>NC_056558.1:13959980-14028808 GCF_013358625.1 Macadamia integrifolia | reverse complement strand
AAAAAAAAAAAAAAAGAAGAAGAAGAAAAAAAGAAAGAAGGGAACCATATCTTCTCCAATGCAGATGGTTAGCAACACCCAAGCACACATCCCAAACCATTGGATGTGCACTATGCACACTATCATGCTGGAGAAGATCTAGTTCCCAAGCAGTCTTCACCTGATTTTTCACTAGCTCACTCAAACTTGTTATTGATAAAGTTGAGGCACGAAAACCCTAAATTTATGCATGCTTTTGCCCACCATTTTGAAGAGGACCCAGATCAATACTCTTCAGCACGCATCCGATGGCTAGCAGAATTCGAGCACACACGCTAGTCATCAAACACGCGCTGGGCACTCTAGCACATTAGAGACTATCGGGTGCCTTTTAAAGGAGTGTTGAAAATGGAAATCATTTTCTATGGGATCCGTTCAAGGCATTTCCAATGTCTCCCTCAATTCTCAATCTTCTCAAATCAGCATACATCTTCATTAGAAAAAAAAAATTGATAATTAGAAACGCATTCCCTCTCACCCAAGTATTGAATAACAGGGCATAATTGTAATACTGATGTTGGTATTTATAATTGACACCAACATTCCATGCTAACAAAGGCATAAAGTTCCATTACAATAAGAAAACTACTAAGATCCCTGAGGCCGATTCAAGTGCAACACATTGGCTTATGTGTATTATTAGGGGCCATACAAGGGACCCATAGAGGAGTCAAAGAAAGGTCACAGACTTCTTGGAAAGCTGAAAAGTGTACATAATAGGCTAATAGAGTTATCTTTTTAGATGCCACAAGGGGACTTTATCCACTAACCAAAAGCCTGATTTGGTCATTTTCATTTCTAAAATTGTTTGGTTTGATTTTTATCCCTTATTTTAATAAAATAGAAATAAAATATAATAGAAATTCTGAAATAGCTCCACATTTCAAAATTTCAATTCCATTGATTTCACCTTGCTCTTTAATGAGCACAGTTAATTTGATGGGCAAAGTAGTAATATGAGTGCTCCCAAATGGCAAATGGTACATCCGCAATAACTGAGGAGTTAAACAGTAATTTAAAATTTGAATATGCTGAACTCAATAATTTACTGAATTGCAATGAGAATCATATCTCAGATAATTAATTTTCTTTTGCCATGTTCATGAAGTCTATAATCCCATGTGATGTGTTGAGATAGTTCTGTACATATGATCTAAAGTTGTTTCTATAGGATTAGCAAAAACCCTTAAAATTTTGAGATCCAAAATGGGTGAAAAAACCCATAAAAGAAAGAAAACTTTCCCTTTTATCTAAGAAATCTTCAACATTTTCAGCTTTGGAGTATATAAACCCAGTAAAAGGCAACAGGAAACAATAAAGTTCAGATACTCAGTTGATTTCTTCTCAGTAGAAATTTCATTAGTGGGAAAAGAAACAAGGGGCCAAATTACTGAAAAAGTTTAAAAGTCTACAAAAGCAAATAGGCCAAGGCTTAACTAAATCTGACAAACAACAAGAACAATTAACTACAAAAATAAGATTGAAGGAACCTTAAAATATAGATAGAGGGCTCAATCAATAACCAGAGAGCCCCTGATAGCTGGAAGACCCCTACAATATCCCGAATTCTCTTCACCATTTCTGAACAGGGATGGTAAACGGTTCTTGTATTTGACTTGAAGAATCACATTTGTGAATAAAAAATTGAGCAGAGAAGCCCAGAAATTGTCTTTTAGATAGCCATCATCAATTCAATAATATCTATAGATTATTCAAAATCTCTAAATACAGAAGCTCAGGCTTGATTAAAAATAATCCAAAGGATACCCACAATAGAAAAGATAAGCCTAGGGAACCCTTTTCCTGATATGCATGTATTTATCACCTTCCATGTTTATCTCTTCAATGCACACTTTGTATACATTGAACAGGAAAAAACTCCTATAACAGAAAACTTTTTGGCCTTACTTTATGAGGGTTTTGAAGAAAAGTGTTTCTCTGCTCAAACTCTGTCCCCTTTTAAACAGCAACATGCAAATAAGAGCTGGGAATAAATCTGATGTCACCAAACCTTTCACATAACAAAATAGAAATTCAATACCGGCATAACTAATCAGTAAATATAACATGAATCAGACATTTTTATTGATTTTTATTGACAAGAATAACCAAAGATAAAATATGAAAATCCAAAGTCATCTACTTGACTATCGGGAAACTGAGATATATTAAATAGGACTGGGTATAACCAAAATTGGAGGCCAAGTGAGTCCTTGAGGATACCATGACAATGGCTTAATCCATTTATCTCCCATGTCGAACAAACCAACCCCATCCGGTGAGTCCCTCCAAGTGGCTACTCCAGAGATCCTTGGTGATATATATGCAGTTCCCTCTACATCCAGGGAAATCATAGGTCAAGAAATATGAAGATGGACCCAAACCCAGAAAAGAGTATCCAGCACCTCTTCACTACAGACCATTCAGCATTTATAACCCCTTCTCTGTTCCTGCTCCAATTCAGCTTATAGACAACAAACCCAATTATTATTTAATGGTCATCGCTGTAGTCATCCAAGCTCCATGAGCCCATAGCCACCAACTGATTAACAGGGAAAAAGTCATTGTCAGACTCTACAAGAAACAAATTATGATCAAGAGGGATTGAATCTGGTGGTTACAATATCTGCTTAGTCTTAATATTAGGAGTAGAATTTCCATGACTAACAATGACATCCATTATGAAAACTTCTCCATGTACTCTCACAACAACTATTTTCTGCTTAGAGAATATGATGTCTGTGAATGAAATTATGATATCTGCTGGTTGTTCCTTCAATACAGTCCATCTTTTTGTCTCCACATCTGCAGAATACCATGAATCAGAAGAAGAGGGACTTGATTACAGCACAACCTTATTTAAAGATTCTAACCCTTCAGAATCAATTTCAGAACCATATGCAAGTAAGGATGGAAGCTCTATGTGGGCTTTGGTGAAAGCACTGAAGAGGCCAACAGATAAAGTGTCATTGAATATAATCAGCCAGCAATGGCATGATCCACAGAGGAACTTGCTATGGACATTGAAGGGAAAGTCAAGGAGGCAATAGGGCTTGTTCTTAGCAAGCCTGAAGAAGTCACAGCATGTATCGCTTTCCGGATTAAAGTGTGAGGTTGTAAGAAGAAAGAATTTATTTATTTATTTTTTTATTTTGGAGCTAGTGAGAAGTGTTTGGTAATGAAGAAGATGCCACTTTATGAGGGCTTTGAAAATGTATAATTAGAACCCTAGTTTTTTAACATGTATGAGTGTATCTCTGCTCAAACTCGTCGTCTCTCAAAAGCAAATTTTCTGTTTTCAAGAACAGCAAACAAGTAAATAAGAGCTGAGAACAAGCCTGATATCACCTAACCTTTCACATAACAAAATATAAATTCAATACAGTTTTAATTAATTTCAGTAAATATAACATGAATCAGACATGTTAACTAACAGGAAGAACAACCAAGATATATATCAAAATCCTAATTCATCTACTAAACTATGAAGATGCTACAAAATTTAATCAAGTGTAGGAAGAAAAGTTTTAGGGAAACTCGGATAAGATTAAATAGGACTGGGTGTAACCCAAACTGAAGGCGGCGAAAAGAGTTCTTGAGGATAACATGGCAATGGCTTAATCCGTTTATCTCCCATGTCAAACAGAGCAACACAGCTCTCGCAGGCGAGTCCCTCCCAGTGACCAGTCCAGAGATCATCAGTGAAATATATGCAGTTTCTTCTACATCCAGGGAAATCATGGGTTGAGAAATATGAAGATGGACCCACATCCAGAATAAGCATTCTGTCACCTAAGCTCTTCACTTCAGAATACTCAGCATTTACAACCCCTTTACTGTTCTTGCTCAAATCTAGCTTATAAACAGAAAACCCAGTTGCTATACAATGGTAATTGAAGTAGTTATCCGTGTGAGTGAAGCCCACCAAACGACTAACAATGAAAAGTTCATCATCAGACTCCACTAGATGAATAGTATCATCAAAAGTGATTGAATATGGTGGTACCAGTATCTGGTTAATCTTAATCTTAGGAATAGAATTTCCATTATTATCAATGACTTCCATTATCACAACTTCTCCATCAAATCTCACAGCAACAATTTGCTGCTTATAGAATATAATGTCTGCGAAAAAACATAATGGAACTCCATTGGGTTCTCTTAAAATAGCCCAACTTTCGTCTCTACATCTGCAGAATCTCATATTCCTAGAATATTTAATCACAGCTATTGCAACGAAATCAGAAGAAGAAGGACTTGAAGACAACACAACCTTATTCAGATATTCTATCTCTTCATAATCAAATGCAGGAAAAGATGGAAGCTTTATAAGGGCTTTGGTGAAAGGATTGTAGAGGCTAATGGATAAAGTGTTTGGATCAAATGTAACCAACCAACCATGGCTTGATCCACAAAGGACCTTGTTATGAACCTCAAAGGGAAAATCGAATCGATAGTACTTGTTCTCGGCAAGGTTGAAGAAGTCACGGTGTGTATCGCTTTCCTTTTCATTGGGGATCATCAGAAGTGGGAATTGGCGAGGTAGGTGGTTGGGTATCTTTGGTAGAGCAGATTGCCATGAAACGCAAACAGCTCGCAATCGAATATAGTCGGCATAGAGAATGAGAGGCTTAGCAATTTGGTCTAACAAGTCCACCGGAAGCTCTGACCAGTTTTGGGCTGTTGCCATTCCTCCGTCTGTGTGTGTGTGGCAGTATCACAGAGAGAGATTGTGTGAAGAACTTCTATGAAATCGGTGCCATGGTCAAAAATACAGGATCAGTGACCGTATTGATTCCTGCTTCAGATCGGCTGAAATCGCCAGAACCCTAGAAAATTAACTAGCATAATCAACCTATTCGAATAATCTGGAGAGTCATACCTTGAATTGTGGGAGCCAATAACTACATTCGACGGATTCAGTTAAATTGGATGATTCAAAGGAAAAGAAAAAACCAACAAGCGGACCAACCAACCAGGGAGGAGGCCCTTGCGCCCACCACTCACAGGGCCTCAGCGGCGCGCGCAACACAGGAAGGGGCGCCGTGGTTATCGCATGCCCTTGTCTATGTAAGGCCCTCACATGTTACAAAACTTTGTCCCATAAATGAGTCGAATCATTATTATCATCACAAGTTTGTTATTTATTATTATTATTTTTTTAATGTCACATAACATCATTCTATCACGTGGGAAATGATATATCCAATCATATTGTTTGATAGATGGATTCGGCTCCTCTACAGCTCGAGGGTGAGCTGCCATTCTGGTGGCTCAGGCTGGATGGGTGACATGTGGTATTCTTTTATATCCAAGGGAAGTGAACGTCAAAGCCGTATTGGCAAGACTGAACGTGAGAAATAGGGGATATTTGGCAAATCAAAATATCATTTGTTCGTTTGTCTCCCTCTTTGTGGGATTCTTTTCTGCTGCTTCAGTGTTTTGGAAGAGTGACCTCCTCCACTACCACCACCACCACCACCACCACCACATGCACTATTGTTGTTGCTATACTTTTGTTGTTGTTCTTCTTGTACCATTCTTCTTCTTTGCCATCTAACTAGAGGAAGATCCCATATGAATAAAAAATGGAAAAGAAGACAACCTAGATACACAAAATGAAAATGAAGAGACCTAGATACAAGAGATTAAGAAAAAAATAAGATTCTTGGGAGAATTAGTAAATTCTTGTCTGGGTTTTGTTCCTAGGAACAAAAAACAAGGTACATGAGAAGTAGTAAAGTGGAGAGGAAGGAGAAGAAGGGAAGAACACTCAAATGTGAGAAATAGAGAAATAAAAAACGTAAGTCAATAGAAAACCGAAATCCCCATATTTGAAAACTAAAATCTTATAGGTTCTGAAGTCAAAATCGCCTACTTAAGGGAACATAGAAGCTAACCCAAGTTTTTAGCGAAAGACGGAGATGGAGATGGAAAGAGAAACTGAGAGTTCCGGATCTCCCTCTCATCAATTCTCTTGTCTGAGAGATGAATCAACCTGAACAAAGAGCCAAATATCCCCTATTTCTCACGTATAGGCTTGCCAATACAACTTTGACGTTCTCCTCCTTTGGATAAAAGAAAAATACCATTTGTCGCCCATCCAGCCTGAGCCACCAAAATGGCAACTCACCCCGAGCTGTAGAAGAGCCGAATCTTTGATGGAGACGGCAAGGTCTACATTACTCTTTTTTTTTTTTTTTGGGTAAGCAAAAGACTTTATTAACGATAAAACCTTGCACAAGTACAATCAGCCAATAGCAGCGTATGAATGCAAGTGGGAGGGGCATACAAAAGAGAAAAGAAAGGCTGAGTTGATGCCGCAGAAGAGGCCAAAGAGTCAGCAATAGAGTTCGCTTCTCTAAAGATATGATTGAAGCTCACATCAGTAAAATGATTAACTAACTTTAGGAAATCATATATAATATACTTGATCCTTCAAGGGCAAGTGACAGACAACCCCTTAAGGAGCTTGATGACCAGATCGTTGTCACTTTCAATAATAATCTGCTTCTAATTGTGAGAAGAAGCAATAAGAAGGGCTTGCCTGATTGCCAATGCTTCTGCTGTGATTGCATACGATGTTCCAATACCCAAAGAAAAGCAGCACATGAGAGATGCATTATGATCCCCGGCAAATACCACCAATTCTAGCCAGTCCTGGGTTCCCTTTACTTGCCCCATCCACATTGAACTTCAACGTTCCCACCGGGGGGGGGGGGGGGGGGAGTTCCAAGACACTGAGATAACATTCCTTTGAGATTTTGGAAATGCAGCATACAAACTTCTTTTGCTTCTCTGACTGCTTTTAGAATAATCGAATTTATTCAGAAACAATTTCTCTTGAAAATCCAATCCCAAAATGCGACCCAAATGTTCCATATGATGCTACAAAAAAGGGCAATCTAGAGAGTCCGTGTTCTGTTTGATGGATGATGACAATGGACAACATTGAGAATAGAGTGAGTGAAGGAGTTGGAGAATAGATTACTCACATGCCAAATCTTAGACTCTAACTCAATCAAATACATTTATTTATTTTTTTATTGACACACATCTAATATATGTCCATGCATGTGTACCAATAATCTCGACATCACTCTGTACTCTCTCAACTCTAAGTGTGAATAGATGGATTTAAAAAAAAAAAAAAATCATAAAATTGGATGACTCAGATTCACTTTTAATTTTTCAAAAACAATACATTCCATTGTTATATGGATAAGTAACGAAAAAAAAAAAGGGGCAAAAGAGATATCACCAAACCTTGAAGCACCTACATAAAGTATGTTTTTCCCAGTTTCTTTAGGACCAAGTTTTAACCAAAAATAGAACAATTTTGCTACGGAAAATAACATAGTTCAGATATTTAGTTATTTTCTTTTTTGTAGAAATTTTATTAGTGGTTTACACAACCCCCACCCCCCCCAAAAAAAAAAAAAAAGGAAAAGAAGAAAGAAATTTCATTAGTGGAAAAAGAAACAAGGGGCCATTTTTTTTCCCTCATGTAGAATTACAGAAAACTTATTATTATTATTATTATTATTATTTTATGACGTAGAATTACCCAAAACACTCTACAAAAGCAAAAGCAAGTAGGCCAACTCAATCTAAAAGAGATAAGAAAAAAATTGAAGGAAAAAAAAACCTCAAAATATAAATAGAGTTTCCAATTAATAACCAATCAGAGATTGCCCCTTAGAGCCAGAAGGCTCCAGCAACATCCCAACTTCAACTCACCATTTTGAAAAAGAATCCTAGAAATTGTGTTTTAATTAGATTGTCATTAGTAATTCAGTAATACCCATAAATCATTCCTGTGTGAGTGGCCCAAGATGTGTCTAGTGGGAGTTGAACTTAGGACGTGTGAGTGACTTAAGGTGTGCCTAGTGGGAGTTGAACTTAGGACGTCCAAGTTTACAGCACGTACTGAGTTTATTACTCACCAACTACGCTACCTTCTTGGGTTCACTAATCCCATTCAATTACAACTTCTTATAATCATTTCCTATAACTATCCATATTGCCTAATAATAATTTATTAGTCATGTAACAGACTTGCAAAGCCTACCAAGGATGATTCCAAACCTGTTCAGAGGGTGCATGGCCTTGGTCTTTGTGCTCTATTTTTTAGCAATGATCTCTTATCGTCCTTGTGATGGTTCTCTGGGTTCGAATATTTCCACCATTTGCGTTGCCAATTGACAGTGTATCGTGGTGTTGGGGCAGCTATAGGGTCCTTGCTAACGCTCTTTGTACTAGAAGCTGTATTAAATTTGCATATGAGAGCTCCATCCTACCAACTAGCTAATAAGTTCGTACGGCTACCTTTACTTGATAACCTAGGCCAACTCACCTCATATTGCTCGCTTTCTCCACCCTAGTCCTCGTAATAAAAATTCTTGTTGTTGAAAAAGACCAAATTACAAATGATATTTTAGAAATGCCTGACATTATGACAATACAAGGACATAAAATGGAAGATCTACCTGGTCAGTTTGTTCTATAGTTTTCTCTATGATTCTAGTACATATCAACTATACAAACACCAGTTGACTGCCTCTTCTCTCAAATCTGTCAAACTATTTATTTTGCCCATGGTTTTAGGTATCGGTGTGTATCGTGCCGTATCAGTAGGTATCGGCACGATACATATCGATGCGATACATGAAAATTTTAAAACCCTTATATATCGATACGTATCCTACGATACACACCGATACGCACCGATATGCATCGATACTCTATGAAAAATTCAAAATTGAAGTGAAATGTACGTTTCGGTATGTATCAGTACGTATCGGTATGTATCGGTACGTATCGGTATGTATCGACCGATACACATCGATGTGTACCGATACGGTCATAAAATGGTCAAAATGGGTAATTTTTTAGAAAAACACAATTTTTTGAGGTGTTTTTGTTCCAAAGTTGCTACCAACCATTTTTCTCTCTAACTAAAGTGGAAATCAAGGTTGGGAACAAGGATTTTACATTTATGGGACAATTACAAACCTTGGATTCTTAGTGTGATACTCTCAATTTACTGTTTATGCATAATACATGTTATATATAACTTTTTTTAACTATTTTTTTATGCAAAAATATATAAAAAAGTGTTTCCTATTCATTTATGTGCGTATCTTTAGCGTATCTTAGCTTATCTCCGATACGATATGATACCCTCCGATACGTATCTTAATTTTGATTGACCGATACGACGACTGATACCGATACTTTAATCCTTGATTTTGCCTTTTTTTTTTTTTTCACAAAAAAGTCTTAACTACTATAGGAATCACTTATCCAACCAAAAATATCTCTGGCGGGGCATCCACTCTAATAGCAGAAAGAAAATATTTCGTACTAATTATTGCAAATTACAGATTACTTGACGATAGGAAAAGGTGCTACTTCATTGGATGATGAAGGCGCATGAGGAAGGGTGGAAAGTAGAAGTATGGAGCGAAGATGAAAATCAGGATAACTTACAGCTTTTTGGCCTTGGATTACTAATTAATTACTATTCCCCTCCGCTTGAAAATGGTGGATTTTTATTTAATTCAATTTTTTGTGTAAAGGCTAATAATAACTTAATATTTTTTTCTCAAAAATATTGCCCATGAGTCAATGACTAGAAAAACTATGATTAAGAACACTAGTAGTTTGTACAAATATGGTTGGAACAATTAGCTTTTGTTTATTTTCTTTAATTTAAAAAAAAAAAAATATATATAAATGGCTAGTGCACAACGAACAGAGAAGGCTTCATGAATACCTGCTCAAGTTTACCCCACAGAAAGCCTCTATTTCATACTTATTTGTGGTTGATGGCAAGAACACATAGCAGCCTTCGGCAATGATTATGGAATCCTGATTCCAGTATCAAATTCCAACACCAGTTGGAAAGAAAAATATTCTCACACACACGATAGGAAGAAGCCTATGCCTCCTCTTGAACTATAACAGGGTTTAGCCATATGGGTCCATTAAGCTGACAGAACAGAAGAAGGCTTTCTTTTCTTCAGTATAGGTGCCACTAATCCCCTTCTAAAACATAAGAATCCCATGTAATTTAGAAGAAAACCGGTGATGATCATAAAACAAAAAAGAACCATTAAAATCAATTGCAGTAAGGATGAATCAGCATTCAATTCAAAGAAGTGAAGAACCCTAATATGGATCAACTCACTGCTGTTGCTGATTAGCAGAAGGTTTATAATGTTACCGAGACTTGCCAATGCCGCAAAGGCCTTCCAGCTCCACCATTAAACAAGGTCAGTTTACAGATAGACTTCATAGACATTAAAAAAAATACGGTAAGCCTAGAGAACCCCAGACATACATCTTGAGGTGCTCTCAGCCGTCCAGATCCTCATCGCACCAGTTTAATGCTGCAGAGGATTTTTATACAAAAAGATAGCCTAGAAAATCCTTTTCCTGATATGCTTGTATTTATCACCTTCCAAATTTTGTTTCTTGAATGTGCCCTTCGATAAATTTTTATAGGAAAACTATTTGGCCTTATTTTGTTTTGCAATTAACTTGACATCCAAAAAAAGTGGGGGTACCATGTGTGGCTTATGGAAACAACCGATTAACATTCCAGTGGGAAGAAAAAAAAAAAATCCTTTTGGATTTGGTTTTGAAGATGTTACATTATGAAAGCTTTGAAAATGTATAATTAGAAGCCTAGTTTTTAACATATGAGAGTATCAATGCTCAAACTTGTCCTTTTTCAAAAGCAAATTTCTATTTACATGATAAGCATAACAACCAAAGTTATCAAAAGCCAAACTCACCTAATTAACTATCAAAATGCTAGAGTGCCAGTAGGAGGAAGAGAGGGGAGGGGGATTCTAAATTGAGATGTGCTAGACGAAAGCTGCTTCGACAAACCGTTCCTACCAACTGCGCTAGGCAATTGTTGGCGCCAGAAAGTTTACAGAAATTGAGACAAGATTAAATTGGAGTAGGTGCAACCCAAATTGGGTGTGGCTGAGTGAGTCCTCTAGGGTTGCTGGGAAATGCCTTAATATCTCAATCATCCATATTGTTAGATCAAACACCAAGAAACACGAATAATAAAGAGACAATAGATCCGTACAACACAGAGATTTAACGAGGTTCACACACCAGGGTGGTGTGCTACGTCCTCAGGCGAAGAAGAAGATGATTCACTATGCAGAAGAGAGATTACACCCTAGCAGCGGTGAGAAAAAACTAGCCTTGAAAACCTAGCTCGAAAACCCCCAAAATATAATGATTTTCTCAACGAGCAGTACATTATATATACTCCAAATCACGGGTTGACCCATCGGGTCACGGTAGATCCGGTCGAACCATACCGCTGGGGCGTAGCCCCTGCACCCCCATAAGAGATCAGTGATGGGCTCCGGGCTTGGGCCTATTGTTTGAGATTTAAAATGTAACCGCAAGCGTACGAATCAGTGTAGCTACGGGTCGAACACAGGGAGAGCAGCCACCTTATTTTTTATTTCTTTTAATAATGCGAAAGTGAACTGATTAATGGTTGTGATCTAATTCTAATTACCGTCCTAAAAATAACGTCCTAACCATTCGTCATCTAAGAATTTAAAGACGCAAGTCACGCAATTAAAACTAAATAAATAAATAACTAAAAATAAACAACCCACGCAATTAAAAAAAAATAATAATAAAGGAAAAAAATGCTGAAATAAAAATAAAGTAAAAGAAAGGGGATAAAGCTAGAGAGAGACTCACAAGCAGGTTTCTCTACTTAGCCCGAAGGATGCATCATAATATGAGCTTCCCTACTTGACCAGAGAGTTACTCTTACAAGGGTTTCTCTACTTGGCTTTAGGGAAAGGGAGACAATTAAAATAAAAGCAATAAATTGATGGTTCTATGGCCAAGAGGGGCAAAGCCAACACATACACTAGCCATGAACCTTGGGGGAGAGGGATAGCAATAATGTAACGACTGAAAATAAAAATCCTAAATTAAGAAAGAAAGGGTAGTCAGAAAAGGGAATGAGAGGGGGAAGAGAAGACTACTGAAGGAGCCTACTTACTTGAATTAATGCTTGAACTTGAAAAAAAAATTGCTCCACAGCTCGTGATCTTGCCACCTAGATCTAAGCCTAGAACTATAACTTAAAAAATTACAACTCAATTGCATAAATCATAAACATAAAAAGGTTGAATAAAAATAAAAGAGTGCTTGCATTAATTGAAATAAAAAAAAAAAAGCTATTACAAAAGTGATTGAAGAAAATATAAAGAAGAACTAAAACTAAAGAGAGAGCAACTAAAAAAAAACTAGAAGAAGAATGAATTGTCTCCCCTCCTCTAACATGAGTTGTATTTATAGGGAATGGGGAGGTAGGGTAACAAATTTCTCTTTCCTAAAAGGGAGAAACCCACAATTGATTGTGAGATCTTTTGAGACCAAAAGTGCTAAGGTGGAGGAGAGAGAAGAGAGAAATATATTTCCTATAATTTTTTGCTTATTTTCTTTCCTTTTTTTCTCTAATTTATTTTTCTTCTTTTTCTCTCTCCTAGGGACGATTTTCTTCTTGCTTTGTGTGATTTGGACAATCTTTGGTGATGATGTGGAGGAGAGAGAAGATTTGGACAATCTTTATTTCTCCCTTTTTTTTTCTTCTCTTCTTGCTTCCACGATTTTCCTTGCTTCTAGATTGATGTGGAAATCCCCTCCATGCCCTTAGTGCTTTAAGTGAGTGAAAAGCAGGAAATCTTCAACAAAATTCTCTAAAAAAAAAACAACCATGAGATTCGAACTTGAGACCTCTTGGTGAGCAAGGGAATTTTGTACACCATAGCTCACCAACTACACTAGGTAGTTGTTGTTACCAAAAATGAATCTTCAATCAATTAAGGATGTGGTCCATCGATCCTTGTTGGCATTTGGAGTATTCCTTGTACCTCTGGGACAATTGCAAACGGGCTGGTTCTGCATCTCGGTTCAGTTCTGATCCATTATTCTTTTTCTAGCCCGAAAAGAATAATCATTTGTACGGGTGACCAAACGAATGTGTACTTTTAATTGAACACGTCCATCTTGCTCAGAATTTCGTCATCTTCACAACCATAAAAAGAAATAGGACCTCTTTACGTGTAAAATTGGAGATATAGCACCCGATAGTCCTTAAGACCTTGAAAATATAAAACCTGCAAAAAGAGAGTAAAACCCAAGGTAGATCCATTCTAAATATGTAAAATGCATGTTTTACTACCCCAGATTTCACACATAAATGTGCTCATCAGAATTCCCCCACACTTAGACTTTGCTAGTCCTCGAGCAAAACAAAAAGAAAAAGAATAAAGACAAAAAACCTAACTCACTTTTGAAGGAATCACGGTTGCACTTCGCATGTGCAACAAGCCTTTAAACCCCTTGGTCACCCCTAGTGGACGAGTTGTGTCACGTGGGTGTTTGCAGTGAATATACACACAAAATTCAGAATAAACAAATCCCAACTTTGGCTAAAGGTAAGGCCCATACCAATCCGGAGCAAAGATAATTTCTCTTACAAGGGACCCCCACACTTGAACTTTTATTACCCTTTATCAATTCCAGGCACTAGCATATTTCTTAATTTGGAACTCACCTCGTTTCTTCCAAAACATCCTTATCTTAGGGCAAAACCACTTGTGAAGAAATAGGGAACCAATGACTAAGGCGTTGGAGTGTTTTTGACCAAACATGTTACCAAGCATTAATGACATTTGCACATTTTTTTTTCCTTTTTTTTTTCTGCTTAATAAACTCTATTCTACTCCACTACTTTTGGCCTGAATGACATGGTGGAGCAAACACCAGACACCCAAGTTACTATGTAGCTTCACTTTTTGCATATGCCCACAAAGGTAGTGATGCTAGAGTTACTTCAGAAGTTTCCTCCCAAGGAATTTCGATCAAGACACCACGCTTCCTGAGGCGCAATGCCCTGTCTAGTTCCAAGGGAATCAACTCTTATTCTTCTTTATACCATATTTCACATTTCATTTAAAATTATGCATTTGTCAACCCATGCCAAATTAAAAAGAAGGTCTCAACTCCAAATCAAAAGTACAAGGAACCCACAGACTTACATATGGTCCATCACCATAAAACAGGGGTCTCTTATTTTTCAAAAGAAAGTCCCATCTCAAGACACATGCTTGTTTCTTTCTTCTCAACAGGGTTTTTATATGTTCAAAATGGGTACCTTAGTCAAAAATTTTATTTTCATACATCAAGCAACCGAATGGTATGATCATTAGCCAAAAGCCAAAGTAGGACTTCATCCTTAGCAAGCTCAAAAATAAAAAGAAAAACAAACAAAACAAAGTAAAAAAAAAACAAAAACTGGTTTCCCTCCCCCACACTTAAGTCATGCAATGTCCTCAATGCATGGAAAAAATTAAAAGCAAAGACAATGCAAGGGGGTCATACCTGATTAAAAATTAGTCATCAGTGTAAAGAGGTTCATGGAGATCCATGACCTCTTCACCACTAGTATTAGGAAACTCGAGGAACGATTTCAAACGCTGACCATTAACCTTCGAAATTACCCATGTTCCTGGATTCAAAATCTCCATAGCCCCATGGGGATATACATTATGGACAATAAATGGGCCATCCCATCGGGATCTAAGTTTACCAGGAAAAAGATGCAATCGAGAGTTGTACAATAAAACCTTATCACCAATTGCAAAAGCTTTGCGCAGAATGTGCTTATCATGGAAAGCTTTGGTCTTTTCCTTGTAAATCCTAGAACTTTCATAGGCATCATTCCTAAGTTCCTCCAACTCAGATAGTTAGAGCCTACGATGAATTCCTGCATCAGACAAATCAAAGTTGAGCTTCTTAATGGCCCAAAAGGCGTTATGCTCCAACTCAACTGGTAAGTGACAAGCTTTCCCATACACCAAACGGTAGGGAGACTGGCCAAGGTCAGTCTTGAATGCAGTACGATGGGCCCACAAGGCATCAATGAGCCTAAGGGACCAATCCTTACGGTTGGGATTAACAGTTTTCTCCAAGATTTGTTTGATCTACCTATTAGACACCTCCACTTGGCCACTAGTTTGGGGGTGATAAGGGTTAGATAACTTATGGGTGATCCCATACTTTTTCATTAGGGCCTCAAAAGGCCGATTACAAAAATGAGTACCCCTATCACTAATTATTGCACGTGGTGCACCGAAGCGGGAAAAAATGTTCTCTTTGAGAAATTGGACCACCACTTTGTGGTCATTAGATTTACAAGGTATGGCCTCTATCCATTTAGAAACATAATCAACGGCCAAAAGTATGTACAAATTCCTAAAATAATTAGGGAATGGTCCCATAAAATCAATGCCCCAAACATCAAAGATCTCAACTACTAAAATGGGGTTGAGAGGCATCATGTTCCTTTTATTGATACGGCCAAAAGACTACCAGGCGAGGCATGCCTTGCAAAAATCAAAAGCATCTCTAAAAAGAGTGGGCCAATAAAATCCGCATTGGAGAACCTTTGCGGCAGTCTTCTTAGGTCCAAAGTGTCCACCACATGCATGATCATGACAAAAAGAGAGAATGGAATGTTGCTCATGATCAGGAACACATCGTCGGATAATCTGATCTGGACATATCTTAAACAAATAAGGATCATCCCAGAAAAGGTGCTTAACTTGGGAATGAAACCTATACTTATCTTGGGTGGACCAGTGATCCGGAGTCACACCTGAAACTAAGAAGTTGACAATGTCAGCAAACCATGGTTCACTGGACATTACAAATAATTATTCATCTGGAAAGTTCTCGTTGACTGGAGAATCAACAGTCAAGGAATTGGGAAGCCGGGATAAATGGTCTGCAACTAGGTTTTCAACTCCTTTCTTATCCCTAATTTCTAAATCAAACTCTTGCAAAAGTAAAACCCACCTAATCAGACGGGCTTTGGCATCCTTCTTCTGAACTAGGTATCTGAGGGCAGAATGATCAATATACACTACCACATGTGAACCAACTAAGTAAGACCGAAACTTTTCTAATGCAAACACAACAGCTAAAAATTCTTTTTCAGTGGTTGTATAATTGAGTTGTGCATCATTTAAGGTCCTACTAGCATTGTAAATGACAGTGGGTAACTTATTAATCCTTTGACCTAAAACTGCTCCTATAGCAAAATCCGAAGCATCACACATCAGTTCAAAAGGTTCAGTCCAAACAAATGGTTGAACAATAGGTGCATTGGTCAATTCCTTCTTAAGTTGCTTGAAGGATTCTAGGCACTCTTTGGAAAACTCAAAAGTCTAATCTTTGACAAGTAATGAGGTGAGAGGTTGGGCTAACTGACTAAAGTTCTTAATAAACCTTCTGTAGAAACCTGCATGCCCTAGAAAAGACCGAACATCCTTAACAGATTGAGGAGGTGGTAAATTATCAATTAAATCCACTTTGGCTCTATCTACCTTAATTCCCTCCTTGGATATTACATGGCCTAAAACAATACCAGATTTAACCATAAAATGGCGTTTCTCCCAATTCAAAATCAAATTCTTAGATATGCATCTTTTCAAAACTAGGGAAAGATGATGAAGACATTCAGAATAGGAATTTCCATGAATTGAAAAGTCATCCATAAATACTTCTAAGAATTTTTTGACTATGTCAGAAAAGATGCTCATCATGCATCGTTGGAACGTAGCAGGGGCATTGCAAAGCCCAAAGGGCATACGCCTGTAAGCAAATGTTCCATATGGGCATGTAAAAGTGGTCTTATGTTGGTCCTCTAAAGCAATTGGGATTTGGTTATAGCCAGAATATCCATCAAGAAAACAATAGTATTCATGTCCAGCTAACCTCTCTAACATTTGACCAATGAATGGCAATGGGAAGTGGTCCTTCCAGGTTGCCGCATTTAACTTCCTGTAGTCAATGCACACACGCCATCCTGTTTGGACACGGGTAGGGATCAACTCATTATTGGCATTAGGAACTACAGTCACACCAGACTTCTTAGGCACAACGTGAACTGGGCTTACCCATTGGCTGTCAGAAATAGGATAAATTATTCCATGATCCAAGCACTTTAGGATCTCTTTCTTAATGGCTTCCATCATCACTGAGTTAGCTCTTCTTTGGGGTTCCGTGGATGGTTTGGAATCCTCTATAATATGTATATGATGTTGCACAATGGAAGGGCTTATACCCTTGATATCAGCCATGGTCCAACCTAGGGCTTCCTTATTATCTTTTAACACTTTAAGTAACTCCTCTTCCTGGCTAGAAGTCAAATTTGAAGAAATTATTACAGGAAGAGTCTGGTTAGGCCCTAGGAAAGCATACCTCAAATTAGATGGCAACTCCTTAAGATCTAGCTTAGGGGGCTCAACTATGGAAGGTTTGGGAATGGAATTGGAAAGGGTCTTAAGGGCTTCACGAGTGTGTGAAGACTCAAGACTTCAGAAAAGAAATTTTCACTGTCATCATCCAACTCATCCATACACTCTTGGAATTCTGAATCAAAATCAATATCAAAGTTGGTAACTAAATCATCAGAAAAATCCAGAAAATCCTCAAGCATATTGATCTCTTCTTCCATATGTAGTTGCTTGCCAATCCTAAACATGTTAAACTCAACAGTTTGGTTACTAAAAGATAATCTTAGGAAACCATTCCGACAATTGATTAATGCATTACTGGTAGCCAAGAATGGTCTTCCTAAAATTATTGGGATCTCATCCTTGGTTGAGAAGGGTTTGGTATCTAACACAATGAAATCAACAGGGAAAATAAATTCCCCCACCTTTAGTAAGACATCCTCAACCATCCCTTTAGGAATCTTAATAGACCTATCTGCTAACTAAAGAGTAGTTCCAGTGGCTTTCAATTCTCCTAATCCTAGTTGCTTGTACACATGGTAAGGTGAAAGATTCACACTTGCGCCAAGGTCAAGTAAAGCATGTTCAAAATAGGTGTTGCCTATGACACAAGATATGGTAGGGCTCCCTGGATCCTTATACTTGGCTACTATAGGCTGAGTAATTATGGAACTAATGTTACCTGCCAAGAACGCCTTTTTGGGCACACTAGTGATACGTTTTTGAGTACACAAATCTTTTAGTACCTTTGCATAGGCGGGGATCTGGGATATGGCATCCAAAAGAGGGATGTTCACTTCTACCTTTAGGTTCATCAGACGAACCTGGATCAAGAGGCACACTTGTGTCCTCAACTGAAGGAGAGTTAACATGAGTAATAGATGAAAAAGATTTAGGAATGCTCTGTAGGTACTCTCTACCACTCCTAAGGGCATAAACAACATTACATTGGTTAGAGGGCCCTTGTTGGATCTGACCTTGTACTATATTCAGTGGTGCATTAGTTGGTCCTTGTAAACTAACAGGTTGATGATGCCTAGGGTTAGGCTCTGGTTGACTGGGTAAAGTTCCCTTCTCCCTCTCACGCATAATTGAGACAACTTGGGTAAGTTCTCTCGTAAGATTTTGATGGCTTGTCATGAGGAGGGCCATATTTTTTTCCAAGTCACTTATTCTACTTGCCTCTCCAGTGTTGGTAAACCCAGGGGGTTGCTGATAAGATGATAGGAGAGGGGCCCTAGGAAAACTCGCCTGAGGTCCTACATTTGACCTAGGAAAAGTATTTTGGGAAAAAGATTGTTGTGCAAAGGGAGGCCTTTGGGGTCCAGGTTAACCTTGATTATAGAAATTGGAAGGTCCTGCTTGGTTGCCCTGATTCCAAGAGAAATTTGGGTGATTTCTCCATCCTGGATTATAGGTGTTACTATATAGATTATTCTGGTATAAGGCATTAACACTATCATTAGAAGTGCTCCCAGAGGTGTTGGGGCATTCTTCTATGACATGTCCAGGGGATTGGCACCAAGCACAAATCTTAACCAAATTGACTGATGATGGCTCTCTAGGAACAATAGCCTCAATTCTCTTGATTAGGCTATCCAAATGGGCTTCCTTGGCTACTATCCCATCCACAAAATATCCTTTTCCTCCTATGGTTCTTTCACTCTCTTGGGTTGATTCCCACTCACGGGTTTTGTCAGCTAAGTCAAGTAAGAAATCCCATGCCTTTCCTTCATCTATAAAGGATGTGAATCCCTCAGGGCACATAGACTCTATCATTTGTTTAGTTGGGTAATCAATACCCTCATAAATTATTTGACATAAATGCCATAGGTCTAAGCCATGGTGAGGGCATTCATGGAGTAGATCCTTGAATCTCTCCATAAGTTTGGAAAATGACTCACTAGGCTTTTGCCTAAACTGAAGGATATCACTTCTAAGCTTATTGGTCTTGTGAGTTGGGAAAAACTTCTTAAGGAAGACAACTGTGAACTGTTCCCATGAGGTTATGGAATTTGTGGGTAACCCATACAACCACTTCTTAGCTTGGTCTTTCAATGCAAAAGTGATAAACCTAAGCTTAACAGCATCATCAAAAAGCTGTTGGATCTTAATTAGAACACATACCTCTTCAAATTCCCTTAGAAATAGGTATGCATCCTTAGAGGTCAACCCATGGAAGTGGAGCAACATAGTGATGTATTGAGATTTGAGTTCAAAATTATTGCCCTGGGCTTGTGGTAGAACTATGCAGGAAGGTTGGGCTGTTCTAGCAGGGTAGAACCTATCTTTCAGAGATTTAGGTGAAGGGTTTTGCTGTTGGTCTCCCATATTGAAGGGTTTTAAAGAGAGCAAACGTATAGGGTCACTACTTGTTGGATCTCTTCTTTCTAACCGATTCTTAGTATTACGTACCCACTTAACACTCATGCAACAGAAAACTACCCACAACTAAAGTAAGACAAGCACAAAAGAATGGATAGCAAAACTTTTTTTTTTATGATTTTTTTGATTTTTTTTTTTGGCTTTTTGGGAGCTTACCGGCAGGGATCTGGGGTTGCTCAGGTTAATTCCTGAGGTACTGCTACAGGGCGAAACCTGTCTTTATCATACTGTGAGGCATGGCGACCTCCACCGATACAACTAATATTGCAAGTTGTTCTTCTCAGCAATTCAATAAAAGAAAAGGAAAAATAAAACAAAGCAAACAAGACACTCTGATTTACCAAAAGAAAGCGAAAAATAACATGGAACTGTCTCCCCGGCAACGGCGCCAAAAACATATTTGAGATTTAAAATGTAACCGCAAGCGTACGGATCAATGTAGCTACGGGTCGAACACAGGGAGAGCAGCCACTTTATTTTTTTTATTTCTTTTAATAATGCGAAAGTGAACCGATTAATGGTTGTGATCTAATTCTAATTACTGTCCTAAACATATGTATCTAAAATAGCGTCCTAACCATTCGTCATCTAAGAATTTAAAGACGCAAGCCACGCAATTAAAATTAAATAATTAAATAACTGAAAATAAACAACCCACGCAATTAAAAAATAAATAAATAAATAAATGAAAAAAATGCTAAAATAAAAATAAAGTAAAAGAAAAGGGATAAAGCTAGAGAGAGACTCACAAGTAGGTTTCTCTACTTAGCCCGAGGGATGCATCATAATATGAGCTTCCCTACTTGACCAGAGAGTCACTCTTACAAGGGTTACTCTACTTGGCTTTAGGGAAAGGGAACAATTAAAATAAAAGCAATAAATTGATGGTTCTATGGCTAGGAGGGGCAAAGCCAACACATACACTAGCCATGAACCTTGGGGGAAAGGGATAGCAATAATGTAACGACTGAAAATAAAAATCCTAAATTAAGAAAAAAAGGGTAGTCAGAAGAGGGAATGAGAGGGGGGAGAGAAGACTACTGAAGGAGCCTACTTACTTGAATCAATGCTTGAACTTGAAAAAAAATTGCTCCACGGCTCGTGATCTTGTCACCTAGATCTAAGCCTAGAACTATAACTTAAAAAATTACAACTCAATTGCATAAATCATAAACATAAAAGGGCTGAATAAAAATAAAAGAGTGCTTGCATTAATTGAAATAAAAAAAAAAAACTATTACAAAAGTGATTGAAGAAAAGATAAAGAAGAACTAAAACTAAAGAGAGAGCAAGAGAAAGAGAGAGCAACTAAAAAAAACTAGAAGAAGAATGAATTGTCTCCCCTCCTCTTACATGAGTTGTATTTATAGGGAATGGGGAGGTAGGGTAACAATTTTCTCTTTCCTAAAAGGGAGAAACCCACAATTGATTGTGAGATCTTTTGAGACCAAAAGTGCTAAGGTGGAGGAGAGAGAAGAGAGAAATAAATTTCCTATAATTTTTTTTTGCTTATTTTCTTTCATTTTTTTTCCTAATTTATTTTTCTTCTTTTTCTCTCTCCTAGGGACGATTTTCTTCTTGCTTTGTGTGATTTGGACAATCTTTGGTGATGATGTGGAGGAGAGAGAAGATTTGGACAATCTTTATTTCTCCCTTTTTCTTTCTTTCCTTTTTTTTTCTTCTCTTCTTGCTTCCACGATTTTCCTTGCTTCTAGATTGATGTGGAAATCCCCTCCATTCCCTTAGTGCTTTAAGTGAGTGAAAAGCAGGAAATCTTCAACAAAATTCTCTAAAAAAAAAACAACCATGAGATTCGAACTTGAGACCTCTTGGTGAGCAAGGGAATTTTGTACACCATAGCTCACCAACTACACTAGGTAGTTGTTGTTACCAAAAATGAATCTTCAATCAATTAAGGATGTGGTCCATCGATCCTTGTTGGCATTTGGAGTATTCCTTGTACCTCTGGGACAATTGCAAACGGGCTGGTTCTGCATCTCGGTTCAGTTCTGATCCATTATTCTTTTTCTAGCCCGAAAAGAATAATCATTTGTACGGGTGACCAAACGAATGTGTACTTTTAATTGAACACGTCCATCTTGCTCAGAATTTCGTCATCTTCGCAACCATAAAAAGAAATGGGACCTCTTTACGTGTAAAATTGGAGATATAGCACCCGATAGTCCTTAAGACCTTGAAAATATAAAACCTGCAAAAAGAGAGTAAAACCCAAGGTCGGTCCATTCTAAATATGTAAAATGCATGTTTTACTACCCTAGATTTCACACATAAATGTGCTCATCAAGTACCTTATGGAACATGATGGCAAGGGTGACTCTGAACTCAGCTTGGCCAGATGAGTTAGAGTCGGTGCCTAGTGAAGTCCGTGTGCCCAAGCCATGAACTTGCACGTATCACCAAGCCATGTATGCATAATAAAGGTACGTAGCCGTAATCTATGTCAAGTAAGCATGTTAATCAATTATCGAAGGTGAAATATGTGTCTGGGCCGAGCCCCATCGAAATCCTAATGATTCTGTTAAGTTTTGGCCGATTAGTGGGTGGTTATGGGTGGGTCAAACCCACCAATGTGACCTACCACTCTGGTCACTAGATATTTTGACCCAAGTATAAATAGCATTTATTACCTTTCTTTCTCTCATTTATTGTTTTACACGGTGGGTGAGAAAAGTAATGAAGAGAGAAAAAAAGAAGAAAGAGAAGGGAAGGAGGAAGAAAAAGGGGAAGAAGATGCTCATTGTTCTATGCTGGGGTTGAATCTTTCGATTTCGATGCCGACTTAGTGATCCTTATCTCGAGATCTACGATTTGAGGTAAGTAAAGTCTATATTCTTTAAACCCCTAAGAAACCCTAAGTGAAACCCTTCGACTTGGGTAGGAATCCTTTAGATCTGGTTAATATCTCTTGAGAATATAAATCTAAGGTTTAATAAAGGACCTACATGTTGTTTATGAAGGATTTAGAGGAAGAGATTACAAGATTTGAGAAGCATTTGTTGATCTCTTGAGCTAAAGAGAAGATTTGAGGTTTTTGAAGTGTTCTTGAGCAAAGAGGTAAAACCCAAGCTTAGAACTTTAAATCGATCATAGATCTATGGTGAAATCATGATATGATACCTTAGATTTGTAGAAAATGCAGTTGAATCAACCCACAGTGGTGTCCCCAAGGTGGCATAAAGAATTGGAGTGCACAGCAAAGTCTCGTTTCTGAGTGGTGGGTGCTTGGAAATGGTCGGACCCACTAATCCGGAGCCCACTTGTCCTAGATGGTCTGTTGACTCGACCGGCAAGCAAGACCGGTGGGCACTTGGCCCCCGCTCCTGGCCCATCGGTCTAGCAAAGTCCTTGGGCTGAACGGTGAGAGAGGACCGATGGGCACCTGGCCCGTCGCTCTTGGGCCATCGGTCCTTATAGGGCCCCTGTGTTAAGTGATGGGCAAGGACCGGCAGAGACCTGGCCGGCCGGTTGACCTACCAATCCAAATCATTGGGTTCCGTTTGGGCCCAAATTTTTTGGGCAACCTCCTTTGATAACTTTAAACATGTTGGGATCATCATACCTCATTGGTTATGAGCCTAAAGTGGAAATGAACTGAGCTCGACCTCTTTTATGATAGGTTTCACTAGAAACTCGTATCATCGCTTGCCGAATCTTCCTCATGCCAAGGGTGATCATTGTACACAATTACATAAGTGGGAAGAGGACATTGACTTTATTTTTGGAGTGTTTTTGCATCATTCCATTATTGTTGTAGACTAGCCATGACATCATTTCACTATTGTGTACAGCCTAGTTATCCTCAAATGCCATTTGCATGCATTGATGTGTGCATTATACAATTCATTTTTGACTTGATATGCTGATATCTTTAATTATTAAATGCTTATTCCTGCTTTGAGATATGAGATGGATGACTTTAAATTATTGAATATGATGCATTGCTAGACTAGATGTCGTAGTTAGCATGGGCAATAATGCATTGGTGGCCCGTGGATGGGATGTGGTGGCACTATACAGTCATACTATCTCATATAGGAACATGTATTTAGGAACGATATATCCTTGTACTACGACCATTTTCAGCAAGGGTTTAGGTGTTGGGTATATCACTAAAGAGAAGCCTGAGGTTGTGTACTAACAATGGCGGTTAGAAGTATACCCGACCAATCACTAGGACGGTCGGCAACTTTGGTGATATATCAAGAGGGCCAATCGTACTATTTTTAAATTAATGCAGGGCAAGGTTCATTTTACTTTTCAGTATCCACAGCTGGCCTTCTCCGATAACCCTATGGACGTATCGTAGGATGGCATTCACGGCTCGTACCCAGGGCATACGCACACTGTGGCTGCGAGTAGCACATGACCTATGACTTAGATGTGATGTTTAGGTGGTTTAAGATAATAAAAAGGGACTTGCATACATATAAGTGCATTTGTGTTGTGAATGATTGCTTGGTCTTTCTTTTCACTTACTGAGCTAGTGAGCTCATCCCACGTGTATACCTCTTTCAGATGATCTTGCAGGTTACCTAGATGAGGAGTTAGAGCTGAGACCCACTGTGGAGTTTTCAATTGAGGACTGGTGGGTCCCTGAAGATCTTGGGCACTAGGCCGAGTGCCCGTGCGAGAGTTGTGTTACGGGACAGCAACATTGATATTGACCCGATTTTCTTTTTTATTATTTTATAATGTTACCCCTTTTATGCTTTGGATGTTTAAATTGTAATTCTTGTGTATATATCATGCCTACGGGCCCACATGTATATGTACTATGGAATACAATTTGGATATCAAGAGTATTGGGGTATTTATAGGTATTTACATATAAGACTTCCACTGAAATACAGAAATTGCTTTCTTTAGTTATGGGTATGTTGTGTAATGGTTACTGTATCAGATGATCTTGGCAGGTTTTGGGTTAACAGGTGTTAACTCGGTCACCGGTCCGGTTCTATGAGAACGGGGTACGACAGTGGTGGTATCAGAGTGCAATGCTCTACCCACTCACAGTATACATGATAGATCCCTTAAAATCTTATAATAGGACCCCGGGGTTGGGTAAACCGAAAAGCCTTGAAGAACTAAAACTCTTAATAAGATGAAAAGTCTAAATTCTTGCATTTCATTTCATGCATGAGTGTAGAACTTACTTTAATAGATTAACAAAGGATCAACTAACCAATTCCATAAACCATTGACTAAAGTTTGAACAAAATTTTGGCAGCATAATGGGCTATATTGAATTTCCAAAGATTTTACAAAAGTCACCTGATAAACCATAAACATAAAGCTAATTACAAAAGAAGGGTGACAGCCACTGTCACCATCAACCCACACAAAAGATAAAACATAATAAGTTAAACTATCCAAGAGATCCCAAACCATAGAAAAGTAGGAAAGTACTCAAACTACCACAGAATTATCACCACAAGAAAGATAAGGCTAGAAAAGAGAAAAATAGAGGACGGCCCCAAGGAGGAAAGTAGAGGGAGGAACTGTCGCATCATCAATCATCAATGGGCATGGTGGATGTATTCCCTCGCTTGGGCCACGATGTGCAATGGAAGTGATAGTCATAAAAGTCCAGCCGATCATTTGTCAGTATGACCTCCCTTTGCACTCGATAGAAATCGGTGGTGATACCCTTGGAAACTTTGTCCAAGTCCTCTGTTAGAGGCTGGAAATCAGCCTCCATCCTCCCCAACCTATGCTATATCGCTATCTCCCGGATGACACTCTCCTCCACATGCTCCAAAATCCTATCTTTCCTGTCTTTTAGGGCACTAATGGTATCCACCAATCTCTGGAAAATCAAAAGCCCCACCGGAAGGTGGTGGAGCTCTAAAGTGTGGATCAGTAACCCTAGTCTTAATAGGCTCCTCCTCGAGGATCTCATCCTCATCAATCTCATCCTCATCTGGATGAGGGAAATAGTCCTCATCCTCCTCACTAACATACTCTCCCTCCATGCCCTCTATCCCTTGTTCTACTACCTCCTGTGGTACCCCCGTCGGCACTGGAAACCCCATCCTCCTCAATTTTTCTCTAGTGAACTTGTCCCTTGGATACTTCCCCTCCTCACCTAACATGTCCACCTGGAAATATTCGAAGATCTTGGTGAGTGATCTTCCATAGGGGAACCCGAAATCATTGGGGTGAGCCGTGTGGCATTCCATTGTCTTCATCATGACGAAGGGGAGCCAAAGTAGGGGAGCACCCTCATCCAAGGCCACATAAATGCAGAAAGCAATATAAGTTGTCATAAAGCTCACCTGGTTCCTGTGACCTGCTCTGGGGAGCAGGTTAAACTGGGTTAGGCGTGCAAATACTCGAGCACCTACAGTATAAGCTGTCTCAGACAACGGACGCTACTTCCTACCACAAATGGTCCTGTAGATGTGCTCCTGCATCTCTGGGTTCAAGTCCGAGCCCACAGCCTTTACGCTTGGGGGATTATAGAAATGAGCGCCCTCAGCTGAGATACCCAAAATGGCTGCCAACAAGTCCATAGTCAATACGATGTTTACTCCCTTCACCAAGCTGTAAGAGAGTACTCCACATTCTCATAGGAGACCTCTAGGTTACAGTAAAAATATTCAGACGAGGTCTTCATAGCACGGGCTGTCGGGATAAAGCATGGGGTGCCAACCTAGAGTGGTGAACTTATCCAACATCTGATAAGCACTGAAGTTGTCAGTCACGATAGTCTTCTCCATCATGACGGATTCTTATAGAAGGTCAACCATGCAACAGTTGCCTCAAGGCTGTGGAACAAGCTCTCATCAAAGTCGGATGGGTCGGCGAAGGCCTCCCTCGTAGGTTCGGCCCGTGAGGAAGAGGAATCGGGGTTTGGATACCTCCCTCCAGATGTAGTGGTCTTCCTCCTTTTAGAGGAGGAGGCTACCTCCTTGCCCTACCTAGAAGACATCCTGAAAGCACTAAGGAAATGTGTAAGTGTAAATGAACAAAGGAGTATAAAAAGAATGTGATAAGCAATATTATAAAAAGGGGGGTGAACTGAACCCTATGAGAAGTGACATAAATGAAAGAACCCCGAACTGCATGTACAAATATCAAAACGCAATGATATTAAGAGATGAACTTGGAAAGAAATAAAAGAATATGTAATGAGGAAGCGTAAAGGTGTGAGAACCTACTTAATGCCAAATGTAGTTGAATGGGAAACAATAAGCAAAATCATGGCTAGAGGTCAAAACAAATTAGAAGATGGGGATGGAAACCCCAATACAGTAACTTGAAGAAAATGGAGGTTTTACATTGGGCGAATATGAGCCAATCATAGCGGAGAATGAGTGTATGCCTACAAAAGAATTAACCAAACTATTTACAAGTAATTGATAGAGAATGAACATAGTGGCATTGTTATTCATAAGAAAAAAAAATGAAGAAATGAAGAAAAACCCCCCCAAAATTTCCAAAGATTTGACTATAAAGGGGTATTTTACATCAAAGGGAAGAAAAAAAAACCCTGCACACACGAATGGAAATGACTTTGCTACTAATGTGTGTGTGCATTGAGAGTGAAGAATAGCATGTGAACCATCAATTTGCAATAAAGAATAAAAATGAGAAGAAAATCCTAAAACAGAGAAATTAGGGCAAAGAATTTGAGATTTCTATCTATAAATCGGTCAATCAAGGCCAAAAAACCATGGGAAGCATAAATGAATCATCAAATTGTCAATAAAACAATTATTCCATGGAGGAAATGAAGTATATGATGAGATTAGGAGTTTCTATAATGAAAGAATACCGAAAAACATCATTTTCAAAGAGAAAATGGAGAAAAGGGAATTTACTTGAGTGATTATGAGGAAGATATGAACGCCAATTTGTGAGTGAGATTGTGATTTGAAGCATTGGAACGGACCCTCAAATTGCCCTAACCTGGGAGTTAGAAAGAAAGAAAGAAGAAAGTGGGAAATCTAAGTTGCTCGATTGCGATCGGCGAACCCCAGCCTGACCTTGCCCTTCGGTTTTGCCCGCCGATTTGGGTATCAAGGCCCAAAAATTCCTATCTAGAATTATTCGTATTCTGTGCCTAATGGGCCCCAATTAGACACAAATAGGGGTGTTTTCCGCATAGTTAAACATCGTTGTGAGACCGAACTATGTATTGGTAATTAAGTGTGGGCGTGTTGGTTATGTGGTGTGTTGTGTCAATGTAACCTGTGATATAAAATGCATTTGATTGTGAATATATATACAAATATTATGGCACTCAATCAATGCTTACATTTTGGAATAATCCAAGTACAGAACACCATGGTACGCACCAGATCCGGTGGTCGTGCTCGTGGTACCTCTCATGGTCGACCACCCATTTCCCATGGACCTCGACCTGTGGGGCATTCTTCTCATCCAACACCACAAGGAGTTGTTCTTATCAAATTATTATTTTTTAAAGAGCTTCAGAGACCGCAAGGAGGCAAAGTTTATGGCATTAACTCAAGGAAGCAAAAATGTTCTAGAGTATCAACAATAGTTTGAAAGTTTATTTTATTTTACTCCTTGCCATATGAAGTCGGCTGAGGAAAAAGCCCATAAATTTTTGAAGGGGCTGAAGACATCTATTGGTATAGTGTTGGAGGTGTTAGACTTAACTGATTATGCACAAATTGTGAAAGCTAAGACAATGGAAGATAAGCAAAGGGGAAAGCCAGCCCTTACACCGGGACTGTGAAAGTGGACAAACCTATATGCTGATTTGGGTAGCTCGAGCAAGAGTTTTCGTGGGTCATACTCTTTTGGTCCCTACTCTCGGTAGCCTTACAGGCCCTTGGGTTATCCTTCCCGACCGACTAGTGGACCAAGTGCTACATATTGTGGTGCCTACGGCCTTGAGACCCCCTCATCCTCTAGCTGCACCAAGATCAGTACAGAGAGCTTTCATTCTGATTCAGGCACCACTGAACCAATGCTATAATTGTCATTCGTACGGGCACTTTGCCAAGGATTGCCGGTACCCAGCAGCGGCACCAAAAAATCAGCCCCCTATCCATAGACCTACATTGACTCAGGGAAACTAGCTCAGGGAAGGATGTATGCCTTATCAGCTGAGGAGGCTGAAGCTAGTACTGAAGTAGTAGTAGGTATACGTTAATTAAAAGACTTTGTGATTAAAATTTGAGTAACCTGTTATAATTATATGCAATGCAATGCTAGGTGTCTTATCTGTGTCAGGTATACCTGCATACGCCCTATTCGATTTCGTATCACTTTCATACTTAGTTATCAGTCCACAGTTGATACAAGAGGCGATGTTGATGGATTAAATCCTTCTATACGAAAGAGCAACCTTGGAGCTTGAACATCAGCCAGATGATGTTAAGCAGTTGACTATATCCTTGTTAGCCTTACAGGTACATCTATCCATCAGACAGGAGGTGACAGTGAAACAACCTTTGGATTCTGAGCTGCAAGGGATCAGGCTAAAAATTCAAGAGCAGACAATAAATGACCCTGACTTCACAATAGCCAACGAAGGGGCATTACTATTTTGGGACAGGTTGTGTGTGCCTGATGACATGGAGATATAAGATAAAATTATGAAGGAGGCACACAGTTACGAATACTCACTCCATCTCGGAAGTACGAAGATGTATGAAAACCTTAAACAAAGCTATTGGTGGCTGGCAATGAAGGCCACTATTGCCTTATATGTAGCATAATGTCTTGTGTGTCAGAAGGTCAAGGAAGAAAGGCATCGACCATATGGCACTCTGCAGCCACTCCCCGCACCAAAGTGGAAATGGGACAGCATCACCATGGATTTTGTCACAGGGCTACCCCATACACCCAAGGGAATGGATGCAATTTGGGTGGCAGTTGACAGGCTTACCATGACTACTCATTTTATCTTGATCAAGACCAATTAATCCATGGACAAGTTAGCCCAACTTTATATAGATAATATAGTCCTTTTACATAGAGTATCGGTAAGCATTGTGTCAGATAGCGACCTGAGATTCACATCTAGATTCTAGAGGAGTCTCTAACAAGCCTTGGGGACACAAGTGAATCTGAGTACTGCTTTCCATCCACAGACCAATAGGCAATCAGAATGAACCATACAAATACTGAAAGACATGCTCAGGGCCTGTGCAATAGAAATGAGTGGCAGTTGGGAAGAATACATACCTCTTATGGAGTTTGCCTATAATAATAGCTATCAAACCACAATTAGGATGGCTCTGTATGAGGCATTATATGACAAAAAGTGCAGAACACCCCTATATTTGGATGAAGTAGGTGAGCGACGAATGCTTGGGCCAGAAATTATACAGATGATGTGTGACAAGGTCAACGTCATTCGGGAAAGGATTAAGGCAGCCAAGTCCCACCAAAAAAGCTATGCAGACAACCACAAAAAAGATATTGAATTCCAAGAGGGGGAAAAGGTGTTCCTTAAAATTTCTCCTACTAAAGGGTTGCATAGATTCCACAAGAAGGGTAAGCTAAGTCCGAGTTATATTAGCCCATTTGAAATCTTGGCCCGAGTCGGCTCCGTAGCATACATGTTGGCTCTTCCACCTTCCCTCAGCAATGTTCACAATGTGTTACATGTCTCTATACTGAAGCAGTAAATCCATGGTCCATCACATGTGCTGCCCGAGGAATCAGAATATTTAGAAGCTGATATGACCTACGAAGAACAGCCTGCTGAAATCCTAGACCAAAAAATAAAGACTCTTAACAATCGGTCCATCACTTTTGTGAAAATTCGATGGGCCAATCATTCACTTGAAGAAGCGTCTTGGGAAAAAGAAGATGATATCCAAGCCAAGTATCCTCATCTTCTCAGACAAAAAGGTACTGCAATTTCGAGGACAAAATTTTCAAAAAGGGGGGGTTAAATGTGACACCCTACTCTCTAAACCCGGTCTAATTTCCTGGCTGGTTCGATTTGGTCTTGCAAGACCTAAACCCAAGCGAGTTGACGTAAGTACCTTATGGAACATGATGGCAAGGGTGACTCTAAACTCAGGTTGGACAGGTGAGTTAGAGTCGGTGCCTAGTGAAGTCCAGTGCCCAAGCCATGCACTTACACGTATCATCGGGCCATATACACATAATAAAGGTACGTAGCCACAATCTATGTCAAGTACGCATGTTAATCAATTATCAAAGGTGAAATACGTGTCGGGTCCGACCCCTATCAAAATCCCAATGATTCGATTAAGTTTTGGCCGATTAATGGGTCGTTATGGGTGGGTCTGACCCACTAGTTTGACCTACCACTCTGATCACTAGATATTTTGACCCAAGTATAAATAACATTTATTACCTTTCTTTCCCTCATTTATTGTTTTACTCGGTGGGTGAGAAAAGTAAAAAAGAGAGGGAAAAAGAAGAAAGAGAAGGGAAGAAGACACTCGTTGTGCGACATCGGGGTTGAATCTTTCGATTTCGACACCGGATTAGAGATCCTCATCTTGAGATCTATGATTCGAGGTGAGTAAAGTCTATATTCCTTAAACCCCTGAGAAACCCTAAGTGAAACCCTTTGACTTGGGTAGGGATCCTTTAGATCTAGTTAATATCTCTTGAGAATTTGAATCTAAGGTTTAATAAAAGACCTACATGTTGTTTATGAAGGATTTAGAGGAAGAGATTGCAAGATTTGAAAATCATTTGTTGATCTCTTGAGCTAAAGAAAATATTTGAGGTTTTTGAAGTGTTCTTGAGCAAAGAGGTAAAACCTAAGCTTAAAACTTTAAATCAATCATAGATTTATATTGCAATCATGATATCTGACCTTAGCATTGTGGAAAATGCAGTCGAATAGACCCGTGGTGGTTTCCCCAAGGTGGGATGAAGAATGGGAGTGAGCAGCAAAGTCTCAGTTTTGAGTGGTGGGTTCCTGAAAATGGTCTAACCCACCAATCTGGAGCCAGCCTGTCCTTGATGGGCTGCTAGCTCGACCGATGAGAAAGACCAATGGGCACTTGGCCCACTGCTCCAGGCAATGTCTCTGGGCTAAGCGGTGAGCAAGGACCGATGGGCACCTGGCCCACCAGTTTTGGCCCATCAGTCCTTATAGGGCCCCTATGTCGAGCAACGGGCAAGGACTGGAAGGTACCTCGCCCATCGATTGACCTACCAATCTGACTCATCGGGTTCCATTTGGGCCAAAATTTATTGGGCAACCACCTTTGATGATTTTAAACACATTGGGATCATCATACCTCATTGGTTATGAGCCTAAGGAGATGAACTAAGTTCGACCTTTTTTATGATAGGTTTCTCTAGAAACTCACGTCATCGCCCGTCGGATCTTCCTCGTACCAAGGGTGATCATTATACACAATAGGTAAGTGGGAAGAGGACATTGACATTATTTTTGGAGTGTTTTTGCATCATTCCATTATTGTGGTAGACTATCCATGACATCATTTCACTATTATGTGTAGCCTAGTCATCCTCAAATGCCATTTCCATGCATTGATGTGTGCATTATAAAATTCCTTTATAACTTGATATGCTGATATCTTTAATTTTTAAATGCTTATTCCTACTTTGAGATATGAGATGGATGACTTTAAATTATTGAATATGATGCATTGCTAGACTAGATGCCGTAGTCGGGATACGAATGCATTGATGGCCCATGAAATAGGACTCGGTGGCACTCTGCAACTGTACTATCTCATATAGGAGTTTGAGATTAGAATAACATATCCCTGTGCTACCCTTCCCAGCAGGGGTTTAGGTGTTGGGTATATCACTGGGGGGAAGCCCAAGGTTGTGTACCAACAGTGGCGGTTAGAAGTACGCCCAGTCGATCACTAGGACGGTCAGTAACTTTGGCGATATAACAAGAGGGCCAATTGTACTACTGTTAAATTAATGTCGGACAAGGCCCATTTTACTTTTTCAGTTCCCACGACTGTCCTTCTCCGAAAACCCTATGGGCGTATCATGGGATGGGGTTCGCGGCTCGTACCCGCTGCATACGCTCACTGTGGTTGCGAATAGCATGTGACCTATGACTTAGATGTGATGTTTAGGTGGTTTAAGATAATAAAAGGAACTTGCATACATATAGGTGAATTTGTGTTGTGAAAGATTGCTTGGTCTTTCTTTTCACTTACTGGGCTAGTGAACTCATCCCACATATACACCTCTTTTAGATGATCTTGCAGGTTATCCGACTAAGGAGTTGGAGTTGGGATCCACTGTGGATTTTCCAGTTGAAGACTGGTGGGTCCCTGAAGATCTTGGGCGCAAGGCCGAGTGCCCATGCGAGAGTTGCGTTGATGGACAGTAACACCAATACCAACCCATGTTTCTATTTGATTATTTTATGTTGTTTCCTCTTTTGTGCTCTGGATATTTAAATTGCAATTCTTGTGTATATATTAGGCCTACAGGCCCACATGTATATGTACTATGTAATACAATTTGGGTATCCAGAGTATTGGGGTATTTATAGGTATCTACATGTAAGACTTCTGCTGAAATACAGAAATTGCTTTCTTTAGTTGTGGGTATGTTGTATAGTGGTTATTGTATCAGATGATCCTGGTAGGTTTTGGGTTAGCAGGTGTTAACTCAATCACCAATCCAGTTCTGTGAGAATGAGGTGTGATAATGCCCCTGGTCCACTCAATGTCGTTAAGTGGGAGACACACACAAATGTCTTGGACAGAATTTTCCTACACGACATTTCTCGTCGATAAAGTCATGCTTTCCTTAATCTTTCCCCACTAGGTGACCCACCTCTTAGTTTCCTCATGTTTTTAACCAATTTGTGACTTTATATAACTTTTGACAGGAATCACCCCGAAGTCATATGTACCAAATTATCCACAAATTGTTCCTAAAGAGGAAGGGCACCCTTTTATCCGTAACCCACTTTGGAGAGCATTTCCTTATGGCTAGAATGTGTTGTAGGAAGATTTACTTCCAAGACCTCAAACAAGTTTTACAAGTTAGATTGTGGTGTTCCTAGCGTTCTCCATCTATTCCTACATTATGCTAGTATGTAGTGGATGCAATAGGACTGAACCGGCTAACCTTGACAGGATCTATATATGCAAGTACGTGATACTTTTGGTATACCCGAAGGTACGAGATGAAGGGGGTAGCATCCTTGACTACACACGAGGTTAAGCAACTGGCTACGGGGGTGGTGGAACCATGAGTGATTGTGTGCATAAGTGTAATATGGGGGTTACTATCGTCTAATCTCAGAATGACATAAAGTGCATAGACCTCCCCAAGGGTGCTGGAATAATTATGAACATCTTCGCCGTTTAACAACATCCCACACACCCTTGTATAGGAAGTGGCTATCATTTGCTCTCAGAGTACTCTCCATGACATCACTGAGCACCCCGAGGGTGCGGCATGACAGGGTGTCCCACGCCAAATGATTTTCACTTTGAACACAGTGCATGATGTGGTTAGCGAATACATTTATAAACATGGATTTTCCAAACATGTTCTCTAACAAGTGTGGTGGATAATGTTCTTGCATTTAAAGGTAGCATCTAGTTTTGGAAGCTTGATAGTTCCCAGCAGAGTCGCCACTATAAGGGTAGCGGCCGGAGAATCCTGGCCCTCTCTCCTCTCTCTATATCTTTCTCTTTCGGTGTGTGCCTCCATGGGCCCTACACCACTGCATCACCTCTCGGAGATATATGGGGGCATATTTCACAAGGCTCACTCTTTCTCTCTCTCTCTCTCTCTCTCTCTCTCTCTCTTTTCTCTCTCTCTCTCTCTCTCTCTCTCTCTTAAGAGGAGTGGTTTAGAGATATACCCTCCTAGTTTGACGATGGTCCAATGGGAGATTGGGATCATACAAAAGGGGTTTGGAGTCGCCACCTAGGATTATGGGCTTAGGACCCGGGGGTGGGCTCAATTCCTAAGAAAAGGGCCCAAAAGTTGGTATGGTTCAAAGAATAGGATGCGTGTTAGGTTGTAGAATTGGGACGGTGTTAGGCACCCAATCTACTCAATTCAACCGGTCTTCCTACTAGATGCTTAAGAACAAACATTTTCCATAATTATTCCTAGACCTCATGTATGGCTAAATTATGACACATATATACACTAACAAAAAGTAATTACATATGTACACTAAAACAGGGTCAATAAAGAGTCTGCATTATGCTAATTTAAGTCAGAGATTATACCTGAGCTTAACCCCTGTTTCGGGTCAGGAGGGGTGGGCCCCTAATTGGTGCGGATATGAACTTTCTTGTGAATTCTCCCGGTTCAGTGGAAGGTGGTCTTGACACCCAACTTCCTTTCTTTAGAGATGCTGACTATGGCGGTCTTCGAATATTTGGACAGTGGTTTTGCTAGGGAAGAGTAATTCCCGAGGTGGTAGTCTGGCAGAACTTCGGCAGAGCTTCGGCTAAGGAAGGCTGGTTCTGGGATTAGTATTTTGGCAAATTTTTAGATAGGAAAATATGATAAAAGGCTGAGACTTTAGCGGCATTTCGGTAGAGCTTCAGCTAGGGAAGGGCTACTAGAAGGCTAAAGATTTGGGCCGCACTTCAGTAGAGCTTTGGCTAGGGAAGGGCTACTAGAAGGCTAAAGGCTTGGGCGGCACTTCAAAATCTAATTATATTATGGATCAAGTAACTGGCATCCTAGCACAGATCTAACAAACCTAACCATCAGAAGAAGGGCCAAACAAGCCAAAGGAAGGGGCTAGAGGGGGTGCCAACAAGGGCAAGAGGGGGATGGGATCAACTCAACTGAGGGGGTAGGTATACCAACCAAGTGTGTTTTGGGATGGTAAATAGTGCCCTATTTATAAATTTTCAGATCCCAAGGGGTGAGAATTCAGATTTTACACCAGAAGGGTCATGGGACCTTGGGGTACGCTGGCAGGGCCGCGTGGTGAATGGGGCTATGGGGCGCGGGCAGGGTTGCATTGGCAGGCTGGCAAGGCTGCTTAGGGCACAGGGCTACCGGGGCACTGATAGGGCAGCATGGGCAAGCTGGCGGGGCTGCATGGGGCGTGGGGCCACGAGGTCATGGGCGGGACCACCTGAGTAGGCTGGCAAGGCCACGAGGGGGCTAGCGAGGCTATGGGGGCATTGGCAAGTCCGCTTGGGCAGGCTAGCAGGCTGAGTGGGGTGGATTCCAATCGAGATGCTCCAATAGGTTCTATCTTCCAGGAATGATTACGAGAGATCTGATGGTCCAATTTTGACGTACCATATATTGTTGGAATTGTGATTCCAAGCACTAGTCATCTGTATGGTCACTTTAGACCTGATTCCTTCTTATATGTCATGTCATAATTAGACCCCTCTTTTCTTCGATTTTATGGTTTCTCGAGTTTCTAGATATAGAGGGAGTGTGTTGGGGTAGGACTACCTCAGTTAGTTATCATCTCTGTTTATTGGAAGTGAAGGATGGCATCCACGATCTGTGAGTCATCATAACCGGGGGAGGGTGACAAAATTGGGTTTCTACATATAGATAGAGCACAAGAAAGAGATGGAAAAGTAAAAGGATTTAATTGATGTTTAGGTGTGAGGAAGGTCCCACATAGAATAGGATAGCTTGGGTAAGGGGTAGGTTAGCAGGGAACCGCCAACAGCCAATTAGTGGGATAAGCCCCTGCCAAGCGGCCAACCAGTTGCAATAGCAGAATGCCCAGAAATCTGATTTTTGCCCTGTTGACCCCACCACTTGGCAAGGTTATTTTCCCTTCCTCTTATCATGGATTAAGTCATGTTGAAGGGTTTAAATGCATTTGGTTTCATATTGAAACCTATTTTCTATAACAAGTTATTTAAGTTTAAAACATTGAGAAAAATGGGTTTTCTAAAAAGTGTTTTTCCAAGGGTTTGTTTAGCTTATAAAAGGAGGGGGGAGTCGGCTGTTTTCTCTCCTTTTGCTGTTGTGAATAGAAAAGAAACATAGGAGAAAAGAAAGGGAAGGAGAAGAGAAGGAAGGAAGAAGAAAGGAAGAGAAAGGAAGGAAGGGAGTTGCATCTAAGTAGTTGCTCCTGCTGCTGCTCATGCTATTGTCATGAGGCTGTGGCCTCACCAAAGAACTGCTGGTGATGCTACTACTGCTACTGTTGCCATACACCCCAGATGCTACCAAAGTGCTACAACCACTGGAAACTGGAGTTGAGCTACACAGCTGTTGGTGGACTCACCTGCACATATCAAGAACATGGGAAAGGTAACAAACCCTAACCCATACCTGTGAATTCAGCTAGCGTAGAATTCGGCCAAGGTTAGGGTTAGCTCAAAAATGAAATTGGGTGAAGGAAATTTCTTGGGGGAACCTAGTATAGCCTTCCATAGCAAAAGCCCCAATTTTTGGACTCTTATTAGGACCCAATTGACTTTAGGGTTGTCCCAGAAACCCTAAACTATAGGGCTTTTCCAAATTTGACCAAATTAATAGCAATTGGTGGTGGGAATTACCACCACATGATTCCAATTTTTCCCAGGGACAGGAAAAAATTTTAATAGGTATACCCAGGGAGTAAATTGGGTAAACTAAGACCCAATTGATCCAATAGAATACCACCAAAGACCCAAATTGAAGTGGGAAATTAATTTCTAAGATGTAAAAATTTAAAATAAAATGTTTGCAATGTAATTCAGGTGCTGGAACATCCCGGCACAACTCTGCCAAGGGAGGTAGGGCTGCTAGGCTGAAAATGGCCTGTTCTGCCAGTGAAACCGGCCAGCCGGTTAGACCTGACAAAGTAGGGTGTTAGGATCATTTTTAGGCTGAATAGCCTGTAAACTGTCTATGTGTGATCTGACCTGCTTGGAAATGATTGTACACAATAAAGGCATGATTTATGACACCAAGGAGGAAAGAAACTACTATGTATGGAGCTGGGTTGTAAAATGTCAGTATTGCCCCCACTTATGCTTGTAAACCTTACCCACGTATTTCAAGAGCCAAGGACAATATGGGCATATCTAGTTAGGAAATTGTGGGCCAAGTGTCTGTAAGTCTATTCCAGTAGATCAAGAATGGGCCCAATGACTATATAAGTTGAGTAGATGACCTACCCAGACCTCGGAAACTAAACTAGAATACTAACATGGTCAACTGAGAAGGAATACTGACTTGAGGTCATTGTGCTTCATATCAGCTAAATAAAGGATTCTGATATTGGAATTAGTTGGAATATGGAAAGATAAATTTAAAATGATTATCAAAGGTAAAAATTAATTGAAATGTGAATTAATTACGTAGGAACCCGAAAATACCTGGTGAGGATACATGTGATAGGGAATTCAATGAAAGAACTCTTGATTTGGGAAATCAGGTGAGTGGGTATTAGTTTTAATTTATGAAGTGTTTTTTTTATGTTTTGATTTTTGTTAGGATTTAAAATGTAACCGCAAGCATATGGATCAGTGTAGCAATGGGTCGAACACAAGGAGAGCAGCCACTTTATTTTTGGCTTCTTTTAAGAATGCAAAAGTGAACCGATTAATGGTTGTGATCTAATTCTAACTATTGTCCTAAACATATATATCTAAAATAAGGTCCTAACCATTCTTCATCTAAGAATTTAAATACGCAAGCCACGAAATTAAAATTAATAAATAAATAATTGAAAATAAACAACCCATGCAATTAAAAAAGCAATGAAGGAAAAAAAATGCTGAAATAAAAATAAAGTAAAAGAAATGGGATAAAGCTAGAGAGAGGCTCACAAGTAGGTTTCTCTATTTAGCCCAAGGAATGCATCATAATATGAGCTTCCCTACTTGACCAGAGAGTCACTCATACAAGGGTTACTCTACTTGGCTTTAGGGAAAAGGAGGCAATTAAAATAAAAATAATAAAATGATGGTTTTATGGCTAGGAGGAGCAAAGCCAACACATACACTAGCCATGAACCTTGGGGGAAAGGGAAAGCAATAATGTAATGACTGAATTTAAAATCCTAAATTAAGAAAGAAGTGGTAGTCAGAAGAGGGAATGAGAGGGCGGAGAGAAGACTATTGAAGAAGCCTCCCTACCTGAATCAATCCTTGAACTTGAAAGCTTGAGTGATTTGAGATACTGCCAACACTAAAAACTAGATATGGAATAAACCAAATTTGAAATTTCTAGGCCTGGAGAAAACAAACCTTGAAAAAAAAATTTTGAACTTGAAAAAGAGATGCTCCACGGCTCGTGATCTTGTCACCTAGATCTAAGCCTAGAACTATAACTTAAAAATTACAACTCAATTGCATAAATCATAAACATAAAGGGCTAAATAAAAATAAAAGAGTGCTTGCATTAATTGAAATAAAAAGCTATTACAAAAGTGATTAAAGCAAAAACAAAGAAGAACTAAAACTAAAGAGAGTGAGAGAGAGAGAGAGCAACTAAAAAAAAAACCTAGAAGAAGAATGAAGTATCTCCCCTCCTGTTACATGAGTTGTACTTATAGGGAATGGGAGGTAGGGTAAAAAATTTCTCTTTTCTAAAAGGGGGAAACCCACAATTCATAGGGGAGATCTTTTGAGATCAAAAGTGCTAAGGTGGAGGAGAGAGAAGAGAGAAATAAACTTATAGAAATTTTCTATAATTTTTTGTTTATTTTCTTTCCCTTTTTTTTTATTTATTTTTCTCTACCCTCTCTTCAAATCTTGCGCACAACCCTTATTGGCAGATTTTTTTCTCTCCCTTGGACGATTTTCCTTCTTGCTTTATGTGGTTTGGACAGTCTTCTGGTGATGATGTGGAAGAGAGAGAAGATTTTGAAAATATTTATTTCTCCCTTTTCCTCTTTCCTTTCTTTTTTCTCTTCCTGTGCAAGAAACCCCTCCCACGATTTTCCTTGCTTTGAAGATTTGGACAATCTTCTAATTTGATGTGGAAATCTCCTCCATGCCCTTAGTGCTTTAAGTGAGTGAAAAGTAGAAAATCTTCAACAAAATTCTCCAAAAAAAAGATAACCATGAGATTCGAACTTGAGACTTCCTGGTGAATAATGGAATTTTGCACAGCTTAGCTCACTAACTACACTAGGTAGTTGTTGTTGGAGAGATATGATGCCCAATAATGCTTAAGGCCTTTAAAATACAAAATCTACAAAAAGAGAGTAAAACCCAAGGTAGCTCCATTCTAAATATGTGAAAATACATGCTTTACTACTTAGATTTCACACATAAATGTGCTCATCAGAATTCCCCCACGCTTAGACTTTGCTAGTCTTCGAGCAAAACAGAAAGAAAAAGACTAAAATGTAAATAACAAAAAACCTAACTCACTTTCGTAGGAATCACGGTTGCACTTAGCATGTGCAACAAGCTTTTAAACCCCTAAGTCACCCCTAGTGGATGAGTTGTGTCTCGTGGGTTTTTGCAGTGAATATACACCCAAAATTCAAAATAAACAAATCCCACCCTTGGCTAAAGGTAAGGGCAATACTGATCCGAAGCAAAGATAATTTCTCTTACAAGGGACCCCCACACTTGAACTTTTATTACCCCATATTAATTCCAGGCACTAGAATATTTCTTAATTTGGAACTCAACTCATCTCTTCCAAAATATCCTTATCTTAAGGCACAACCACTTGTGAAGAAATAGGGAACCAAGGACTAAGGCGTTGGAGTGTTTTTGACTAAACATGTTATCAAGCATTAATGACATTTGCATATTTTTTTTCCTTTTTTCGCTTAATAAACTCTATTCTATTCTACTACTTTTGCCCTGAATGACATGGTGGAGCAAACACCAGACACCCAAGTTACTATGTAGCTTCGCTTTTTGCATATGCCCACATAGACAGTGATGCCAAAGTTTTTTTTTTTTTCAGAAGTTTCCTCCCAAAGAGTTTTGATCAAGTCACCACGCTTCCTGAGGCGCAATGCCCTGTCTAGTTCAAAGGGAATCAACTTGTACTCTTCTTTATACCACATTTCACACTTCATTTAAAATTGTGCATTTGTCAACTCATGCTAAATTAAAAATAAGGTCTCAAATCCAAATCAAGAGTATAAGGAAACCAAAGACTTACATATGGTCCAACACCATAAAACAAGGGTCTCTTAATTTTCAAAAGAAAGTCCCATCTCAAGACACAGGCTTGTTTCTTTCTTCTCAATAGGGTTTTTATACGTTCAAAATGGGTATCTTAATCAAAAATTTTATTTTTATACATCAAGCAACCAAATGATATGATCATTAGCCAAAAGCCAAAGTAGAACTTCATCCTTAGAAAGCTCAAAAACAAAAAGAAAAACAAACAAAACAAAGTGAAAAAAGCAAAAACTGGTTTCCCTCCCCCACACTTAAGTCATCCAATGTCCTCAATGAATGGAAAGAATTAAAAGCGAAGATAATGCAAGAGGGTCATACCTGATTAAAAGTTAGTCATCAGTGTAAAGAGGTTCATGGAGATCTATGACTTCTTCACTACCAGTAGTCGAAAACTCGAGGAACGGTTTCAAACGCTGACCATTAACCTTCGAAATTATCCCTATTCCTGGATTTAGAATCTCCACAGCCCCATGGGGATATACATTATGGACAATAAACAAGCCATCCCATCGAGATCTAAGTTTACCAGGGAAAAGATGCAATCGAGAGTTGTACAATAAGACCTTATCACCAATTGTAAAAGATTTACGTAGAATGTGCTTATCATGGAAGGCTTTAGTCTTTTTCTTGTAAATCCTATAACTTTCATAGGCATCATTCATAAGTTCCTCCAACTCAGATAGTTGGAGCCTACGATGAATTCCCGCATCAAACAAATCAAAGTTGTGCTTCTTGATGGCCCAAAAGGCCTTATGCTCCAACTCAACTGGTAAGTGACAGGCTTTCCCATACACCAAATGGTAGGGAGATTGACCAATGTCGGTCTTGAATGCAGTTCGATGGGCCCACAAGGCATTAATGAGCCTAAGCGACCAATCCTTACTGTTGGAATTAACATTTTTCTCCAAGATTTGTTTGATCTACCTATTAGACACCTCCACTTGGCCACTAGTTTGGGGGTGATAAGGGGTAGATAACTTATGGGTGATCCGATACTTTTTCATTAAGGCCTCAAAAGGCCGATCACAAAAATAAGTACCCCTATCACTAATTATTGCACGTGGTGCACCAAAGCGGGAAAAAATTTTCTCTTTAAGAAACTGGACCATCACTTTGTGGTCATTAGATTTACAAGGTATGGCTTCTATCCATTTAGAAACATAATCAATGGCCAAAAGTATGTACAAGTTCCTAAAGGAATTAGGGAATGGTCCTATGAAATCGATGCCCCATACATCAAAGATCTCAACTACAAAAATAGGGTTGAGGGTCATTAAGTTCCTCTTATTGATACGGCTAAAAGACTGGCAGGCGGGACAAGCCTTGTAAAAATTAAAAGCATCTCTAAAATGAGTGGGCCAATAAAATCCGCATTGGTGAACCTTTGCGGCAATCTTCTTAGGTCCAAAGTGTCCACCACATGCATGATCATGGCAAAAAGAGAGAATGAAATGCTGCTTATGATCAGGAATACATCGTCGGATAGTCTGGTTTGGAAATATCTTAAATAAATAAGGATCATCCCAGAAAAAGTACTTAACTTGGGAAAGGAATCGATACCTAGCTTGGGTGGACCAATGATCCAGAGTCACATTTGAAACTAAGAAGTTGACAATGTCAGCAAACTATGGTTCACTGGACACTACAAGTAACTATTCATCTGGAAAGTTCTCATTGACTAGAGAATCGACAGTCAAGGAATTGGGAAGCCAAGATAAATGGTTTGTAACTAGGTTTTCAACTTTTTTCTTATCCCTAATTTCTAAAAAAAACTCTTGCAAAAGTTAAACCCACCTAATGAAACGGGATTTGGCATCCTTCTTCTGAACTAGGTATCTAAAAGCGGAATGATTAGTATACACCACATGTGAACCAACTAAGTAAGACCGAAACTTTTCTAATGCAAATACAACAGCTCAAAATTTTTTTTCAATGGTTGCATAATTGAGTTGTGCATCATTTAAGGTCCTACTAGCATAGTAAATGACAGTGGGCAACTTATTAATCCTTTGACCCAAAACTGCTCCTATGGCAAAATCTAAAGCATCACACATCAGTTCAAAAGGTTCAATCCAAACAAGTAGTTGAACAATGGGTGCATTGGTCAACTCCTTCTTAAGTTGCTTGAAGGATTCTAGGCACTCTTTAGAAAACTCAAAAGTTTGATCTTTGGCAAGTAATGAAGTGAGAGGTCAGGCTAACTGACTAAATCTTAATAAACCTTTTGTAGAAGCCCGCATGACCTAAAAAAGACTGAACGTCCTTAACAGATTGAGGAGATGGTAAATTATCAATTAAATCCACTTTGACGCTATTTATCTTCATTCCCTCCTTGGATATTACATGGCCTAAAACAATACAAGATTTAACCATAAAATGGCATTTCTCCCAATTCATAACCAATTCTTAGATATGCACCTTTTCAAAACTAAAGAAAGATGATGAAGACATTCAGAATAGGAATTTCCATGAATAGAAAAGTCATCCATAAATACTTCTAATAATTTTTCGACCATGTCATAAAAGATGCTCAGAATGCATCGTTGAAACGTAGCAGGGGCATTGCAAAGCCCAAAGGGCATACACCTGTAAGCAAATGTTCTATATGGGGATGTAAAAGTGGTCTTATGTTGGTCCTCTAAAGCAATTGGGATCTGGTTATAGCCGGAATATCCATTAAGAAAACAATAGTATTCATGTCCCGCTAATCTCTCTAACATCTGGTCAATGAATGGCAATGAAAGTGCTCCTTTCAGGTTGCCACATTAAGTTTCCAATAGTCTATGCACACTCTCCACCTTGATTGGACATGGGTTGGAATCAGTTCATTATTGGCATTGGGAACTACAGTAACACCAGACTTCTTGGGCACTACATGAACTGGGGTTACCCATTAGTTATTAGAAATAGGATAAATTATTCCATGATTGATGAGCACATTTATATGTGAAATCTAGGGTAGTAAAACATGCATTTTACATATTTAGAATGGAGCTACCTTGGGTTTTACTCTCTTTTTGCAGGTTTTATATTTTCAAGGCTTTAAGGACTATCGGGTGCTATATCTCCAATTTTACAAGTAAAGAGGTCCTATTTCTTTTCATGGTTGCTAAGAGGACAAAATTCTGAGCAAGATAGACGTGTTCAATTGTAAGTACACATTCGTTTGGTCAACCGTACAAGTGATTATTCTTTTCAGGTCAGAAAAAGAATAATGGATCAGAACTGAACCAAGATGCAGAACCAGCCCATCTGCATTTGTTCCAAGGGTATAAGGAATATTCTAAATGGTAACAAGGATCGATGGACCATATCCTTAAGTGATTGAAGATTTGTTTTTTGTGACAACAGCTACCTAGCGTAGTTGGTGAGTTGTGGTGTGTAAAATCCCTTGCTTATTAGGAGGTCTCAAGTTCGAACCTCTTAACTGTCATTTTGTTGAGGTTTTTATTTTAGAAGATTTTCTCTTTCCTACTCATCACTCGAAGGAGGTCGGCCAAAGGGTTTCTTATGTAAGAGGAGAGAGAAATAAGGAAATAAAGAGAAAAATAGAAAAAATGGAGAAAAAATAGGAAAGAAAAAAAATAATTAAAAAAATTGTCTAAGATGCTACCCATGTTTGAAGAAGAGAGAGAAAAAAAATAAAAATAAAAAGGAAAAAGGAAGCAAAATCGTTAGAGATTCCCTACATCCTACAATTCTCTATCTTCTCTCTCCTCCACCTCATCAAAAAGATTAAAAAAAAAAAAATTTTAGAAGCTAAAATCTATATCTTCCCTCCCCCATTCTTTATATAATAGAATTAACACAAGGGGAGGAGGCAATTCATTCTTCTTCGAGGGTTTTTTTTTTTAGTTGCTCTATCTCTTTCTCTAGTTTTCTCTTTCTCTAACTCTAGTTCTAGGTTTATGCTTTAATCACTTTTGTAATAGCTTTTTATGTCAATTAATGCAAGCACTCTTTTATTCTTCTTCAGCATTTTATATTTATGATTTATGCAATTGAGTTGTAATTTTTAAAGTTATAGTTCTAGGCTTAGATCTAGGTGACAAGATCACGAGCCGTGAAGCATCTTTTTTTTTTTTGTTCAGTTTTTTTTTTCAAGATTTGTTTTCTCTAGTACTAGAAATCTCAGATTTGGTTTATTCCAAATCTGATTTTTAGTACTGGTAGTATCTCAAATCACCCAACCTTTCAAGTTCAAGCATTGATTCAAGTAAGTAGGCTCCTTCAGTAATCTTCTCTCCCCCTCTCATTCCCTCTTCTAACTACCTTTTATTTTTTAATTTACGATTTTAATTTCAGTCGTTACATTATTGCTATCCCTTTCCCCTAAGGTTCATGGCTAGTGTATGTGTTGGCTTTGCCCCTCCTAGCTATAGAACCATCAATTTATTGCTTTTATTTTAATTGTCTCCCTTTCCCATAAGCCAAGTAGAGTAACCCTTGTGAAGCTCATATTATGATGCATCCCTTGGGCTAAGTAGAGAAGCCTACTTATGAGTCTCTCTTTACCTTTATCCCCTTTCTTTTACATTATTTTTATTTCAGTACTTTTTTCCTTTTTTTTTTTTTAATTGCATGGGTTGTTTATTTTCAGTTATTTATTTATTTAATTATGTGGCTTGCGTCTTTAAATTCTTAGATGACGAATGATTAGGACGTTATTTTAGATACATATGTTTTGGACGGTAATCAGAATTAGATCACAACCATTAATCATTTCACTTTCGCATTATTAAAAGAAAAAAAATAAAGTGGTTGCTCTCCCTGTGTTCAACCCATAGCTACACTAATCCGTATGCTTGTGGCTACATTTTAAAATATCAAATAAGTTTTTGGCGTCATTGCCGGGGAGATAGTTCTATGTTATTTTTTGTTTTCTTTTGGTAAATCGGAGTGCTTTGTTTGCTTTGTTTTGTTTTCCTTTTCTTTTATTGAATTCTTGAGAAGAACAACTTGCAATAATAGTTGTATCGGTGGAGGTCGCCATGCCTCACAGTATGATAAAGACAGTTTTTGCCCTGTAGCAGTACCTCAGGAATTGACCTAAGCAACCCCGGATCCCTGCCGGTAAGCTCCCAAAAAGAAAAAAAAGGGTTTTGCTATCCATTCTTTTGTGCATGTCTTACTCTAGTTGTGGATAGTTTTCTGTTACATGAGTGTTAGGTGGGTACGTAATACTAAGAATCGGTTAGAAAGAAGAGATCCAACAAGTAGTGACCCTATACGTTTGCTCTCTTTAAATCCTTTCAATATGGGAGACCAACATCAAAACCCTTCACCTAAATCTCTAAAAGATAGGTTGTACCCTGCTAGAACATCCCAATCTTCCTGTAGAGTTCTACCACAAGCCCAGGGCAATAATTTTGAACTTAAATCTCAATACATCACTATGTTGCCCCACTTCCATGGGTTGACCTCTGAGGATGCATACCTATTTCTAAGGGAGTTTGAAGAGGTATGTGTTCTAATTAAGATCCAACAGCTTTCTGATGATGCTGTTAAGCTTAGGTTTATCACTTTTGCATTAAAAGACCAAGCTAAGAAGTGGTTGTATGGGTTACCCACAAATTCCATAACCTCATGGGAACAGTTCACAATTGTCTTCCTTAAGAAGTTTTTCCCAAGTCACAAGACCAATAAGCTTAGAAATGACATCCTTCAGTTTAAGCAAAAGCCTAGTGAGTCCTTTTCCAAACTTATGGAGAGATTCAAGGATCTACTCCAAGAATGCCCTCACCATGGCCTAGACTTATGGCATTTATGTCAAATAATTTATGATAGTAATGATTACCCAACGGAATAAATGATAGAGTCTATGTGCCCTGAGGGATTCACATCCTTTACAGATGAAGGAAAGGCATGGAAATTCTTACTTGACTTAGCTGACAAAACTCGTGAGTGAGAATCAACCCAAGAGAGTGAAAGAACTATAGGATGAAAAGGATATTTTCTGGATGAGATAGTAGCCAAGGAAGCCCATTTGGATAGCCTAATCAAGAGAATTGAGGCTATTGTTCCTAGAGAGCCATTACCATTCAATTTGGCTAAGATTTGTGCTTGGTGCCAGTCCCCTGGACATGTCATAGAAGAATGCCCCAACTCCTCTGGGGTCACTTCTAATGATAGTGTTAATGCCTTATACCAGAATAATCCATATAGTAACACAGGATGGAGAAATCACCCAAATTTCTCTTGGAATCAGGGCAACCAAGCAGGGCCTTCCAATTTCCATAATCAAGGTCAACCTGGACTCCAAAGGCCTCCCTTTGCACAACAATCTTTTTTCCAAAATACTTTTCCTATGTCAAATGTAGGACCTCAAGCTAGTTTTCCTAGGGCCCCTCTCCTATCATCTTATTAGCAACCCCTTGGGTTTACCAATACTGGAGAGGCAAGTAGAATAAGTGACTTGAAAAAAAATATGGCCCTCCTCATGACAAGCCATCAAAATCTTATGAGAGAACTCACTCAAGTTGTCTCAATTATGCGTGAGAGGGATAAAAGAGCTTTACCCAGTTAACAAGAGCCTAACCCTAGGCATCATCAGCCTGTTAGTTCACAAACACCAACTAATGCACCACTGAATATAGTACAAGGTCAGACCCAACAAGGGCCCTCTAACCAATGTAATATTGTTTATACCCTTAGGAGTGGTAGAGAGTACCAACAGAGCGTTCCTAAATCTTCCCCATCTATTACTCTTATTAACTCTCCTTCAGTTGAGGACACAAGTGTGCCTCTTGTTCCAGGTTCGTCTGATGAGCCTAAAAATTCTTTTGAAACTAAAGATGATTTGGTTGAGGAAACCAAAAATGATTCTTCTGAAAAAGGGCAAATCCCTAATAGTCCTTATGTTCATCCTATCCCATTTCCTAATCGCTTGGTACACAAAAAGAAGACTGCTTCCATGGATAAAATTTTAGAAGTCTTCAAAAAGATAGAAGTGAACATCCCTCTTTTGGATGCCATATTCTAGATCCCCGCCTATGCAAAGGTACTGAAAGATTTGTGTACTCAAAACGTATCACTAGTGTGCCCAAAAAGGCGTTCTTGGTAGGTAACATTAGTTCTATAATTACTCAGCCTATAACAGCCAAGTATTAGGGAGCCCTACCATATCTTGTGTCATAGGCAACACCTACATTGAGCATGCCTTACTTGACCTTGGTGCAAGTGTGAATCTTTTACCTTACCATGTGTACAAGCAACTTGGATTAGGAGAATTGAAAGCCACTAGAACTACTCTTCAGTTGGCAGATAGGTCTGTTAAGATTCCTGAAGGGATGGTTGAGGATGTCTTACTAAAGGTGGGGGAATTTATTTTCCCTATTGATTTCATTGTGTTAGATACCAAGCCCTTCTCAACCAAGGATGAGATCCCAATAATTCTAGGAAAACCATTCTTGGCGACCAGTAATGCATTAATCAACTGCCGAAATGGTTACCTAAGATTATCTTTTGGTAACCAAACTGTTGAGTTTAACATGTTTAGGATAGGCAAGCAACCATATATGGAAGAAGAGATCAATATGCTTGAGGATTTTCTAGATTTTTCTGATGATTTAGTTATCAACTTTGATATTGATTTTGATTCAGAATTCCAAGAGTGTATGGATGAGTTGGATGATGATAGTGAAAATTTCTTTTCTGAAGTCTTGAGTCTTCACATACCTATGGAGCCCTTAGGACCCCTTTCCAATTCCATTCCCAAACCTTCCATAGTTGAGCCCCCTAAGCTAGATCTTAAGGAGTTGTCATCTAATTTGAGGTATGCTTTCCTAGGGCCTGACCAGACTCTTCCTGTAATAATTTCTTCAAATTTGACTTCTAGCCAGGAAGAGGAGCTACTTAAAGTGTTAAAAGATAATAAGAAAGCCCTATGTTGGACCATGGCTGATATCAAGGGTACAAACCCTTCTATTGTGCAACATTATATACATCTTATAGAGGATTCCAAACCATCCACGGAACCCCAATGATGATGGAAGCCATTAAGAAAGAGATCCTAAAGTGCTTGGATCATAGAATAATTTATCCTATTTCTGACAGCCAATGGGTTAGCCCAGTTCACGTAGTGCCTAAGAAGTCTGGTGTGACTGTAGTTCCTAATGCCAATAATGAACTAATTCCAACCCGTGTCCAATCAGGGTGGAGAGTGTGCATAGACTACAAGAAACTTCTGTGGCAACCTGGAAAGACCACTTCCCATTGCCATTCATTGACCAGATGTTAGAGAGGTTAGCTAGACATGAATACTATTGTTTTCTTGATGGATATTCTAGCTATAACCAGATCCCAATTGTTTTAGAGGACCAACATAAGACCACTTTTACATGCCCATATGGAACATTTGTTTATAAGTGTATGCCCTTTGGGCTTTGCAATGCCCCTGCTACGTTCCAACGATGCATGATGAACATCTTTTCTGACATGGTCAAAAAATTCTTAGAAGTATTTATGGATGACTTTTCAATTCATGGGAATTCCTATTATGAATGTCTTTATCACCTTTCTCTAGTTTTGAAAAGGTACATATCTAAGAATTTTGTTTTGAATTGGGAGAAATGTCATTTCATGGTTAAATCTGGTATTGTAGGCCATGTAATATCCAAGGAGGGAATTAAGGTAGATAGAACCAAAGTGGATTTAATTGATAATTTACCACCTCCTCAATCCGTTAAGGACGTCCAGTCTTTTCTAGGACATGCGGGCTTCTACAGAAGGTTTATTAAGAACTTTAGTCAGTTAGCATGACCTCTCACTTCATTACTTGCCAAAGATCAAACTTTTGAGTTTTCTAAAGAGTGCCTAGAATCCTTCAAACAACTTAAGAAGGAGTTGACCAATGTACCCATTATTCAACCACCTATTTGGACTGGACCTTTTGAACTGATGTGTGATGCTTCAAATTTTTCCATTGGAGCAGTTTTGGGTCAAAGGATTAATAAGTTGCCCACTGCCATTTACTATGCTAGTAGGACCTTAAATGATGCACAACTTAATTATACAACCACTGAAAAAGAACTTTTAGCAGTTGTGTTTGCATTAGAAAAGTTTTAGTCTTACTTAGTTGGTTCACATGTGGTGGTGTATACTGATCATTCTGTTCTTAGATACTTAATTCAGAAAAAGGATGCCAAAGCCCGTCTTATTAGGTGGGATTTACTTTTCTAAGAGTTTGATTTAGAAATTAGGGATAAAAAGGAGTTGAAAACCTAGTTACAGACCATTTATCCCCACTTCCCAATTCCTTGACTGTCGATTCTCCAGTTAATGAGAACTTTCCAGATGAACAATTATTTGCAATGTCTAGTGAACCATGGTTTGCTGACATTATCAACTTCTTAGTTTCAGGTGTGACTCCAGATCACTGGTCCACCCAAGATAAGTATAGATTTCATTCCCAAGTTGAGCACTTTTTCTGGGATGATCCTTATTTGTTTAAGATATGTCCAGATCAGATTATCCGACGATGTGTTCCTTATCATAAGCAACATTCTATTCTCTCTTTTTGTCATACTCATGCATGTGGTGGACACTTTGGACCTAAGAAGACTGCCGCAAAGGTTCTCTAATGCAGATTTTATTGCCCCACTCTTTTTAGAGATGCTTTTGATTTTTGCAAGGCTTGTCCCGCCTATCAGTCTTTTGGCCATATCAATAAGAGGAACATAATGCCCCTCGACCCTATTTTGGTAGTTGAGATCTCTGATGTATGGGGCATCGATTTTATGGGACCATTACCTAATTCCTTTGGGAATTTATACATACTTTTGGCCGTTGATTATGTTTCTAAATGGATAGAGGTGATACCTTGTAAAACTAGTGACCACAAAGTGGTGGTCCAGTTTCTTAAAGAGAATATTTTTTTTTCCGCTTTGGTGCACCACTGCAACAATTAGTGATAGGAATACTCATTTTTGTAATCGGACTTTTGAGGCCCTAATGAAAAAGTATGGGATCACCCATAAGTTATCTACCCGTTATCACCCCCAAACTAGTGGCCAAGTGGAGGTGTTTAATAGGTAGATCAAACAAATCTTGGAGAAAACTGTTAATCCCAACCATAAAGATTGGTCCCTTAGGCTCATTGATGCCTTGTGGGCCCATCAGACTGCATTCAAGACTGACCTTGGCCAGTCTCCCTACCATTTGGTGCATGGGAAAGCCTGTCACTTACTAGTTGAGTTGGAGCATAAGGCCTTTTGGGTCATCAAAAAACTCAACTTTGATTTGTCTGATGCGGGAATTGATCGTAGGCTCCAACTATCTGAGTTGGAGGAACTTAAGAATGATGCCTGTGAAAGTTCTAGGGTTTACAAGGAAAAGACTAAAGCTTTCCATGATACGCACATTCTGCGTAAATCTTTTGTAATTGGTGATAAGGTCTTATTGTACAACTCTCGATTGTATCTTTTCCCTGGTAAGCCTAGATCCCGATGGGATGGCCTGTTTCTTATCCATAATGTATATCCTCATGGGGTTGTGGAGATTTTGAATCCAAGAACAGGGGTAATTTCGAAGGTTAATGGTCAGCGTTTATAACCGTTCCTCGAGTTTCCTACTACTGGTAATGAAGAGGTCATGGATCTCTATGAACCTTTTTACACTGATGATTAAATTTTAATCAGATATGACCCCCTTGCATTGTCTTCATTTTTAATTCTTTCCATGCATTAAGGACATTGCATGACATAAGTGTGGGGGAGGGAAACCAGTTTCTGCTTTTTTCACTTTATTTTATTTGTTTTTCTTTTTGTTTTTTTGAGCTTGCTAAAGGATGAAGTCCTACTTTGGTTTTTGGCTAATGATCATACCATTCGGTTACTTGATGTATGAAAATAAAAGTTTTAACTAAGGTACCCATTTTGAACGTATAAAAACCCTATTGAGAAGAAAGAAACAAGCATGTGTCTTGAGATGGGACTTTCTTTTGAAAAATAGGAGACCCTTGTTTTATAGTGTTAGACCAGATGTAAGTCTGTGGGTTCCTTGTACTTTTGATTTGGAATTGAGACATTCTTTTTAATTTGGCTTGAGTTGACAAATGCACAATTTTAAATGAAATGTGAAATATGGTATAAAGAAGAATAAGAGTTGATTCCCTTGGAACTAGACAGGTCATTGCGCCTCAGGAAGCGTGGTGTCTTAATCGAAATTCTTAGGGAGGAAACTTCTGAAAGAACTCTAGCATCACTGTCTTTGTGGGCATATACAAAAAGTGAAGCTACATAGTAACTTGGGTGTCAGGTGTTTGCTCCACCATGTCATTTAGGCCAAAAGTAGTGGAGTAGAATAGAGTTTATTTAGCGAAAAAAGGAGAAAAAATGTGCAAATGTCATTAATGCTTGTTAATATGTTTTAGTCAAAAACACTCCAACACCTTAGTCATTGGTTCCCTATTTCTTCACAAGTGGTTTTACCTTAAGATAAGGATATTTTGGAAGAGACGAGGTGAGTTCCAAATTAAGAAATATGCTAGTGCCTGGAATTGATAAAGGGTAATAAAAGTTCAAGTGTGGGCGTCCCTTTTAAGAAAAATTATCTTTACTCTGGATCGGTATGGGCCTTACCTTTAGCCAAGGTTGGGATTTATTTATTCTGAATTTTGGGTGTATATTCACTGCAAACACCCACGAGACACAACTCGTCCACTAGGGGTCACCTAGGGGTTTAAAGGCTTGTTGCACATGCTAAGTACAACCGTGATTCCTACGAAAGTGAGTTAGATTTTTTGTTTTTATTCTTTTTCATTTTATTTTGCTCGAGGACTAGCAAAGTCTAAGTGTGGAGGAATTCTGATGAGCACATTTATGTGTGAACTCTAGGGTAGTAAAACATGCATTTTACATATTTAGAATGGAGCTACCTTGGGTTTTACTCTCTTTTTGCAGGTTTTATATTTTCAAGGCTTTAAGGACTATAGGGCGCTATATCTCCAATTTTACACATAAAGAGATCCTATTTCTTTTCATGGTTACAAAGAGGACGAAATTCTGAGCAAGATGGACATGTTCAATTGCATGTACATATTCGTTTGGTCAACCATACAAGTGATTATCTTTTCGGGTCCAAAAAAGAATAATGGATCAGAATTGAACCGAGAGGCAGAACCAGCCCATCTACAGTTGTTCCAAGGGTATAAGGAATATTCTAAATGCCAACAAGGATCGATGGATCACATCCTTAAATGATTGAAGATTCATTTTTAGTAACAACATTTTGTTGAGGTTTTTATTTTAGAAGATTTTCTCTTTCCTACTCATCACTCAAAGGAGGTCGGCCAAAGGGTTTCTTACACAAGAGGAGAGAGAAATAAGGAAATAAAGAAAAAAAATAAAAAAGGGAGAAAAATAGGAAAGAAAAAAAAAGAAAAAAATTATTAAAAAAATCGTCCAAGATGCTACCCACGTTTGAAGAAGAGAGAAAAAAAAATAAAAATAAAAAAGGAAAAGGAAGAAAAATCGTTGGAGATTCCCTACTTCCTACAATTCTCTATCTTCTCTCTCCTCCACCTCATCATTAAGATAAAAAAATCTTTTTTTTTAGAAGCTAAAATATTTAGCTTCCCTCCCCCATTCTCTATATAATAGAATTAACACAAGGGGAGGAGGCAATTCATTCTTCTTCTAAGGTGTTTTTTTTAGTTGCTCTATCTCTTTCTCTAGCTCTAGTTCTAGGTTTATGCTTTAATCACTTTTGTAATAGCTTTTTATGTCAATTAATGCAAGCACTCTTTTATTCTTATTCAGCATTTTATGTTTATGATTTATGCAATTGAGTTGTAATTTTTAAAGTTATAGTTCTAGGCTTAGATCTAGGTGACAAGATCACGAGCCGTGAAGCATCTTTTTTTTTTTCAAGATTTGTTTTTTCTAGTATTAGAAATTTTAGATTTGGTTTATTTCAGATCTGGTTTTTAGTACTGGTAGTATCTCAAATCACCCAAGCTTTCAAGTTCAAGCATTGATTCAAGTAAGTAGGCTCCTTCAGTAATCTTCTCTCCCCCCTCTCATTCCCTCTTCTAACTACCATTTATTTCTTAATTTAGGATTTTAATCTCAGTCATTACATTATTGCTATCCCTTTCCCCCAAGGTTCATGGCTAGTGTATGTGTTGGCTTTGCCCCTCCTAGCTATAGAACCATCAATTTATTGCTTTTATTTTAATTGTCTCCCTTTTCGTTAAACCAAGTAGAGTAACCCTTGTAATAGTGACTCTCTGGTCAAGTAGGGAAGCTCATATTATGATGCATCCCTCGGGCTAAGTAGAGAAACCTACTTGTGAGTCTCTCTATAGCTTTATCCCCTTTCTTTTACTTTATTTTTATTTCAGCATTTTTTTCCTTTATTGTTTTTTTTTTAATTACGTGGGTTATTTATTTTTAGTTATTTATTTATTTAATTGTGTGGCTTGCGTCTTTAAATTCTTAGATGACGAATGGTTAGGACGTTATTTTAGATACATATGTTTAGGACGGCAATTAGAATTAGATCATAACCATTAATCAGTTCACTTTCGCATTATTAAAAGATAAAAAAATAAAGTGGTTGCTTTCCCTATGTTCGACCTGTAGCTACACTGATCCTTACGCTTGCGGTTATATTTTAAAATCTCAAACAATGATCCAAGCACTTTAGAATCTCCTTCTTGATGACTTCCATCATCACCGGGTTAACTCTTCTTTGGGATTCCGTGGATGTTTTGGAATCCTTTAAAAGATGTATATGACGTTGCACAATAAAAGGGCTTGTACCCTTGATATCAGCCATGGTCCAACCTAGGGCTTCCATATTGTCTTTTAACACCGTAAGTAATTCCTCTTCCTAGCTAGAAGTTAAATCTGAAGAAATTATTACTGGAAGAGTCTAGTTAGCCTAGGAAAGCATACCTCAAATTAGATGGCAACTCCTTAAGATCTAGCTTTGGGGGCTCAACTATGGAAGGTTTGAGAATAGAATTAGAAAGGGATCCTAAGGGCTCCATAGGTGTATGAAGACTCAAGACTTCAGAAAAGAAATTTTCACTATCATTGTCCATCTCATCCATACACCCTTAGAATTTTGAATCAAAATCAATATCAAAGTTGGTAATTAAATCATCAGAAAAATCTAAAAAATCCTCAAGAATATTGATCTCTTCTTCCATATGTGGTTGCTTGCCTATCCTAAACATATTAAACTCAACAGTTTGGTTGCCAAAAGATAACCTTAAGAAACAATTCCGATAATTGATTAATGCATTATTGGTAGCAATGAATAGTCTTTCTAGGATTATGGGGATCTTATCCTTAGTAGAGAAAGGCTTGGTATCTAACACAATGAAATCAACAGGAAAAATAAATTCTCCCATCTTTAGTAAGACATCCTCAACCATCCCTTTAGAAATCTTAACAGACCTATCTGCCAACTGAAGAGTAGTTCCAGTGGTTTTCAATTCTCCCAATCCTAATTATTTATACACATGATGGGGAAAAAGATTCACACTTGCACCAAGGTCAAGTAAGGCATGCTCAATGTAGGTGTTTCTTATGACACAAGATATGGTAGGGCTCCCTGGATCCTTATACTTGGCTGCTATAGGCTGAGTAATTATAGAACTAATGTTACCTACCAAGAATGCCTTTTTGGGCACACTAGTGATACATTTATGAGTACATAAATCTTTCAGGACCTTTGCATAGGCAGGGATCTAGGATATGGCATCCAAAAGAGGGATGTTTACTTCTACCTTTTTTAAGGCTTCTAAAATTTTATCTATGGAAGCAGTCTTCTTTTTATTTACCAAGCGATTAGGAAAGGGGACAGGGGGAACATAAAGACTGTTAGGGATTTGCTCTTTTTCAGAAGAATCATATTTGGTTTTCTGAACCAAATCATCTTTAGTTTCAGAAGAATCTTTAGGTTCATTAGACAAACCTAGAAGAGGCACACTTGTGTCCTCAACTAAAGGAGAGTTAACAGGAGTAATGGATGAGGAAGATTTAAGAACACTCTGTTGGTACTCTTTACGACTCCCAAGGGCATAAACAACACTACATTAGTTGGATGACCCTTGTTGGGTCTGACCTTGTGCTATATTCAGTGGTGCATTAGTTGGTGCTTGTAAAGTAATAGTTGATGATGCCTAGGGTTAGGCTCTGGTTGACTGGGTAAAGTTTCCTTCTCCCTATCATGCATAATTGAGACAACTTGGGAGAGTTCTCTCATAAGATTTTGATGGCTTGTTATGAGGAGGGCCATATTTTTTTCCAAGTCACTTATTTTAGTTGCTTCTTCAGTGTTGGTAAACCCAGGGGTTGCTGATAAGATGATAGGAGAGAAGCCCTAGGAAAACTAGCCTGAGGTCCTACATTTGGCCTAGGAAAAGTATTTTGGGAAAAAGATTGTTGTGCAAAGGGAGGCCTTTGGGGTCCAGGTTGACCTTTATTATAGAAATTGGAAGGCCCTACTTGGTTGCCCTGATTCCAGGAGAAATTTGGGTGATCTCCCCATCCTGGATTGTTAGTGTTACTATATGGATTATTCTGGTATAAGGCATTAACACTATCATTAGAAGTGCCTCCAGAGGTGTTGGGGCATTCTTCTATGACATGTCTAGGGGACTGGGACCAAGCAGACATCTTAACCGAATTGACTAATGATGGCTCTCTAAGAACAATAGCCTCAATCCTCTTGATTAGGCTATCCAAATGGGCTTCCTTGGCTACTATCCCATCCACAAAATATTATTTTCCTTCTATGGTTCTTTCACTCTCTTGGGTTCATTCCCACATATGAGTTTTGTCAGTTAAGTCAAGTAATAATTCCCATACCTTTCCTTCACCTGTAAAGGATGTGAATCCCATAGGGCACATAGACTCTATCATTTGTTTAGTTGGGTAATCAATACCCTCATAAATTATTTGATATAAATGCCATAAGTCTAGGCCATGGTGAGGGCATTCTTGGAGTAGATCCTTGAATCTCTCCATAAGTTTAGAAAAGGACTCACTAGGCTTTTGCCTAAACTGAAGGATATCACTTCTAAGCCTATTGGTCTTGTGAGTTGAGAAAAACTTCTTGAGGAAGGCAACTATGAATTTCTCCCATGTGGTTATGGAATTTGTGGGTAACCTATACAACTACTTCTTAGCTTGGTCTTTCAAAGCAAACGTGATGAACCTAAGCTTAACAGCATCATCAGAAAGTTGTTGGACTTTAATTAGAACACATACCTCTTCAAATTCCCGTAGAAATAGGTATGCATCCTCAGAGGTCAGCCTATCGAAGCGGGGCAACATAGTGATGTATTGAGATTTGAGCTCAAAATTATTGCCCTGGGCTTATGGTAGAACTATGCAGGAAGGTTGGGTTGTTCTAGCATGGTAGAACTTATCTTTCAGAGATTTAGGTGGAGGGTTTTGCTGTTAGTCTCTCATATTAAATGATTTTAAATAGAGCAAACATATAGGGTCACTACTTGTTGGATTTCTTCTTTCTAACCGATTCTTAGTATTACGTACCCACCTAATACTCATGCAACAGAAAACTACCCACAACTAGAGTAAGACAAGCACAAAAGAATGGAAAGAAAAACTCTTTCTTTTTAATTTTTTTTTATTTTTTTGGCTTTTTGGGAGCTTACCGGCAAGGATCCGAGGTTGCTTAGGTCAATTCCTGAGGTACTGCTACAGGGCGAAACCTATCTTTATTATATTGTGAGGCTTAGCGACCTCCACTGATACAACTACTATTGCAAGTTGTTCTTCTCAGGAATTCAATAAAATAAAAAGAAAAACAAAACAAAGCAAACAAAGCACTTTGATTTACCAAAAGAAAGCAAAAAATAACATGGAACTGTCTCCCCCACAACGGCGTCAAAAGCTTGTTAGGATTTAAAATGTAACCACAAGCATACGGATCAGTGTAGCTATGGGTCGAACATAAGGAGAGAAGCCACTTTATTTTTGGCTTCTTTTAATAATTCAAAAGTGAACCAATTAATGGTTGTGATCTAATTCTAACTACCGTCCTAAACATATGTATCTAAAATAATGTCCTAACCATTCGTCATCTAAGAATTTAAATACGCAAACCACGCAATTAAAATTAAATAAATAAATAACTAAAAATAAACAACCCATGCAATTAAAAAAGCAATGAAGGAAAAAAATGTTGAAATAAAAATAAAGTAAAAGAAAGGGGATAAAGCTAGAGAGAGGCTCACAAGTAGGTTTCTCTACTTAGCCCAAGGAATGCATCATAATATGAGCTTCCCTACTTAACCAGAGAATCATTCTTACAAGGGTTACTCTACTTGACTTTAGGGAAAGGGAGGCAATTAAAATAAAAATAATAAAATGATGATTTTATGGCTAGGAGGGGCAAAGCCAACACATACACTAGCCATAAACCTTGGGGGAAAGAGAAAGCAATAATGTAATGACTGAAATTAAAATCCTAAATTAAGAAAGAAATGGTAGTCAAAAGCGGGAACGAGAGGGGGGGAGAAGACTACTAAAGAAGCCTCTTTACCTAAATCAATCCTTGAACTTGAAAGCTTGGGTGATTTAAGATATTGCCAATACTAAAAATTAGATCTGGAATGAACCAAATCTGAAATTTCTGGGCCTGGAGAAAACAAATATTGAAAAAAAAATGAACTTTAAAAAGAGATGCTCCACGGGATCTTGTCACCTAGATCTAAGTCTAGAACTATAACTTAAAAATTACAACTCAGTTGCATAAATCATAAACATAAAAGGCTAAATAAAAATAAAAGAGTGCTTGCATTAATTGAAATAAAAAGCTATTACAAAAGTGATTAAAGTGAAAACAAAGAAGAACTAAAACTAAAGAGAATGAGAGAGAGAGAGAGAGAGAGAGAGAGAGAGAGAGAGAGAGAGAGAGAGAGAGCAATTAAAAAAAAATCCTAGAAGAAGAATGAAGTCTTTTCCCTTGTAGGGTAACAAATTTCTCTTTTCTAAAAGGGGGAAACCCACAATTCATAGGTGAGATCTTTTGAGACCAAAAGTGCTAAGGTGGAGGAGAGAAAAGAGAGAAATAAACTTGGAGAAATTTCCTATAATTTTTTTGCTTATTTTTTTCCCTTTTTTATTTATTTTTCTCTTCTTTTTCTTCCTCTCTTTAAATCTTGCGCACAACCCTTGTTGGTTGATTTTTTTTCCTTTCCCTTAGAAGATTTTCCTTCTTGCTTCATGTGGTTTGGACAATCTTCTGGTGATGATGTGGAGGAGAGAGAAGATTTGGACAATATTTATGTCTCCCTTTTTTTCTTTCCTTTCTTTTTTCTCTTCTTGCGCAAGAAACCTCTCCTACGATTTTCCTTGCTTTTAAGATTTGGACAATCTTCTAATTTGATGTGGAAATCTCCTCTATGCCTTTAGTGCTTTAAGTGAGTGAAAAGCAAGAAATCTTCAACAAAATTCTCCAAAAAAAAGTCAACCATGAAACCTCCTGGTGAGCAAAGGAATTTTGCACATCATAGCTCACCAACTGCACTAGGTAGTTGTTGTTGGATAGATATAACGTCCAATAATGCTTAAGGCATTTAAAATACAAAACTTGCAAAAAAGAGAGTAAAACCTAAGGTAGCTCCATTCTAAATATGTAAAAAAACATGCTTTACTACTTAGATTTCACACATAAATGTGCTCATCAATTTTGTTTGCACATGTGTAATGTGATGACATCGGTGTTATAGTGAAATTTTACAGAAAACTATATATTTTCACATGATGCATGTTTTCCCAACTTTAGTGTGATTGAGATTTGTGGATGGTTCTTGTGGTAGTGGATGGTAGTGGATGTAATATTAATGGTCTGTGGCATGATGTGGCCGAGGTTCTTTCTGGTACTGTGGGCTCAAAGGTTAGTTTTACATCTATGGCTACAAATGATTGTGATGGATGCATGTGGTTAGGCTCACATCCCTAGTGATATAACCACTTGCCAATAGGGGGTAAGGTATTGTCTAATCCCACTCAGTGGTAGGTCATCGAGGACTACTATACCTGGATATGACGTACTATATCCTGAGAGGGCACAACATGGTACAATGTACTATACGCATAACTGTTGGACAGCATGGGAGGCCCGATGACAGTGTGGGATTTCGGGATCATGTTTGTCAGGTGTTACTATTAGGGGTTGGCAAGGGGACCAAGGCTCTGACTGGGACTAGTTGACTCCTGCCTGCAACTAGCTTGTATCCCTGAGACCCAACGTACAGGGTAGGGGATGCCACCTACGTTGCTTATAGCACTTGCACCCATAGACATTGAGACTTAGTAATTAGATGAAAAATTTATAGATTAATAAATGAATCAAGTGGATCTTGCATATAGAGTATGTGAAATGATATTGTGGTTTTGAGTTGGCATTCATAACTTGTATATGTGTACTTGCATGCTCACCTCTCACTGGGCTATATAGCTCACCACTCGTTGATATCTATTTTTAGATGCTGAAGCTGGAGTTGAGATTGGATAGAAGACTGGTTCAGGTGAGGGGGCCTGTTACTGGACATGTATAGGGGGATGGTCATATTTGCACTGTATATTCAATACTGTCAAACAATTGTTTGTAAGATTTATGTTATAATGATTACCTGTGTACTTATTCTCATGGACTTGTAACTATAATATGTGATATCATTATAGATGGATACCACACATAATTATGCTTCCTATGACTTTTATATGCATACTCTGATTTGGTATTGGTAGTAATGTGAAAGATAGGTTTGGATACTACACTGCATCTGTGATTTGGGGTAATGACAGGCTGACTAGGTTGAGAATCTAGTGCCGCATACCTTAGTCATAATTGGGGCAGGGTGTGACACAAGGAAAGGATCACAAAGTATTAAGAATGACTTGAAAGATAGTCGCTTCTTATTACCCCACTCTCAATGGTATTTCGTGAGGGAAGGAGAAAACGTTCCCTTATGTGGGAATGTTGAGCCTTGGTTTGACGAAACTGCTACTAAAATGCAACCAGGATTTGAAGTGTTCTTCCAAGATGAGTTTGATTGGGTTAGCCATAAATTGGAATAACTGCAAATCAAGGAAAGTGATCAAGGTAGTTACATCACTGGTATATCAGAAGTAGCATTGATTGAAGATGAATTCTCCTAAGAAAATCCTACAATGTCAATTCAATTGAAAGAAACAACAAGCTCGTGAATTCTCCTAAAGAGAGAATGGGAAGGTAAGGTGAAATTTGTTTGGTCTTTGCATCTTCCAACCGATCTGAAGAACCACATTTTCTCCTTCCTACGAGAAGCACATACACAAAAGTTACACCAGATCAAGCCTAGGCCCTTCCAAGGAAGGACCGTCTATGCCAAGAAAAGAAGAGTGCAAAGGGTGATGGTTTGTATGTACTGTGCCAGACACAATTGCACTGGGAAGACCTGCAATGGTGGTTAGAGGTGCGACCTAGGAGTGAGGATGGTCTCAAACAGTAGACTCGAGAGGTTGGACTTCATTGAGAGAGGGCTAAGCAGCCTTCATCGACGCTCACCCCTTAGAAAGTTTGGTTTCAAGGAGTATGAGATCATCTAGCTTGTCTTTGTGAGCAAGCAGCCAAAGAAGGGAGGAGGCAATCATACCACCACCGGAGAAATAGCGATGGAAACCATTGAAAAAGAGAAAGGCCCATTGCCACACTTGCTCATTCATCAAGCTAATAAGCCACTCCTGAACTGAACAAGCATTGGAGAGAACTTTGAGTTCGCTCATGCTACTGAGTCAACCAATCTGGATACCACTGATAAAAGCATTGAGTTAGTTGTCGAGTCTATTGTTGAGTCTTCCGTTCATGATTATATGTCTGTTTTTCCTTTTAATTCAGAGTCCATGTATGTTGAGTTTATTATTCCCACTTTCATTAATGAAATCTCTAATACCAAGTATGACTTGCCTCCTTTCTCTGATGATGATCTTAATGAATATCATAACTTAATAAAAATATGCAAGCCAAAGAAAGCCCAATCCATCCATGAGGATACCCGAGTTATTAATTTGGGAACTAACAAATGCCCAAAAATTGGTACCACCTTGAATGATCAAGAAGCAAAGCAGATGATCAATCTCCTAAAAGAATTCATAGAAGTCTTTGACTGGTCCAATGAGGATATGCCTGGGATATGCCAACTTATCCCGATGCAAAGCCAATCAAGCAAAAGCTCAGAAGAATGCATCTAGAATGGAGTGAGAAGATCAGAGAAGAGATCATGAAACAATAGAATGTAGGATTTCTACAAGTAGTAAAGTACCCCCAATGGTTGGCCAACATAGTGCGATTTCTCAACCCCAACAAAGAAACCCAACAAATTTCCAAAAGAGCATGAACACCTCGATCTTCCATTCACATAAGGTCCAAAACAAGAAGATTAAAGAATTTTAAACCTAGATGAACCAACACTCTATTTTGCACAAGGTTTCAAGAACCAGGGTTTCGCATAGAGTTTGAAGATTTTGCAGCAAGTATTTGGGTTCGTACAGGGTTTCAAGACCCAGGGTTCAAGAGATAAATCGCACAAGGTTTTGAAACCCCAATAGTTGGGTTCACACAACGTTTCATTAACCAATCATCTACAAAATTGGAATTGGTCATCATCAATTTGGGAGATTTCAGGAGAGCAATTTGAGGAAACACGGTAAAACTACCTAAAAGTAGGGTTCAACCCTCATTGCAAACATCGATTGTTACCTTCAATTAAAAGGGTCTTTAGTGATGGATGTCTTCAGAGTTGTAGGTCTTTAGCAATGGAGGTCTTTAGAGGTTTAAGTCTTCAACAATGGTGGTCTTCAGAGGTGTAGGCCTTCAATGATGGAGTGTGGAGTTCCTACTATAGAGCACTTCCGACTGTGAGCAATGAGGCCATGGACGATAGACTTATCTTTGTGAGCAACGGTGGCTAGAGAAAGCATTCACAGAGGTCAAGGCGATGTAGTTCTAAGCATGAGCAACGATGGCTGGAGATGATTGACTTCCAACTGTGAGTAGAGAGGTTTGGAGGATTCGCAGGATGAACGTTACAGTGGTGGAAGGTCTGAAATGGTTGTGCGATTCCCTGTTTAGCTTTGATTGTTATGTTTTATGGCTAATTCCATCAATACTCCAATCCACTTAAGTGAGAGACTTTTCTCCGCCTTTTGCTCAGAATCGATTATGAGGTTGAGGCACAACAATTTCTTGTGCCACAAATAAGGCTCAAAAGTGTGCTCATTGAAAAAAAAAAAAAAGGCTTGGGCATACCATACAGTTTTCACCACATTTTATAAAAAAAAGGAAAAAAAAAAAAAAAACTCGAATTGATATTTTAGAACATTACCATACAAAGCCTAAGAGGGAAATTTTAAAGAGGGCCGTTTAAAGCCCGATTAAATCTTGTTTAGTGTTAAACAGGTCTAGAGCCCAGCTAAGGCTCGGCTAAAGCCTGGTTAAGACCTGATTATAGTCTGAGATCAACTAACCAAATGTAAATTGTACCATGCCCACACAAACTAAGCCCAATTAGTTAAATGTGCAGTCATAGTGTAGCTCTTGAAATTGGTCAAGCACTCGAGCCTAGTTATGCGTGATCGAGCCCGATCGATTGACACTCCTAGTTACAGGAATTAATATGACCAATACCTGATCAATGTGGATCAATCGATATGATATAGATATGGGGCTTTTTATGAATAAATGGGTGTTTTGATTCGGTATCGGACTGATAGGGCGGATTGATATCATTGTGGTTTTTTCCCTACTGATAAATCGCACCGAGTTCAGGGTGGACCTGGTCGGGCAGGTTAACCCGCCCCAATGTTTTAGGAAACGTGAGTCGAGCTAGCCTGTCCTGAGTCCTCCACTCCTCCCTGCTTAATAACCAACCAAAAATAAAATAAAAAATGTAAATAAAAAGATGATAGACGAAAGAGATTCTCTCTCTCTTCTCTCCTCTCCCTCGAAACAGAGCAACGGAGATTGAAACCAGAGAAAATTGAAGGCTTGAAGCAATGGCCATGGCGAGCTTTGCTAGGAGAAAGGCTCTTCTCCTCACGAAGAACATCTGCAACTCCTCTGATGTTTTGAGGTATTCTCTGCTTTTGTCTTCCTTCTCGAGGAGCTTCTCTTCCTCTGGATCCGAAGAAAACGACGTTGTTGTGATTGGGGGTGGCCCCGGTGGCTACGTTGCGGCTATTAAAGCCGCTCAGTTAGGTCTCAAGGCCACCTGTATCGAGAAGCGTGGGACTCTCGGTGGGACTTGTCTCAACGTTGGTTGCATCCCTTCCAAGGTATATAATTCATCACTTCAATTAGAGAGATAGTTTTTATGATAGAATAGTGCTGGATTTTGGAATCAAATTGGGCTCATCTATTTTTATGGAGATGTTGATGATGGGTACTTTTGTGTGGAATTTATGTTTTACCAGACATTTTTAGATTTAATTTTTGTTTCTTGCAAAATTTCAGCTGGTATTATGATTCTGTTCTTCTCAGGCGTCATTTGATGATTGTTGATTAGGAATGTTATGGATATTTAGCATCTATGCAACAGCTTCAATCAATGGTTTGCTATAACCTGATTGTCATTCTGAGAGCTTTTATCTTGTAGCTTGAATGATTCTTAAGACTTATCTGATTTGTCCTGAAGTCTACACGTCCGCTTCATCCACATACAGTAGATAGGGACATGGAGCTCGTCATCTCATCTTCCCACTGCGATTCTTGCTTGTTACCATTAAATTTATCGGCCGTGTACAACTGGCAAAGCTGCAATTCGGATAAATAAATAAATAAATGGTGCTTCAATTAATAGCTGTTCAGTGAACTCTGCAGAGAAAACATCTGGACTGATTGATGATTCTTCTACTGATCGGATGACTTAAAGTGACTGTAATACTATCTTACCCAGACAATCAAACTATAGCTGTACGCCTGTACCTGTGTTCATATGTTGTTGAATGGAGTACCCAATCTCTTGATGTTCTCTCTTAGTAAAGAGTCAGAGCCCAAATCTTTTTCTATACTGGAGCTTCGTTCAATTCTACTAGCCCTATAAGATCCAATCATATATATATATACATATATATATAAATACATATATGTGTATATATATATATATATATATATATTTGGTTGGACAGTCATCCTTATATATATATATATATGAGGAGAATTGTCTCTTACACACACACACACACACACACACACACACACACACACACATATATATATATGCATGTATGTATGTATTTGTTAGTGTCTGCCTAGGACAGGTGGGTTTTCATAATTTTCTCAGCACCTTCCTGGGAAAAATATGATGCAAAGCTCCTGTGTTTTGTATTATAGCCTTTCTAGGGAAGGACAAATATAGTGTTCTCTACGACATTGGAACACTTGGATGCTGTAGCAGACATTCTATGAGTTCAGCTGGCACATGAAAATGTACTTCGCTTCCCATGCTAGATTCCTTATCCCTCCCCACCCCCACCGTCTTTTATCCCATCTGCGATGACAGTTCTTTGTTGGACTATGGTTGTCATTGTTGTCATTGCAGTCAACTGAGAAATACACTCGCACAGTGATGTGAGCAGAGCTGGAGAATTGAGAAATACACTCACACAGTGATGTAAGCAGAGCTGGAGATGTCAAACATTGATGTGGCAGCTTCAGAGATGATATTCAAGTGTCTTAGCAGTGCCGAAAGGGGCAGACAATGATTTGGGAATGCAGGCAGTGCAGTGGCAATGAGAACTGGACGCATGTTTACTTAACAGCGAAATAAATGTATTGGGGCACATGCGCAGTGTTTGATGATGTATTACGAAGTTTGATAGTGATTCGAAGCATGTGGAAGCTTTGGGTGTGGTGTGCGTGAAGTTTGAAAATTGACTTCATAGTTTCACGCAGAGGCAGTAACTTTAGAGCCATTTTTGGAAGATTTATGGCAGAGCTAGGTGGAAAGATCTATATGAGAAATGTAGTTCATCGAGTCGCCTTTCTAATGCCACCAGAATCACGTCGTTATGATGTTGGACGAAGAAGATATGATGGTTTTCGTATGATTGTGAAAAAACGGAACTAACCTGAACAATAAACCAATCTTAGTCCCTCGGATTGGCACCCAAACCACTTGGCCAAGGATTTTCTTAACCCAATCACAGTCCCTCGGTTTGAGTATCCAGACCACCGGCTAAGGATTTTCTTTATTGTACATCAATACAACCGTGAGCTACCCCAAACTCACACCAACCTGTGGCAAAATGACTTCTTCATAAGTCTGGAACTGCATCGTTGTGATGCAGATTCTTCACCAATCTGGGCTTGTTTTATTAGGAATAAGTTTAGGGGTTGTATATGTTTTGGGCCTTTAGTCAATGTGGTTTTGAGTGTAATGGGCCACTTTTATGGGTCTAAACTGGTGGTATTATGGTTGCATACAGGATTATGTAGTTTGTTTCCATTTTAGTTGGGTTTAGTTTAAGTTTTTAGTCTTTGTTATTTCTTAAGGGTTAAGTTATTAGTTGAGTCAAGTCATTAGTTTACCTTTTAATTTGTTTCTATTTTTCAGATTTTAGAAACTTATATAATAGGCAATCAATTGTGGGGTTTCCTATTTTGGAACTTTCCAACTGCTAAGCTGTGTTCCCTCCCCCATTATCACTATTAATACTAAGCAAGGAGGCTCCCGCAAGATAAGAGCCAAGCATCTCTAAATCTACCTCCTATGTTTGTTGCTCCTTCGGCGGCTCCCACCACTGGAACTCCTTCCACCTCTAGCCACACTGATACTACCCCTCCTTCCGTCTTCTCTCCTTCTCTTCCGAAAACATGGTCCTTCGTTGTCCAATCCTCCACACCTTACCCGTCCCCCTCCATTGCTGGCCATCCCCTCTTCTTTGTTCCTCCCACCACCCTCCACCCTAGTTGCGAAACCCTTTGGCCTCTGTCCGTTGGGTATGCTTGAGGCTGAGATACATAAATGGTGGAGCTGCATCATTGGCTACTAGTTTTGTAGCTCGGCCTCCTTTCCATTTTGTGAAGTTCTCCCTCACTAAGCAATGGCGGTTTCATGGCACCCTCTCCACTTTCTTGTTCGAGAATGGCATATTCATCTTCAACTTCTTTGAAGAATTAGATAAGATCACAGCTCTCGAAGGTGGTCACTGGAAAGTCGGAAGGAAACCTCTTTTTCTTCACCACCATGATTGATTTACTACCCCTGTAAAGGTGGACCTCAAGAGCATTCCCATGTAGATTGGCTACCGAACCTGCCTTTGCACTTTTGGTGTGCTCAAGGGGTGAGTATCATTGGATCTCTTATTGGGAAGCCCCCTCTTCTGAGATCAAATAACCAAGCTTATGGATCGTCTATCGTTTGTGAGAATCTGCATTGAAGCCTCAGCAAACCAATCCCTTCATTCTTCTGTTGCCATCAGGGATGAAGAGGGTTACTCTTTTGAACAGCAGGTGGCGTATGAATGGATCCCCCCTCAATGCTTAGTTTGAAAAGTGTTTAGCCACCCAACTAAGAGCTTCACTTCAAATGTTATCCCTCGCAACTCCTCAGATGGCCCCTCTATGGTTTCCCATGAAGATCGAAATTTGCTCAACATTTATGTAGTTGATCCCCAAGGTGGGTCTTCTTCCCCTGCTCTTAGGAGCAGAAAATATCTCTGGTCCTGGAGAAGAGGTAGGATGGCTGATCCTCAGCCAAACGAAGAGGCTTCACCAAAAACAAAACCAAAATCAGTTGACAGTAGGGACCTTCAGTCCTTATTCGTTGGACACAATTGGTTCTCCATTCTATCATACTTTGAATCTGATGGTGATGCAGAGACTGTATCACAGGCTTCCCTTTCTCTTGAGGGTGATGGCCTTCACATGGGTATGCCGATATTCCCTTTCATTTGTTACAGCGACCTGTCGTTTCCTCAAGCTTCCCTGACAGCAGCTCTGGACCCTTTGCTTGTGCTGATATCTTTAAGCCTGGCACCGCCTCTTCTTTCTCTATCCCTTTTCAGCTCTCTTGCCTAACACTTCATCCATTTCTTTTGGACTTTTCTCCAGCTGCCCTTTCATCCTTCTCACCCCCTCAACCTTATCCCCCCGACCACCTATCTCGTAACCTAACCCATCCTTCCCCCTCTCACCCGACCATCCATCAATCCACTCATTTTAGCCACCCGTCTAACCCTTTTCCTCCTCTTTCGGGTGCCCTCTCTTACTTGTCTCTCACTTCCTCTACTTGCGATGGCCTTCTTCCTTACTTGAATTACCATGCTTCTCAGTTCTCCACCCTAGCTTCTTCCACCCCAGCCCACTGAACTCTTTCCCCATCCACCCTATCGCTGCCACCTCTTATCCTATGTCCGTTTCCTTCCCTTCATCTGTGGTGTCCTCCTTTGGTTGCGTGATGCAGCCCGGCGATGGAATTAGTTGCTATCTTTTGACTTGATTTTTATTTACTTCCTTTATTAGTTAGAGATTAGATTAACAGTCTTTTATTTAGATTTGATTTTTATTTTAGTTGCTATCTAGGTTTGGTTTCCATTTTTAATTAGCTTCCAAAATTATGTCATTATTTTTCTTTAAATAGCCCTGTAACGGAGAAGAACTCAGTTTTTAGATTTGATGAATAGAAACTTGGTTGAAAATTTCTTTGGTTTTGAAAGCATGGCTGCCGACCCCTTTTTTCTCCCTCTCTGAAATCTTCTAATCTCTTTTTTCTTCCTCTCCTATTTTCCTCTTTAGTTCTTCTTCTTCATCTCCATTACTTTCTCCTTTATTTTCTTTTTTTTTTTATTTTCTCAACTGCTGGATACTGTTCATCGTCTCTGCTAGGCGGTGATACCTAACACAGAACCAGAGCTTGTTGCATCCTTGTTCTGTACCAGTTGACTCTGAAATTTTGGTCGAAGGCTCCTACCTTGAAGGCGATTCAGACCCTAGAGGATCACTTCCAAAGTCCTCCTCTGTGGTGGGTTACAAGACTGGTTTCAGG
>NC_056558.1:13874482-13959897 GCF_013358625.1 Macadamia integrifolia | reverse complement strand
CATATCCCATTAGTTACTTTAACCTCCTTTCCTCCTTTTAAGATCCCTTTTATTTACAAGTCTGCCAATCCTTTTTAGGTTTCTTGTAATTACTAAACTGCCACCTCCCTTTAGTTTCAGTTAATTATAGAACTGCCATTACTCCTTATAGTTTGAATTTACTACTTTATTGTGGGCCCTAAGCGATCCGATTCCTGTTCTTGGAACCCGGATCCGCATCAAGTGGTATCAGAGCAAATTTTCCTGCAATTTTCTAACCATGGCAAGTCACATCACCAATGCTGAGTTGCACAAATTGTATCGCGAGTTAGCCGAGAACCAACAGAATACTGATGCTAGGCTTGAGAGGACTGAAGCCAAGTTTGACAAGTTTATGGAAGAGATGACTGCCTTTATGAAGAGGTCCAACGAGCGAGCTGAAGAAGGATCCTCTACATTACCTCCTCAGCTCAACACTTTACGAATCGAAGATACACCTCAGAGGCAGCAACTTGATCCAGTTGTTCCACAGGATGTTACCCGGCAATTTTTTGACAGAGATTATGGCATCAAAGTTGAGGTTCTCAAGTTCAGTGGTGAAAAGGGACCTGAGGAATTTCTTGACTGGCTTACCAAAGTGGAGAGAATTTTTGCGTATAAGTCTCTTCCAGACGTGAAGAAGTGTGAACTTATCATCACCAAGTTTATTGGGTATGCATGTTCATGGTGGGATGATGTACTACATGCAAGGTTTGTCAGAAGACTTGGACTCGTTACCAATTGGGAGGTCATGAAGCAAATCCTGACTGAAAAATTTGTTCCTCTTAATTATGAAAAGATAATGTTCTATAAATTACTTAACTTGCAACAAGGGAACAAAGATGTGGATTCATACACCCTTGAATTCCACAAACTATCTTCAAGGTGTCGACTTCAGGAAATAGACTAGCAACGGGTGATGCGATATATCAGTGGGTTAAGTACTGAGATTCAACTTGAGTTGGCTAACACTGAATTCAGGTCTGTTAATGTGGCAGCGGCTCATGCCAAGACAGTTGAAGAGAAGTCCATTTATTGAAAGGGTATGCTCAAGACTTCTTCAGTTTATAGACCTCCACCACGTATGGAGGAAAAGAAGCCTGAAGCTCGCAGAGTTGAAGAGAAAAGGTCAGAGTTCAACAAGGATAGTGTTGGGGTGAAGAATATCATATGCCATAGTTGTGGCGAGAAGGGTCACTATTCCAACAAGTGTCCCAACAGGACTCGTTCTGTGAACGTAACAGAGAAGTAGCCGACAAAGAAGAGTGAAGATGAATCTCATTTATATCCTTATCCCCTCGAGGACGATGATATTGTCGATTGTGAAGATGATGTAGAAGCTCATTCAGCTAGCCTTTCATCTTTTTCAAATAGACTAGTTGATAAGGCTCCTCTCTTCAGACAGAACGATACTCTCCTGCATGGCTCCGACCCTATTGATGTTCATGCAATTATTGATACTGGGGCAGAAGCAAATTTTATATCTGCTGAATTTGTTCGAGCACACAACCTTCCATAGAAGCAGCTTTTCAAGAAGATTTATGTGCGAGGTTTTGGACCCACAGCTCGAGAAGAGGCCACTGTAGTTGTTTGAGTGCACTTATAGTTTGGGCCGATACAGTACCATGTCACCTGTTTGGTTACCCCATTGGCACACTGCGACATTCTTCCAGGGAGACCTTGGCAGCGACATGCAGGCATTCTCTACGATGGCGCACGGAACACCATCAAGGTGAAGCAAGGAGGTTGTATGTACTTAATAAGGCCACATGCATTATCAGACATGCCACGTCGTCGATTGACTCCAGCTCCAGTGACACGTCAGCCTACTCTCCCTCCTCTAAGTGTTATGTTCCCATCTTTTGTTTCGAGATACGTGCCACCTCATCAGCGAGCAACTTACAAGGGTATCTTGGGAGCACGACCTAACTCGACGGAGTCGAGTTCTTTTAAGACCGAGAGAGTTGATGCAGCCCGGCGATGGAATTAGTTGTTATCTTTTGACTTGATTTTTATTTACTTCCTTTATTGGTTAGAGATTAGATTAACAGTCTTTTATTTAGATTTGATTTTTATTTTAGTTGCTATCTAGGTTTAGTTTCCATTTTTAATTAGCTTCCAAAATTATGTCATTATTTTTCTTTAAATAGCCCTGTAATGGAGAAGAACTCAGTTTTTAGATTTGATGAATAGAAACTTGGTTGAAAATTTCTTTGGTTTTAAAAGCATGGCTGCCGACCCCTTTTTTCTCCCTCTCTGAAATCTTCTAATCTATTTTTTCTTCCTCTCCTATTTTCCTCTTTAGTTCTTCTTCTTCATCTCCATTACTTTCTCCTTTATTTCCTTTTTTTTTATTTTCTCAACTGCTGGATACTGTTCATCGTCTCTGCTGGGCGGTGATACCTAACACAGAACAAGAGCTTGTTGCATCCTTGTTCTGTACCAGTTGACTCGGAAATTTTGGTCAAAGCCCCTACCTTGAAGGCGATTCAGACCCTAGAGGATCACTTCCAAAGTCCTCTGTGGTGGGTTACAAGACTGGTTTCAGGTCTGAACCCTAGGCTGTTGCCAGGTCCTTTTTTCAGGTTCCTCCCGCAGCCTTCCAACCTGCAGATTCCAAGGTTAGTTTTGTGGGTTTGTTAGAGCACCTCCTTGGGAATCCTCGCTTGAAGTTTCAGAGCAAACCGAGACCTGCAGAGGAACTTCTATTGATTTGAAGCTGTCCAACCTTTCCGCCCCTGTTTTGGATCCAAGGAAGAAGAAGACTCGTGAGTTGTGGTTTAAAACCCTTTAATTTGGTTTTTCCCATTATACCCCTCAAACCCCTTGATTTGTGTCCTTTAGTATTTGTTCTTTTGTGTAAAAGTCCCTCTTTTGTTTTACCTCCATATTAATATTCCTTCCATTCCACCTTTATTTACTACTTACCCATGCCCAATAATTGCTTCCAAGACTACCCCTGGTCTATAATTCTAATCCCCTTCATATCCCATCAGTTACTTTAACCTCCTTTCCTCCTTTTAAGATCCCTTTTATTTACAAGTCTGCCAATCCTTTCTAGGTTTCTTGTAATTACTAAACTGCCACCTCCCTTTAGTTTCAGTTAACTATAGAACTGCCATTACTCCTTATATTTTGAATTTACTACTTTATTGTGGGCCCTAAGCGATCCGATTCCTGTTCTTGGAACCCGGATCCGCATCATTGCGCCTCCCTTGGTTTGGCCTCTCTTGGTTTGGTCGGCGTAGATGACTCCATCTCTAGCCTTCCTGCTTCTTCTGTGATCAAATCCTCTGTTGTCTATCATACCCTTACCCTGCCTATCACACCCACACCCTTTGGCTTCGTTGTTGCTCTCTTTGGATGGCCTCCTGCCATCCCTAGTTACCTTGGAAGGTGCTCCTTCAGCTCTCAGGTTAGCATAGGCCCCTCCTGTGCAATCTAGTGATGCTATAGGCCTCTTGCATGTCCCATCCAATGATGCCCCATACCTCCTGTCTGTCCCTACCGTCCAATATGGCCACATTGCTGGCCCCTTAGCTACGGCTTCCCCTGGCTCCCTATGAGGTGTTGCCCTCTTTGACGAAGTCCCCTGCCCCAGTAGGGCTGTTTAAAATCCCTTCAGCTTGGGAAGGTGCTCTTTCAGCTCCGACCAACCTTATGACGACTGCTGATGACTTTGGTTCTCTGCTCGTAGGAGACCTTTGCGACCAGGCTGCCCCTATTGAAGCCTCCTTTGCCTCAGCTACGTTTGGCCCTCTAAAGGCAACTCCTTCTGATAGAGTGCCTTGCAACCGCAAGGCCAATCAGCTCCTCCCCAATCGGAAGGTGCTACAACTTCTCCTCATCTAACAAAAGCTCTCAAGGATGTCCCCTCCTCTAGACCCTCCACCATAAACAAGTCCATGTTATTTAGGCTCAAATCTATTCTCTCCTTTAAAGGGATCTGACTGCTTTGCTATGAAACCTTCGACCCCCCATTACCCCGTCAAAGAATACGAGTGCGGGATGAAGCCCAAGTCTGGATCGAGCATCTCCAAGGCCCCTCTCCACTCTCTTGAGCATTTGCTGCCCTATCCCCCATCTTCCAAATGACCCCCTAGACCATCTGGAATGTTCGAGGATTGAACTACTCGGCCAAATATGTTGCCATCCACTCCCGTATTAAAGACTCACTCTGTCTTATGCTGTCTCCTTGAAACCCATGTCCTTGAACCTAATGCCTCCCGTATCACTGCTTCCATTCCCCTTCTTGTTCTTAGTCTTTCCTCTAAGTATACATACTCTCAGGAGAAGAGCATAAACTTTGTTTGACTTGTATGAGAAGTTGTTTCAGCTCCAACAATTAAATAAGTCTCTCCAAGAATACTAAAGTGCTTTTAAAGGCTTGGTTGAGGAATTGAATGTGTTTCAGCCCTCACCATTGGTATAGATAAACTTAAGGCTAAACATAATGAATTCTTTGTATCCAAGTTTCTCGCTGGTCTGGACTCTGATCTGAAGACTGTCAAGGGTCACATACTTGCTGGTGATCATGGTTTTAAGTATCTCCGATACCGATACGATACCCTCCGATACGTATCTTAAATTTAGCCGATCGATACGATACACATCGATACGATACATGAAATTTTTAAAATCCTTTTGTATCGATATATATCCTACAATACATACCGATATGCATCAATACACCACCAATACACATCGATACTATATGATATGCCTCGATACGACCATGAAAATTATAAAATTGAGGTAAAATGTATGTTTCGGTAGGTATTGGTACGTATCGGTATGTATCGATCGGTACGTATCGATCGGTACGTATCGGTATATATTGGCACGTATGGATGAGTATCGATATATATTGGTACGTATCGATGAGTATCGATACGTATCGGCGAGTATCGGTATGTACCGATACAGTGCGCTATGGTCATATAATGGCCAAGATGGGTAATTTTTCAGAAAAACATAATTTTTTTAAGGGTTTTTGTTTCAAAGTTGCTGCCAGCCATATTTCTCTCTAACTAAAGTGGAAATCAAAGTTGGAAACAAGGATTTTACATTTATAGGACAACTACAAACCTTGAATTCTTAGTACGATACCCTCAATTTAGTGTTTATGCATAATACATGTTATCAATAGTTTTTTTTAACAAATTCTTTATGCAAAAGTGTTTAAAAAAATGTTTCCTATCCATTTATGTGTGTATCTTTAGTGTATCTTAGTGTATCTCCGATACGATACGATACTCTCCGATACGTATCTTAATTTTGACCGACCGATACGGCGATCGATACCGATACTTTAATCCTTGCTGGTGATAATGTACCTACACTTGTTGATACCTTCTCTCGTCTTTAACTAATTTCTTCTCCTAGTAAATTTGACACTTGCTCAAAGGATAACTTTACTTTTACTGCTAGTCGTGGTCAGAGCCATGGTACTTGGGGAGGTTGTCGTGGTGGTCGTTGTCGAGGTATTAGAAACCGCGCCAATTGACAATGCACTCATTGTGGGAAACCCTATCATCCCGTTGTTACGTGTTGGGCCAAGCATGGAAAGCTAGAATGGACAACCCAATTGGCCAATCATGCAATGTCTGATGGTGGTAGTGATACAGTATCCGTTGGTGATTCTACACCAGGATCCTTTTTGGGTGGTAGGTCCTCTATTACTCCTGCATGTGATGATATTACGATGGCTATAGAGTCCCGAGGCATCCAATGGTACATCTTCTCGGCCTTCCTCATCTACTACATTAGCTCATGCAGGTGCATCTGCTTTCTTTACCACTACTCTTCCCTGGATCATTGACTCCAGGGCCTCTGCCCATATATTTGGTAAGTCTTCCCTATTTACATCCTTTATTAGTAACTCTCATTCCTCATCTGTTACACTTGCTAATGTGTCTTCCACACTTGTTTCTAGTTGTGGTATAGTTTCTCCTACCTCCTCTCTTAGCCTTTCCTCTGTGTTACATGTTCCTCAGTTTCCACTAAGTCTTTTGTCTGTTAGTCAACTTACAAAATCCTTAAATTGTTTTGTGACATTTTTTCCTACTCATTGTGTCTTTCAAGATCTTCACACAAGGAAGACAATAGGTGGAGGGCGTGAAAAGGAAGGACTGTGCTTCCTTAACTGTGGTGTTCTGCTTCTGTTGCTGCTCATTCTATTGGTGGTGTGACTACCTGTCACACCCTGCCTCAAATTGGCCAAGGTATGTGGCATTGGACACCCACATCTAGTCAGCCTAACCCTCCAGGATCACAGATGCAGTATCTTAATTTCACAAATGCCACAAAGACCACATCTAAAATCAGAGTATGCTAATAAAATCATATAATAATACCACTGGTGATGTACTAAAGTGATAAATTACAGATATACAAGATTCATTTGTAAAAAACCCACAGGTGTAATATTTACATCTTACATATTTCATTTGTAAATACATCAAAAGAAATAATTGGAACGGTAGTGAAATCCATTAGCAACCCGGTGTCTCATAGACACAAGCCTCACAACCGTTGCCGAAGTCCAATCCTGCCTAAGCACCGGTTCCACCATCTAAAAAGAGTAATCAACGAGGGGTGAGCTTCACAAGCCCAATGAGGGGTGTACATGCAAGCACATGAAAACAAATATTGCAATGCATGCTCAAACAAATTAGATGATGCTCATGATCCGGTTTTAGCACATTATATCTAGCAAACAATTACTAAGTTCAAGATAAAGCCTCAGTGCTACTGCAACATAGGTGGTATCCTAGGTCCCGGCCCATCGGTCACCTAGCGATATAAGCTAGTTGCGAGTTAGGAGCCTGCAAGTCCTAGAAAACCCATCGGTCACCCGAGCTGTAGAACAGTCACGATCCTAAAAATCCCCTTGATTACCGGTGTTGCGGGGCAGCCACGGTCTCGAGAAACCCATCGGTCACCCGTGCTGCATCCGCCTTTGAGTACAGTACGTCGCACTGCAGATATGGTACTCTTAATAGCATACCATCCCATGAGATTAGCTAGCACCTAACTCCCTACTAGCAAGGGGTGTAGCACCAGGGTCTGTGAATCCTAACCAGATGTAATCTACATGAGTGTGTATACCATCACCATACATTAGACACCATTTATACACATCCTCTGACATCTAGGCTCATAGTATTGGAATGCACCTCGGCCAGACCATGCCCTAAGACTATCAGACCCACAATCATAATGATACTACTGACCTCTAGGCCCACGGTACCGGATCCCCCCCTCGGCCACATTGTGCCCCAGACCATCAATACTACACTTACAACTGTAGACCTCATCCACAGAACCACAATCCATATTCACAGCTCACAATCACATAACCACAATAACTTACCTCACTTACCTCCACAGTCCAGAAATCATTCCACCGCCTCATCAATCCATATTCATAGGTTGGCAGATAAAAATAGTAAAAGATAAACAAATCCATTATATCATAATCACATACGCATGATTCATGCAAAAATAGAAAATAATGCAAAAACACTCCGTAAAATAAGGTCAAACACCGACTCACCTCAAAAGCTAAATCACAGTGTACGATAAATTCCCCCGCAATCAATTACGTATCCTCGCCTGATAAGTTTTAGGTTCCTAAACCAATGTGTATCATATTATTAAACATTCATAATACCTAACGTGACTACATACAGGTTCACCGCTGAACCCAAAACAATTCCTAAAGTCCCATGTATTAACCCAATTAAAGTCTTGGAAAAGCCCTCGAACTACCCCTACCCATAGGGTTAATTTGGGTAACCAGGTAGGGAACAGAACCCACAAGGGGCAGGGCATAGTTCAGCCAAAACAGCGGCTATTCAACCTTGAAAACACCCAACCGGCGGGTCTCGACCGGCTGGCTGCTTGCCCCAACTGGCGGGTCATTTCTTCAGAATTTTTTTGCAACTCCATAGGCTGTTTTGCGGATGTATTTGATGTGGGCTGCCCATGGCCGATGGGTATTGTCCATGGCAGCATGGGGAAGATGTTATATGGTCTTTAATGTCATTTTACAGCCCCCAAAACTCCCAAATACAGTAATAAAAATTGTATAGCAACATACTACCCGACTCCTAAAAAAATTTAAGAATTAACTTGAACCGGGCAAATCGAAGGGCTACATCCAATTTCCCTATAATTCATCATTCTAATAAGTTAATTGAATGAAATACAGTAACCCCGGTCAAGTTCCACCTCCAATTAGGTCCAATATTGGGTTATAGGGAAGGAATTAAATTGTTTAATTTCAATTCCCAAATCTGAAACTAGTTAAAATTCTGCAAATACTTTTCTGCAGTATTTTAATCATAAACACCCTTAATTTATCCACTTAAGTGGGACTGTAGCAATAAAATTCCATCATTAAAACTACCTGATAGCTTCAATTTAGTCCAACAATTAATTTCTGGGAAGAAAAATCAGATTCGTTCATTCCAAAACTCAATCCTGGACCAATTAAAATTCTGCCCTTACTTTTTCTGCAGAATTTTAACCATAAGCAGCTTGATTCAGTCCCAACTTGCATGAATTGCATGTGAATACTGAAACCCCCTTTGTTTTAGGGTTTATACGGATGGATTTTCTTCAGATTAAATCCCTGAACCCTTACTAAGATTAAGGATTCAGCCATAGGGTACTGAATTCAGTCTATAGGGACTGAACTGCATCCCCTAAACCATTGAAACCCCTAACCCTAACTACCTACTTTAAAATTCACCTGCTGTTCAGCCATTAAAGAACAATTTCTTACCTTAATTCCGCAGATACAGCAGTAGGTACAGCATCTCCCTTCTTTCTTTTTTTTTCTTGTTCTTGTTCTTGTTCTTCTCCTGTGCTCTCACTAACGTTTTCAGCTTGTGAAAGGCTGAAATGAAGTAAATGGGAGGATGGAATATATTTATAATGGCTGGAACACATTACACTAGGGATTGTTTGGCTGAATTAGTTGATTTCTAAAATTAATTCTTAAAACTACTTCTAATAACATACAACTATTTAAAATTTAATTCCCCTTAATAGACCCCACCAAATACTGACCTAGTAGGTTGTGTTTGGTCAGCATTATGACCTTTACATGTTGGGTAAGTACGAGGCTCAAGGGTGTAGGCAAGTGGGCCCCACACAGGAAAAACACTTTTCCTGCATCCTGCCAGCCGAACCGATAGGCCGGTTGGCAGCTGGGTAACCCGCCGGTTTGCCCATTTCTTGCTCATCTATTGTCCTAACTTCTGGGTTATTGAATCCACCCATTGTAGGACTGATTCCACTCATTTTCTGGTCATTAATGCTCCTTCCTTGGCCAATGAATCATCCAAATTCTCTCTCTTACTGCTGTACAAGTGAATCTACCACAACAAGACAGCCTATCTCCTGTGCCAGCTGGGTCCTGACACTGAGCTCAGCTGTTTCCAGTTTAGCGTGTCATAATTTCCCCCCTCAAAACTTTCGTCCTTGAAATTTGTAAGTCTGTTCATCATCAAGGATCAATCCTGTTCACTTTAATGCCACTCTTATCCTTTGAGCTGTAACATGGAATTTCCACTTAGTATTGCTAATATGGCCATTTGCCTTGGTAGTACTGGCCGATCTCAGTAACACACCTTAACATACCCAGTGGCCATACTAGTTCCTTATCTATTCATGTCCTTAGTTCCTCGTGAACTGAGAACTTTCCAAAATCAACCTGGTTATCTCTTCGCACTTACAATAATTATTTTTATCTTGCCCATGTATCTTTACCAAGGTACTCAGATTTGATCTCTGTAAAGAAATACAAAGTCCTAGAATTTCCCACTGATTCTATATTAGTTGATCCACAGTTTCCCTCTCCACTCTATGAAAACCATACTTGTGGATTCCATTTCTATATCATTTCTCCCAAGTCAAAATATTAATCATATTATCATTTATTCCTCTTTTCTTTTTTACTTTTATTTTAACCACCAAATACCCAAGATAATATCCCATCATTTACTTGGCTTCACAATTTTCGGGGCTTCCTACTTTATGCAATCAAACTTCTATACCTCCATTCACACTGCTTAACCTCACACTACATTCAAGCATGCTAAGTATTCTCATTATTCCACCAATGTCCTATTATCCATAATTCACCATAATTTAAAATTTAGATCTTAACAATTCCAAATATCATGCTTTAACTTTCATATGCTTTTTCACATACTCAGACATATATTAATTGATCATATAATCCAAATTCTCAATGGTCCATATTGCTTCCTCACAGTCCTATCTCAAAACAATATTTATTTATTTATTTTTTTAAATCACCCGTCCAACTTGATCTCAGGTCTACCCACTTGAATCTGTTATCATTCTCACTATTCCACACTGATTTTGACCTTGTCATTCCGACCCAGTAACAATATCAGATCTATTGGGTGGCATAACTTTTTTGGTATCAGCTTCTCGATACCATTCCCACTTCTTAACAAGGAAAATCCTCATACTACTTCATTTTCCTTTTTGGTACTTACAGCTGAGGTCGCCATTGATTACCACTCCTGATCAATAGTAACTGCAGATGAACTCATCCTTGCCCTTTTTCACGACATAAGGACAGTCAGTGAAGCAAAGGGTCATGTCTGAAATCATTGTATGATATTGACACCATTCTATTTTTTTTTTCTAAAATTTTACACACATGGTGTAGCTTTAATGTTTAAGGTCATTGTGAAGTTTAGGAATGCTTCGCAACCCTTGCCTAACATCTTCTTCACCTAAGGTGCTGTTATCACTCCCTTTTTAGCCCTCACCTTAAAGAAAACAAATATAAAGTTATTGTTCACGTGAATAGTACCCATACGTGAACAGTTCTATGAACACCTTAATTGATAAATTCTAACAAAAACCAACCTCAATAGCACAACTCTAATGGGAAAGTTGTTGCCTAACCGGCATGCCGGTATCAGTGACCGTTATAGAAAAATGGCCGTTTTTAATAGTTTGATTGCAAACGGTCTGTCATCGGCTGGTTGGACAAAGAACATAATCTCTTTGTATTTAAGAATTCATTTTGTAAGCTCTAAATACTTGTAATTCCTATACACTCATGTAACCAACATGTCAATTCCTACAGGTTTGTGCTTCCTGAGAGCTTTAGGTCCAACCGGCCGATGCAACTAGCTCACCAGATCCTACCGGCTGATGGGACCTAAGAGCTGCTTGCTAGTCGGCCTGGGCCAACAGCGTGTAACCAACATGTCAATTCCTACAGGTTTGTGCTTCCCGAGAGCTTTAGGTCCAACCAGCCGATGCAACTAGCTCCCCAGATCCTACCGGCTGATGGGACCTAAGAGCTGCTTGCTAGTCGGCCTGAGCCAACAGCTGATGTCCATTTTTTAATCGCTTGATGGTCCATTATAGAGTGATGTTCTTAATCTAATTTGTTTTGATGGTAGTTGATTTTGTTCACTTAGGGTTCTCAAACAACATGCCACAAGGGTGGTCTTATTGAGGTGCTCTTAATGTAGTCCAATTGTATTTGTCACCACAATCTAATGACGGACTTGCTAAAGTGTAGAAACACTTCAACCCATGTGTGCTTATGTTTTTTTTTGGGGGGGGGGGGTTGGGGCGTTCACAAGGGCTAATATATACTAGGTAAATTACCACTTTTTGCCATGCATAGGAAGCGCAAGCTCATTAGAGACTTGACCAACCAAGGAGCTCAATGCCCACATGGTTTGAAAACTCTCGGATATTTTAGTCATTTCGTTTCGATGTTTCACTCATTTCGGCCCAAAAATGCACTATGTTATCAAAATTTCGGTAATCACGGTCATTTCGTTTGCTCATTTTGGCCATTAGCCCTCCCAAATGGCCAATCAAAACACATGGAAAAAGTAGACTGTTTTGGCAAAATTTTCGGCTAAATTTTGATATTTCGGTTGTTTCACCGAAACAAAACCAGTTCTTGAACCTTGATTCATACAAACCATCTTGCACACTATGAAACTTAAGAGAAAGGTTAGATATACGAATGAGAATAAGATTTTTCACCTTTGAGCACAAGGAATCATAAAAAACAGTCATAGATATGCAATGTCTCAACAAAACCATGCAGGCTTGATCACTAATAGTTATGCCCCAATGCTTTGTTGCCACACCCCTCACATTGTTGTAAAGTTTGCCAAGATCTTGACCAAGATTGATAGGTAGTCTTGTAAGGAGCTCGAGAAGTATTGTCCTTGTGCTGCATGTTGGCTGCCGGAGTTTTGCGTTTTCCATGTTGGGCTTCCTTTTCTATGGGCTTCAGCTTGCCAAGAGCTGCTGCCAGGACCAGTTGCAGATCCTTGGTAGGATCTACTTGAAGTTTTCCAACTTTGAGGATCACTCTAATAGAGCTATTGGAATCGAATTGTTTGTGCCCGAGTCTCAACCTCTATTTTGGTTTGTGTCCCAGCCAAAGGTCGAACAAATCTTGAAGACCCTGTTCATGGATGAGATAATGATGGTCTAGACAGCTCCTAAGATTTCTTTGTTGACATAATTCTCCTCTTTGAGGGCCAAATCATGTACAAGGACCCATGAAAGCACACCCTCGACTTCTATGAGAGTTGTGGCTTCTGGTGTCTAGAGAGGAAGGGAACCTCTGATTTCCTCCAATAGGTAACAAAGAAGTATCAAGAGCAATATTGGGCTGACAATAGCAAGCCTTAGGGGTTCACATTGGTGAGCATAATAGTGAAGAGCTCCAATAAAGAAAGGTTGAATGAGAATCTTGAGATCTTTGATTCGGTTTCCATTTTTACAGGTTTCTGTTTAACAAGGAAGATAATATACAAAGATTTGATTATACTCTTCATTATGGTGGTGTTGTGTTCATCGTGAGCAATGCTCATACACCGAAGATCAATGGTTTTAGTAATGTTTTCCCTAGGCTCGATTGCAACGAGTACATTTCGGGAAAAACCCTATCAGCCTATATTTTATTTGATTCTACAACGAGATTTCCATCATCAAATCAGATGTAAAATGAAATCTTTTTCATTCAATGTTTATATGTTCGAGAAAGGTGTCAGATTGGATGATAAAGCTCAAAAACAAAATTTTCCCACTTGGGGAGAATGATGCAACCCATCAATTTAATTGTAATTGGGCCTAGATTTAGGATTTTTATTGATTTAGGTATTTTATTTGTATTATAGTCAACCCAAGCCCATTAATTGTTTTTTTTTTCTTTTAATATAATGTAGGCCAATAGCAAAGTAGGTTTTTTGTTTTATTACTTTTTATCTCGACCCTAGGAACCTAATTTGATTGATGGTTGAGTTAGGTTTTATTTTCTTATAAGTATGTATTGGGGGCCGGGGGGAGGGGAAACAATGGTGCTAGTTGTTGATATTGAATTGAATATTGTTGGAGTTCTCCTTTTCTGACATGAAAGAGTTTACATGGAAGAGCCTGTTTTGTGCTGAGAGGAGCACGCACATCCTACCTTCTGTCATTCCTAGAAGAGATCAACAATTAGTACAGAGATCATTTTTGCTTCAAGATACGATGGATGGGCCACCTGTAAAATACAGTAGCTTATCTCTTCTGTATGGTCCACCATGTATGGGGTTTACCCCTTGGTTTTTCAAATTCTCCTATTGTGTCCATTATGTTTGTTTTTTAAACATTGGTCAAACTTTTTTTAGACCTCAGTAAGGCATGTGGGTTTGGCCGATTGGTTTGAAACTTTGTCCATGGTTAGTTGATGAATCGATTTGTCAATCAAATTTGGGCCATAAGTGAACTGCCACATGGCAGATACTGATGGTGTGGTGAAAAGAATACTGGGTGTGGCCCAGGCAAGCCCCTGCGCCCATATATCTTATCTGATGTGTTTTTGCCTTTTTGTGAATGATTGTTGTCCCCACCATGATTTAGTTTGCAGTAACTCTAGCGGAGGACTTATATAACCTTGTACATATATTGTGCAGGATCGTTCCACATCTGGTAAGGGGGAAAAAGTGGACTTGACAAAATCGTTTCTTATAATACTATATTTGGAAAAGCAAATTGAGAACGCACTAGGCCCTGGTACCTTATTTTAATCCAGGGAGAATAGCACTAGCTGAACTCATTCAACGTGAGCCGCTGTTTAGTTTCCTTTGCTGTCATCCTGCCACTAGAAAATTTTGAAATGCTGTTCCTTCAACTGTAAATCGATATTTATATGGACTTGTTAGGGAGATTGTTTTTCTCTTTTCAAATGGTTCAAAGTGATTGCAGTCTTACAAAGGAGTCACAGCTTTCTACGTGCAGCCATAATCTTGATCACCTGACTTTTCTTCTCTCAAGTAGGACTAGTAATAAACCGAAGTATCAAAATTACTTATAAGAAAAAACCTTGTCATGAAAATTTTCTTGGTTTATTTTATATTTTAATAAATGACATTTTATTGATGGAGAAAAAGAGTAGAATAGCTAGTATACATCAACAGCATGATATCAATCTACATAGATTGGATAATATCAAAACAGACGAAAAACCAGTAAAGGAATGACATTTGTATCATCCCTAGAAACATCGAACTTAGCTAACTCATCAGCTATAGACTTAGGTGGAGTTGCCTATTTTCCTTCGTTAAGTTTGTGAGGAAAAAGGTAAATTTCAGAGAATAGTCTATGATATGTTCCGAAGTAAAATAGATTCTTCAAAATCTTACAGAAAGTTAGCTAGCAGTATTTTATTTATTTAATTTAATTATCGATTCTTCATTCTTTTTGAATTAAGTTGCTTCTACAGCCAAAGAATGCGATTTAACTCTTAACCTCTCTAACCAGTTTCATGGTACCTTTTTATCTTTTGGGGCTGCCTTTTATTAAATATATTACTTATTGATATTTCTTGTTTCAGGCGCTTCTTCATTCCTCCCACATGTACCACGAAGCAAAGCATTCGCTTCCGAGTCATGGTGTGAAGTTCTCTTCTGTTGAGGTTGATCTGCCTGCCATGATGGCCCAGAAAGACAAAGCTGTTGCTAATCTGACAAGAGGTATTGAAGGGCTCTTTAAAAAAAATAAGGTAACCTATGTCAAAGGCTGTGGAAAGTTCATCACCTCTTCCGAAGTTGCTGTTGACACTCTTGATGGTGAGAGTACTGTTGTCAAAGGAAAGAACATCATAATTGCAACTGGCTCTGATGTCAAATCCCTCCCGGGAGTCACCATTGATGAGAAGAAGATTGTATCATCAACTGGAGCTCTAGCTTTGTCAGAGGTCCCCAAGAAACTGATTGTCATTGGAGCAGGCTACATTGGTCTTGAGATGGGCTCAGTTTGGGGGCGGATTGGGTCTGAAGTTACTGTTGTTGAGTTCGCTCCAGACATCGTACCAACCATGGATGGGGAGGTCAGAAAGCAATTCCAACGTGCCCTTGAGAAACAAGGCATGAAGTTTATGCTTAGGACTAAGGTGGTTCAGGTTGACACTTCTGGGGATGGTGTGAAGCTGACTCTGGAACCAGCAGCTGGTGGTGAGCAACGTACTCTTGAAGCTGATGTTGTTCTTGTTTCTGCTGGTAGAGTTCCATTCACAGCTGGGCTCGGGCTTGACAAGATTGGTATCAATACTGATAAGATGGGCCGAATAACGGTTGATAAGTGGTTTGCCACTAATGTTCCAGGTGTCTTTGCCATTGGGGATGCTATTCCAGGGCCTATGCTTGCCCACAAGGCAGAAGAGGATGGGGTAGCATGTGTGGAGTTTATAGCAGGTAAGGAAGGGCATGTGGACTATGATATGGTACCTGGGGTGGTGTACACACATCCAGAGGTGGCATCTGTTGGGAAGACTGAGGAGCAGATGAAGGAGCTTGGAATTGAGTACTGTGTGGGCAAGTTCCCTTTCCTAGCAAACAGCAGGGCCAAGGCTATTGATGATGCTGAAGGGTTGGTAAAGGTACTCACAGAGAAGGAGACAGACAAGATTTTGGGGGTTCACATCATGTCACCCAATGCTGGTGAGCTTATCCATGAGGCAGTTCTTGCCTTGCAATATGGGGCATCAAGTGAGGATATTGCACGGACATGCCATGCTCATCCAACAATGAGCGAGGCCTTGAAGGAAGCTTGCATGGCGGCTTATGATAAACCTATTCACATGTAGAGTGGAGCAGCTAGTTGATTCTCTTATTTCTCTTTCCCCCAGTTTTTGCTTAGATTTTTTGGCATACTGTCTTAGCGTAGGCATTGTTACTTTGATTTGTCATGCTAGATGAAATCTCTGAATACAGATCTGCTTTGTAAGCAGTGTCATAAACCAGGGAAATCAGAACCTATCAACCGATGGCCATTGGTCTAATATCCAGTATATATACCATGTCCATTTTTGGAGGAACTCTATAAGCATTACCTGAAGAAATGGGTGAATTTTGCTCTCTTTCATGGTCTCTATTGCAGTTTTGGTCTATTGTTATTTATATATTTATGGGTTAAGGTCGCTTTTGCATACCGACACATTCCATTGTTCCCCCGGGACAGTGAAATGTCTTAAATACCTCCATCACCCTATTTGAAGATTTGAAATTGGGCTTCCTCCCTTTGCCCGAATTAGATACGAGCATTGGAGGAAAGCCTTGCCCTATATTTATTTATTTTGACAAACAGTTGATATGTGTTGAATGTCAACCCTCTGAGACTATCTTTAAATGGTTACTTCTCTCGGCTAAAAGTTCCAACTAAGATTTTCTTATTGTTTTAGAATTTATTGGCGCCAAAATTTGAAAACTCACACCCAAGGACAGTCCGTGCGTGAGAGACGTGGGCTGGCCAAGAGGTTTAAGGGGGTTCACTACCCGGAAGTTATGAGGACAGGTGTCATGAGTGCATTGGGAATCCAATTTAGTGGGGAAAGTGGACTAATGGCGTACGTGGAGGGACAGTTGGATCCACAAGCTATATAAAGTAGAAGCAGTCGGCCAAAAAGGGGGACAATCAACAAATTATACAAAAGCCCAACAACAATGCAACTATTTTTTCCATTTATTTTTCATTCTCTGGAGTCAGATGTAGCGTAGAACTTTGTTTTATTTCAAATTCTCTTCACAGCATCCATCTATTGGACTCTAGTGTCTTGTATTCGAAACTTCCCTTAAGGAACATACCATTTGCTTTATTCCTTTGTCCCATTGGTGGTTTTGTTTCATCAAAGTCTCTAGAGCAATCGGGGCAAGAGGAGAGCTCAAATCGCTTGAATGATGTCACATTTATCAGTGAATCTGGTCAAGAAGGATTTTGGCATGCCCACGCACTCACTAGCACGGTCAATTGGCTGTAACGTACTGGGGAGGATTTCGTGCCAACATCTTTTTGGCACGCCTGATGGGACCCTTGCAAACATGGTGGTCCAAACAAGAGGTAATCTAGGAATTCAGAGGAACGACAAGCGCCGAACTCCTCAGAAGCTTCTAGCCCAAACCCTGAGGCGAACAATCCATCTTTTGGAGGTTAGTCAGGAATAGCAGCTGAAGATGAGACCAGCCACTTGGCAACCGCCATGCAAGGGGCATTTTGGCCTTTGGCCGAGAACATGCACTAGATGATATCCCATTCAATGAGTAGTAGGGTTGATCAGAAGTTCGTCAAGATGATAGCACTCCTAGTGCCACATGTTTGTATAAATAGCCAGGCCAACCCCAATGTGGCCTTTTCAAGCAACCCACTAGGGTTTGGAGAACAAAGCAGAGAAGCAGGAATCACGATCAAAGAAGGGAACATTGGAGCTAACCAGCACCCGCAGGTAATTTACACCAACCCTACGTATCAATAAGGGTCATGGTAAGCGCTGACCAATACGGCTGCCCCAGGGGCAAGTAACATCCCAATGAGTAGCTCATGGTATGCCCCGACCAACTCAGTCGCCACAGGGGAAAGTGCCATACAGTTAGGTGGTTAGCCCCACCAAGCTAATTATCAAGGCCATCTTGACCGAAGAAATGGGGGCAAGGCAACTGCCCCTCGACAAAACATGCCAGACACTCAAGGGGCAGCATGGAATGATAACAATAGGGTTGACCAAGCGGAATACAGTCAAAGGAATCCGGCCCAAGTGGTGCCGGAACCCCTAGGTGGCCAAGCTAACCACATGGTGGTTGAGCGTTGTGAGGGTAGCGGCCGGAATCCCTTCCCTTTGTGGGGGAAAAAAGACTTGCATTCGGCCCTCTCTCCTTTCTCTCTTTCTTAGGGAGGGGTTTGTCATGTGTGCTTACACACGGGCCTCGCACCGCCGTACCACCTCTTGGAGATATATTGGGACTTATTTCGTAGGAGTGTAAAGATCGTCCGTGAGACGAGTATTTGATGATGGTCCAATACGGGGGTTGGGATCATACAAAAGGGGTTTGGAATCGCCACCTAAGATTATGGGCCTAGGACCCGGGGGTGGGCCTAATTCTTGAGAAAAGGGCCCGAAAATTGGTCTGGTCCAAAGATTTAGGGTACATAGGTTATAAAGTTGGGAAGTTGTTAGGCACCTAATCTACCCGGTTAAACCGGTCTTCCTACTAGTGCTTGAAGAACGAACATTTTCCACAATGATTATATACCGCATGCATGGCTAAGTTATCATACATATATACACTAACTAAATTTAATTACTTATGTACACTAAAATATGGTCAATAAAAAGGTTTACATTATGCTAATTCAAATGAGAGATTATACCTGGGTTGACCCCTGTTTCGGGTCAAGAGGGGTGGAACCCCAATTAATGTTAGCACGGACTTTCTTGTGGATTCTCCCAACTCAGGGGAGGATGGTCTTGACCTCTAACTTCCTTTTTTGAGAGATGCTAACTATGGTAATATTCGGACAGAGTTCCATCTAGGAACGGTTACTTTCGGGTTTAAATTTCGGTAGAGCTTTGGCTAAGGAATGCTACTTTCGGGCTTAGGCTGAGGTGTCACTTCGACAGAGTTTCCACTAAGGAGGGGCTACTTCCGGATTTTGACTGAGGTGGCACTCCGGTAGAGCTTCCGTTGGGGATAGGCTATGGGAGAGCTAGGATGAGGTGGCACTCTGGTAGAGCTTCCGCTAGGAATAGGCTTATGGGAGGGCTATGCTAAGGCTTGAAGAAATTCGAATGATTGAAGAACTTCGAAGATTTGAAAAACACTTCGAATATTCGAAGAACACTTCTAATCTATGAAGACTGCTTCGAAGACTTGAAGAACCTCAAAGGGGGAACGAAATGAGGACAGAGTTTCTCCTATAAGGGATGCTCACTTGAAAATTTTCAGATGATTGAAGAACTTTGATGGCCCAAAGAACACTTCAAATCTTATGAAGATCGCTTCGAAGACTTGAAGAGCTTCAAAGGGGGGGAAGGAGAGAGGACAAAGCTTCTCTACAAAGGATGCTCACTAGGAGGCTTGAGTGTGTAAAACCAACGGGAGGGGGGTATTTATAGATTTTTTGGGCTAATGGGGTGGAAATGAAGATTTCCTTGGCCAATGGGGTAAAAAAGTATATTTTCTTGGCGAATGGGGTAAAAAAGTAGATTTTTTGGCCAATGGGGGGAAAGATGAATTTCTTTGGCCAATGAGATGAAAAGATAATTTTCTTAGCCAATGAGGTGAAAATATGCTTTTCTTGGCCAATGGGGTGAAGGAAGTGATTTTTTTGCCAATGGGGGAAAAAGATGCTTTTTTGGCCAATGGAGTGAAAATGATGCTTTTTTGGCCAATGGGAGGTCACGGTGTAGGGTATGCTAGTGGGGAGGTACGGAGTACATAAGTGGGTGAAGAGAGAATCTCCTCCAAATTGGGTCATCGGAGTAAGGGTGTTGGTCATCGATGGGAACATGCAGGCGAGTACGGGCCGCGCTCAAGGGCACGTGGGGGAGCGAGCATGGGCAACTGTTTGAGATTTAAAATGTAACCGCAAGCGTACGGATCAGTGTAGCTACGGGTCGAACACAGGGAGAGCAGCCACTTTATTTTTTTATTTCTTTTAATAATACAAAAGTTAACCGATTAATGATTGTGATCTAATTCTAATTACTGTCCTAAACATATGTATCTAAAATAACGTCCTAACCATTCATCATCTAAGAATTTAAAGATGCAAGCCACGCAATTAAAATTAAATAAATAAATAACTGAAAATAAACAACCCACGCAATTAAAAATAAAGGAAAAAAATACTAAAATAAAAATAAAGTAAAAAAAGGGGAGAAAGCTAGAGAGAGACTCACAAGTAGGTTTCTCTACTTAGCCCGAGGGATGCATCATAATATGAGCTTCCCTACTTGACCAGAGAGTCACTCTTACAAGGACTACTCTACTTAGCTTTAGGGAAAGGGAGGCAATTAAAATAAAAACAATAAAATGATGGTTCTATGGCTAGGAGGGGCAAAGCCAACACATACACCAGCCATGAACCTTGGGGGAAAGGGAAAGCAATAATGTAACGATTGAAATTAAAATCCTAAATTAAGAAAGAAAGGGTAGTCAGAAGAGGGAATGAGAGGGGGAAGAGAAGACTACTGAAAGAGCCTACTTACTTGAATCAATGCTTGAACTTGAAAAAAAAATGCTCCACGGCTTGTGATCTTGTCACCTAGATCTAAGCCTAGAACTATAACTTTAAAAATTACAACTCAATTGCATAAATCATAAACATAAAAGGCTGAATGAGAATAAAAGAGTGATTGCATTAATTGACATAAAAAAAACTATTACAAAAGTGATTAAAGCAAAAATAAAGAAGAACTAAAACTAAAGAGAGTGAGAGAAAGAGAGAGCAACTAAAAAAGAACTAAAAGAAAAATGAATTGTCTCTCCTCCTCTTACATGAGTTGTATTTATAGGGAATGGGGAGGTAGGGTAACAAATTTCTCTTTCCTAAAAGAGAGAAACCCACAATTGATAGTAAGATCTTTTGAGTCCAAAAGTGCTAAGATGGAGGAGAGAGAAGAGAGAAATAAATTTGGAGAAATTTCCTATAATTTTTTTGCTTATTTTCTTTCCTTTTTTTTTCTAATTTATTTCTCTTCTTTTTCTCCCTCCAAGGGACGATTTTCTTCTTGCTTTGTGTGATTTGGACAATATTTTGGTGATGATGTGGAGGAGAGAGAAGATTTGGACAATCTTTATTTCTCCCCTTTTTTTCTCTTTCCTTTTTTTTTTCTTCTCTTCTTGCACAAGAACCCTTCCACGATTTTCCTTGCTTCTAATTTGATGTGGAAATCCCCTCCATGCCCTTAGTGCTTTAAGTGAGTGAAAAGCAGGAAATCTTCAACAAAATTCTTTAAAAAAAACAACCATGAGATTTGAACTTGAGACCTCTTGGTGAGCAAGGGAATTTTGCACACCATAGCTCACCAACTACACTAGGTAGTTGTTGTTACCAAAAACGAATCTTCAATCACTTAAGGATGTGGTCCATCGATCCTTGTTGGCATTTGGAGTATTCCTTGTACCTCTGAGACAATTGCCAATGAGGCTGGTTCTGCATCTCGGTTCAGTTCTGATCCATTATTCTTTTTCTGGCCTGAAAAGAATAATCACTTGTACGAGTAACCAAACGAATGCGTACTTTTAATTGAACACGTCCATCTTGCTCAGAATTTTATCCTCTTCGCAACCATGAAAAGAAATAGGACCTCTTTACGTGTAAAATTGGAGATATAGCGCCCGATAGTCTTTAAGGCCTTGAAAATATAAAACCTACAAAAAGAGAGTAAAACCCAAGGTAGCTCCATTCTAAAAATGTAAAATACATGTTTTACTACCCTAGATTTCACACATAAATGTGCTCATCAGCAAGCATGGGTAGGCAGGGGCGCATATGGGTAGGTGGGGCATGCGCATGGCTGTGGGGGTTGGTGCACGTGGGGTGTGCGGGGCTGTGGGGGCTGATGCACATGGTGTGTGCAAAGCTGTGGGGCTGGTGCACGCGGGGCACATGAGGCTGTGGGGGCTAGTGCATGTGGGGCGCTTGAGGCTGTGGGGGCTGGTGCACATGAGATGCGGGGGGGCTAGGGGCTTGGGTGCTTGCATGGGTGGGGTTTGTGTGCTCATGGCAAGGTGTGGAGGTGCATGGTGTTTGCATGGGCGAGGTGTGGGGCTAGGGGCTTGGGTACTTACATGGGTGGGGTTTGTGTGCTCATGGAAAGGTGTGGAGGTGCATGGTGTTTGCATGGGCGAGGTGTGGGTGTGCATGCTTTATCTTCTGCAAATAATTGTGGGAGATCTGATGGTCCGATTTTGACGTACTATATATCGTTGGAATCGTGATTCTGAGTACCATCCATTTGTACTGTTGTTTTGGATGAGACTCCTTTGTATATGAGAAACCATAATTGGACCCTTCTTTTCTCCTGCACGGGGTTTCTAGGGTTTATGGGTGAGTATGGAATGCTTCAAGGTTGGATTACCTCTGTTAGTTGTCATCTCTGTCGATCGGAAGTGAGAGGTCACATCCATGATCCAGAAGTCATCATAGCTGGGGGAGGGTGACAAAATTGGGTGTCTACAGGATACCCCTCTTTGGCCGAAGCCTATGCCACTAGCCGAAGGGCAAAGAAAAGAATGACCACATTTTGTCACCCAAAGCATGTACTGTCGTCATCTTACTCAACAATGACAGAGTTGAAAAACGCAATAGATAATATTTTTAACTACTCACAGTTTAGGATCTTACCTGGGTCGTTGATTATAGGAAAGAAATTCCCTGCTCTTCCCATTTTGCAAAAGACATTAGTACTTGACTATTGAATTTCCTTGGTTGGGCTTCCATGTGCCAATCTAGGGGATTCCTCGGGGCTGTCGATTCTGAGGAATGATATTCGTTGCTCTTTCAATCCTGCAAAAGACGTTAGTACTTGATTCTTGACTTTTCCTAGACTGGGCTTCCATGTGCCAGTCTGGGGAGTTGGCCTTAGGCCACTTGGATCGTAGGACTGGATATCTCCATCTTGTCTCCCTAGGTCGGGTCACTCGGACCGATCTAGTTAAATCGGTCTCCAGGATGGGTCTTTCGAATCAGTCTGGGCTATCTGGTCTCCAGGTTGGGTCTTTTGAACCAACCTGGGCTATTTGGCTTCCAAGCTAGGTCTTTCGGGCCAATTTAGGCTATCTAGTCTTTAGGCCACTTGGGACCGACGAGGATAAAGTTAGGCCTTTAAGGGTCGGCTCAATAATTTGATCTTGATCTTGTGATTTGATTTTTGACTATTGATCTTTGATTCTTTTTTGGATTTTTGATCTTTGATTTTTGATCTTTGATTTTTGAATTTGAAGTTTGCATTTGACTTGAATTTGATTTGCATGTTTCATTTTTGTTGGGAATCTTTGATTTGCACCTTGCAATTGGAATTTTAATGGGAATTTCCATTGATTTTTTTTTAAATCCGAATTCTTTGGGCCATAAAATGGTCCCCCCTCCCACTCACTTCTAATTTCCTATTTCCCAGGTTGAGAGCGAGTTTTGGGTGGGTTAGCTCAGCTTTTTAGAATTTTTTGAAGACTTCAAGGCCATTCAAAGTTCTTCACATTTTCTTCGAATTTCCTTTGAAGCTTTTCAAAGATCTTCATCTTTCCTTTGAAGATTTTCAAAGTTCTTGAGGAGGGAGCTATTTGGTGAATTTGAAATCTTTTTAGGCTTTTTTATAAATTTTGAAATTTTTTGGGGTTCTCTATAATTTTGAAAAATTATGGCAAAAAGAAGGAGGAGAAAGACCCCCGGAGGGCGCCGACTAGATGGCATAGTGAGCCATGACCCCTTGACCGAGGGAGGCGAGAGTTCCACAGGATGGTACACCAGACAGATACTATAGGGGACCCGGGATCATATCTGTAATTCCATGTGGGCATATGGGTAAGTCTTCTTTTCTTTTTTCCTTATTTATTATTATTTTTTTTTAAAAATCTTGCATTTGTTATTATTGTTGTTTTCTTCTCACTTCTTTTAGGTGCTCCGCGAGGACGGGCCTCCCACATTGGCCAGATACGGCCATCCCAACACGGTCCAAGAGTGGTACCGGGTACTTCCCTACAAGGTCAGATGTATTGTGGATGGTTCTTACCTGAGCCGTTTGGCCTTATTAGAGACCAAGAAGTTCAACCCTGGGTTGGTGGGAGGACTGATCGAGCGATGATGGCTGAGCACACATTCCTTTCATCTTCCCATGGGCGAGATCACCATTACACCCCTATTTCTATGCCTTAATGGGTATGCCGTTTGGGAGTATACCCTTGACGCTGTCTGAGACCATGGAGGCAAGGGATTTCATGGATTTGATCAGGATTACTATTTCTGCTGATTAGACATCCATCGTCCTGGGTGATATCACAGCTCGTTGGTGGAGACCCGATTTGAGAGTGACTCCCGATATAATCCCACAGTTGGCTCGTTCCTTCCTCCTATTTGTTGTGGCGCAGTGTCTCTTTAGCACCCTCCGAGGCAAGATAGATACTCGTATGGCTGCTCTTTTTTGGAACCTCAGGGAGGTGGACACTTAGGACTAGGGCGGGGCGGCCTATGCATACCTGCTGCAGACGCTTAATCTTTTAGCATATGGAGACCATGGCCTCAAGGGAGTGGTCTTCATTATCTAGGTAATTTCCTCCATACATCTTTCCTTTTCATTTGGATGCATCTTCTTATCTTGATTTTTCAAATCAGCCCTGGTGTTAAGAGCATCTAGGGATTATGGCCCCCATATAGAGAGACCCACAAGCATCCTTCTTCCCTGTGACCACAAGATAGGGAGACTACCAGATTCTTAGGGACTGACGCCTTCCTCTAAGGGCCACCGCTCTCTCTCTCTTGAATGAGCTTACTGAGGTAAGTCATATTTGGCTCTGAGTTTTCTTTTGCCTTGTACTGTACTCACTGCTTCTGAACCTGTAGGTCATGTGGAGACCTTTTCGGCACCTTGGGTTCCCAATTGTCTAGGAGACTGCTCGGGCAAGACAGCTGACTTAGAACAGTCCTGTTTTGGGGCTTTTGGGGCCACGCTTGGTATCTAGGGGAGCGGGTCACTTTTCAGTGGTCTGGTGCGGATTTATGCTTTCCTCCTTGCCTTCCTCCTCCCACTGTGCATCATCTAGAGCTCATTCCTGAGGACCAGGTAGAAGAACTGGCCGAAGGAGTATGAGATGGCTCTTTCACAGATATGAATGGAGATTATGAGGCCTTCCTTGAGAAGGAGACAGTCTGCGTCCCCCTTGGTCCCATAGGTCCTATGGAATGTTCCCCTTCTTGAGTGTCTTTTCCATATTTCAAATCCTTTTATTTTATTGATGTTTGTTTAGTGGAGGACATGCCTTGCAGCTCCTTCTTCTGTTTGGCCGCAACTGGGTGCTACTAGTCTCTCCTTCGCCAGACCTTCTGCTACTGCAGGTGGATCTCATAACGTGGCCACCATCCCTTTCCTTGGCTTCCCTGGTTGGTTTTATCCTGATGCAACCAACCCCAATATCTCAAAGCTTTTGGAACAAAGATTGGACAAAGACACCATTCTCGGATTACCTATCCCTTATAATTATGTGAGTGCCCAAACATTTCTCATCTTATTGCCCTTTAACTTTTTTTGGCTGACATGGTCCTTATCAGGTGTCTCCAGAGGCCTATACAGAGATTAGATGAATGCACCTGGGCCTTTACGATGAGCTGCTTCTTCAGGTATCATCTTTTCCTTGTCTTGATCCTCTTTCATCATTTTCTCTTATTTTGACCCTTTCTTGTATTTCCTAGGGTGGGGAGAATGCTTCTTTGAGGGGACAAGTTAATTCCTAGAGGGAAGTGATCACTCTAGAAGCTATTCAGATTCGGGACCTCACCATGAGAATGGAGAATACGCAGTTGGCACCTGATGACTCTTCGATGTTCCCTGTGGACGACCTTGAGTATGGCATGGATGAGGACGCCGATTCCTAGACACCTGTTCCTATTGTTCCTGCAAAACACATATGTTACATTTTTCTTTCCCTCCCCAAGTTCATTATCTTTTTTTTGTTTTTACGTTTTGTATTTCTAGGCTTGGCATTTTATTTTGGAATGGAAACCTATCTTTAGCATAAAAAAAATCTCTTTTGTTCATGAATTTGAATTTGAAGGCACGATTAATTCTACAACTCAAGTCTTCATTAGAATAATTGGAATAATACAAAAAATCCAAAATATCACCTCACTTTACTACCAAGTGAATTGCACAGAAATGGAAATAGCTTTCCTACCAAAGATAGGATAGGTAGGCTATAACGTGGGGAGACAGTTTTTGGGGTGGGGTAGAAGTTCACCAACCCTCTAGGTCCTCTGCTTCAAGTCCATACTATCGGCTGATGTAAGTTTGCAAGTAGAAGGATGTATGAGTTAATCCCATCAACCTGATGTAGTTGCATCCAACGGTCTTCATTAGAAAATAATCATATGGCCACCATGGGCATGTCCATGCAACATCCTATGCAGTTCTCCCTTGTAGGTACTCTTCCCAATCAACGATGAGCTTGAATTTTGGGACTTTCCTCTTGTCTTGGTAGCAAAGAACTCTGAGTTGGCACCCATTTAATGGCCTAGTTAGTTTTAGTTTCTCAAGTAACCAAAATTGGAAAATAGCAGGACTTCCTCAATAATGGTCAATTCCAAATCTATTGTTGTGGCTCATATCATCAAATCCCTTAACTATCTCTGCAAGGACCATGGGGATGATATCACCTCCTTCCTTCAATTGTTTTATCACCTCTATTTGAACAAGTGGTACACCACACCTGGGAGTTCGGAGAACATAGTGAGCTATCATGCAAAGTAGATAAGCATCCTATGATCTTTGCTGATAAATTGCTCCCAATGATAGATACCGGGTGAAGATCCTGGCCACCTTCAAGATGTCAATCTTCCCATATCTAATGAACTGCTTCATTTCCTCATTTTCCCATCTGAAGAAGTCTTGAATTTCCTCTGAGTAATCTTTCTTCAAAGATGGTTGAATCAATCTGCCCTTAGGTGGGGATAGCATATAAACTCAGAATTCTTTGAGAGTCGGTAGATCTCAATTATCCCAAACCATGATACATGAAGATCAGTATCCTAGTGTTGAGGCACCTGTCGAAGTAAACTGTGATGTAGTTCTACACACCCGATCCGACTGAGCATTGACATACTCATAGATTCTAGCAGTCCTAGTGCTACAATGTTTATGTCCAAGGTCCATTTTCTCAATGTCTCTTCCAAAGAGTCCATGACCTTCCCTACAACCATCACAAACAAAGGAGATGCGATTTTTTAAAGTATCACTCATTAGCTATTGACATAACCAAACCTTTACCACTGTTGCATCAAAGTCCTTTTTTCTTTTTTTTTTTTGGACTAATCAAGGGTGGGGAATGAACTGGCCTTGATTTACTAGTGTCAGGTGGTGACTTTTGGGGAATAGAATTCTAGATAAGAATTTAGAGAACTATAGGCAAATGACAGATACCTAATGGCCTTGCATGCCAAATGACGATTCTTGGGGGACACAAGCTATGATGATATTTTTAGATACCTTGATCATTAATCTAGGAGCCAATTTATTGCTTTGAGATTGTTGAGACTGCAGTTGCACATGTCAAGTTGCCTACATATCCCTTGAGAGGAATCAGGTCTAGCGTAGTTTGAGCTATTCACCCTTTCAGACATAATATCTCTTGAGTTGATCCATGTTGATCAGTCTAGGTATTTCTTCACCATTATGGTTTGCGAGCTTCACAACCTTGCCTGGTAGAATTTCTTTGACAGTGAATGGGCCACTCTAGTTGGGCCTGAATTTCCCTCTTTGGTCATGAATCGGGGTTCTTTGTTATCAAAGAACAAGCTCACTCACCCTCTTCTAACTGACGGGGCTTCACATTCTTGTTGAAGGCCCTTATCATTCGTAGTTGATATTTCCTTAGACTATCCATGGCCTTCATATGTCTTTCATCGAGAAAATTGAGCTCATCATGTTTAGCCTTCACCTATTCTCCTTTAGGTAACTGACTATCCAGGAGCACCCTTAGGGATGGTATTAGGATCTCCACTGGTAGAACTGCCTCAACCCAGTAAACCAAGGAAAAAGGAGTTGTTCTTGTTGAGGATCGTACGGAAGTCCGATATGCCCATAAACCAAGTGGTAACTTATCCGCCCAATCCTTCTATGTTTTAACCATTTTCTGGAAGATAACATTGATGTTCTTATTAGCTACTTCTACTACCACATTGATTTGTGGCTTGTAAGTGGTAGAGCGGTGCCTTTTAATACCAAACTTTGTGCAGATCTTGTCAGTTTTGCCCCAGAAATGGGATCCTTAATCTGATATCAGCTCTTGGGGCACTCCATATCGGCAAATGATATTTTCTTGGATGAATTTTGCCAACTTAGCAGATGTGAGGACTGCATATGACTCAGCTTCTACCCACTTGGTGAAATAATTAATGGCTACCAAGATGAACTCGTGACCATTACGTGCTTTGGAGTTGATCTTCCCTATGATGTTAATGCCCCAAGTAGAGAATGGCCAAGGAGAACTAAGTGAATGAAATTTTGTTGGCAGGATGTGCATGATATTGGTAAATATCTGACATTTGTGGCATCTCTTGACAAAGTTCACACAATCTATTTCCATTGTGTTCCAATAGTATCCCAGTCTGAGAGTCTTCTTATCTAGTATCTTGGTATTCATATGGGGTCCGTAAAAGGCCTTAATGAATTTCCTCCATCATCGTTCTAGCTTGATCTTCATCTACAAACAACAATTGTATTCCATCATAGGATCTCTTGTATAACAAGTCCCCTTGAAGAATAAACTGGGGGGCATACCTCCTTAGGAACTTCTTTTCTCTGTCTATAGCTTTAACCGGATACTTCCTTTCCTTGATGAAGTCCACTATATGAGCAAACCAGGACCGGCCATCTATGCTGAGAGAGTTCACCGTATTCTGGTAAATGGGCCTACTTCTTTGTTCCACTAAGAGTGGTCGTATTCTAGCCATAGGGTTACATTCTACCATGGAAGCCAAGGTTGCAAGGGCATCGACAAATCGATTGTTATCTCTTTTGAAGTATTCAAATGAGATCCTCTCGAAGTGCCCAATCACTTCTTCTAGATTTTCCTAATATGGCTTCAGTTTCTCATCTCTAGTCTTCCACTTTCCTTACGTCTGACAGATGACAATAGCTGAATCTCCATACACCTTGATCCTTTTCACCTCAATGGTTAGAGTTGTTTCTAATCCCAATGCACAAGCTTCATATTCAGCAATATTATTGGTACAAGGGAAATCAAGGAGGAATGATGAAGGCAAGTAAAGGCCATCTAGAGTAACAAGCAATATTCCTGTGCCACACCCCTTTTGGTTAGCCGCTCCATCAAAGAATAACTGCCATTCATTAGCGGTGTCTTCTTCTATTTTGTGATTTCTTCATCCGAAAAGGTAGCATCCAAGGCCCTTCCATCTTCTGTGGCGTGGGTAGCCAAATGATCAGCTATAGCTTGCCCCTTGATAGACTTCTAAACAACATAGGTGATGTCAAATTCTGATAGCATTAGTAGCCATCAAGCCATCCTTCCTATTAGAGCTGGTTTCTCAAAGAGGTACTTGCTTGGATCCATCCTTGAGATCAAACGTACCAGATAAGCTACCATGTAGTGTCGCAGCCTTTTTGTTGCCCAAATGCAGTATAAGTTCTTCCATAGATGTGTACCGTGTCTCATACTCCAAGAACTTGTTGCGGTAGTATATGGCATGCTCTACCCCCTTTTCTGTTTTCTTTTGTGCTAGTAAAGAGCCCATAGAATACTCCTCGACTGATAAGTACAATAGAAGTGGTTCCCCTTCCACTGGTGGTGCCAATACTAGTGGGTTTATAAGATATCATTTTATCTTATCAAAATCTTGTTGGCATTGGTCATTCCATTCTGTGGGCTGATCCTTCTTTAGCAGCCTGAAGATTGGCTCGCAGATCATAGTCAATTGAGTTATGAAGTTGCTGATATACTGAATATGACCCAAGAATCCCTATATCTCCTTATCAGTGCTAGGTGTGGGCATTTCTTGGATTTCCATGATCTTGATAGGGTCAACTTTGATGCCTCTTTTGCTCACTAAGAACCCCAACAATTTTCTTGCCATTGCCCTGAATACACACTTTTGAGGATTCAACTTCAGCTGATACTTCTTGATCCTTTCAAAGAATTGCCTTAGTACTAGAATATACCCTTGCTGATCCCTTGACTTCACTATCATGTTGTCCACATAGACTTCCACATCTTTGTTCATCATGTCATCCAGTATGACTGTAGCTGCACTTTGATAAGTTGCCACAACATTCTTCAGTCCAAAGGTTATCACCTTGTGTCAATAAGTTCCCCATGGAGTGGTGAAGGCAGTTTTTTTATGATCCTCTGGATGCATACTCACTTGATTATATCCTGAGAATCCATCTATGAATGATAGCAAGGCATGCCCTGTTGTGTTGTCGACCAATACATTAATGTGAGGTTGTGGAAAATCATCTTTTGGGTTCACTTTGTCAAAATCTTGGAAATCTATACACATTCGTACCATGCTATCTTTCTTTGGTACCAGTACTATGTTGGCCAACCACTGGGGGGTACTTTACTACTTGTAGAAACCCTGCATTCCATTATTTCATGACTTCTTCTTTGATCTTTTCAGTCTATTCTGGACGCATTCTTCTGAGCTTCTGCTTGACAGGCTTTGCCCTGGGGTAGGTCGACAAACAATGTTGAGGTCTATCACAGGAATATCCTCATAAGACCAGGCAAAGACTTCCGTGAACTCTTTTAGAAGACTGATCATCTGCTCTACTTCTTCATCATCCAGGGTGATACCAATTTTCACCTCTCGAAGGCATTGGTCGGTTCCCAAATTAATAACCCAGGTATCCTCATGGATGGGTTAGGATTTCTTTGGTTTGCATTGTTTTATTAGATCATGATATTTATTAAGATCATCATCAGAAAAAAGGAGCCAAGTCGTACTCGGAATCAGAAATTTCATTCATGAAAGAAGGAGTAACAGACTCGACATACACAAACTCTGGACTTTCCTCAAGAGGGATGAAAAACACATAATCATAAATAGAGGACTCAACAATAGACTCGACAATAGACTCAACAATTGACTTGATGCTTTTATTAGTGGTATTTAGGTTGGTTGACTCATCAGTAAGATAAAACTTGAAGTGTTATCCAATGCATGTTCAGTTTAGGAGTGGTTCAATGGTTCGATGGATGAGTAGATGTGGCAAAGGGCCTTTTTCTTCTTCTAGGAAGGTCACTGCTATCTCTTCAGTGGTGCTGACATTGTTCTCTTTGGTAGGTGCTTGCTTGTTCACAAAGATGAGCTGATCAACCTCCTGCTCTTTGAAGCCAAACTTTTTGACAGGTGAGAAGTGGTGGAGACTGCTCAACCCTCTTTCTATGAAGTCCAATTTTTCAAGCCTATTTATTGAGGCCATCCCTGCTCCTCGGTCACATCTTTGACCATTGTCATGGACTTTTCCGTTGCAGTTGATTCGGGCATAGTACATACAGACCATCATTCTTTGTGCTCTTCTTTGCTTTGCATACATGCTCCCTTCTTTGAAGGGCCTAGGCTTGAGCTCATGTAGCTCTTGAGCTCATGGTTCTTACAGAAAGGACCAAATGTGGCTCTTCAAATTGGTGGGAAAGTGTAAACTCTAGATGACTCTTATCTTCTTTTCCCATTCTCTTTTCGGGAGGACCCAGGGGCTTGGTGCTTTCTTTGACCAGATCAATGCTGTAGGGTTACCAAAGGAAGGCCCATTCTCAATCAATGCAATTTTTGCTATTCTAGTAATGTAGCTATCCTGATCACTTTCCTTGGTTTGCAGTTGTTTGAGATTTTAAATGTAACCGCAAGCGTACGGATCAGTGTTGCTACCGGTCGAACACAGAGAGAGCAGCCACTTTATTATTTTACTTCTTTTAATAATGTGAAAGTGAACCGATTAATGGTTGTGATCTAATTCTAATTACCGTCCTAAACATATGTATCTAAAATAATGTCCTAACCATTCGTCATCTAAGAATTTAAAGATGCAAGCCATGCAATTAAAATTAAATAAATAAATAACTGAAAATAAACAACCCACACAATTTAAAAAAAAAAAACAATAAAGGAAAAAAATGCTGAAATAAAAATAAAGTAAAGAAAGGGGAGAAAGCTAGAGAGAGACTCACAAGTAGGTTTCTCTACTTAGCCTGAGGGATGCATCATAATATGAGCTTCCTTACTTGACCAGAGAGTCACTCTTACAAGGGTTACTCTACTTGGCTTTAGGGAAAGGGAGACAATTAAAATAAAAGTAATAAATTGATGGTTCTATGGCTAGGAGGGGCAAAACAAACACATACACTAGCCATGAACCTTAGGGGAAAGGGATAGTAATAATGTAACAACTGAAATTAAAATCCTAAATTAAGAAAGAAAGGGTAGTCAGAAGAGGGAATGAGAGGGGGGGGGGGAAGACTATTGAGGGAGCCTACTTACTTGAACTTCAACCCTTAAACTGAAAACTTGATCGATTTGAGATACTACCAATACTAAAAACCAGATCTGGAATAAACCAAATCTGAAATTTCTAGTACTAGAGAAAACAAATCTAAAGAAAAAAAAATGGAACTTGAAAGACATGCTTCATAGCTTGTTCTTGTCACCTAGAACTAAGCCTAGAACTAGAACTTGAAAATTACAACTTCAATTGCTTAAACAATAAAAATAAAAAAGCTGAATCAAAAACAAAAGTGCTTGCATTAATTGAATAAAACGAACTTACAAAAGTGTTTAAAGCATAAACCTAGAACTAGAGCTAGAGAAAGAGAAAACTAGAGAAAGAGATAGAGCAACTAAAAAAAAAAAACCTAGAAGAAGAATGAAGTGTCTCCCCTCCTCTTACATGAGTTGTATTTATAGGGAATGGTGAGGTAGGGTACCAAATTTCTCTTTCCTAAAAGGGAGAAACCCACAATTGGTAGTGAAATCTTTTGAGACCAAAAGTGCTAAGGTGGAGGAGAGAGGAGAGAAATAAACTTGGAGAAATTTCCTATAATTTTTTTTTGGCTTATTTTTTTTTTTTTAATTTATTTCTCTTCTTTTTCCCCCTCCAAGGGACGATTTTCCTTCTTGCTTTGTGTGATTTGGATAATCTTTTGGTGATGATGTGGAGGAGAGAGAAGATTTTGACAATATTTATTTCTCCTTTTTTTTTTTCCTTTTTTTTTTTCTTCTCTTCTTGCACAAGAACCCCTTCCACGATTTTCCTTGCTTCTAATTTGATGTGGAAATCCCCTCCATGCCCTTATTGCTTTAAGTGAGTGAAAAGTAAGAAATCTTCAACAAAATTCTCCAAAAAAAAGACAACCAACAGATTCGAACTTGAGACCTCCTGGTGAGCATGGAAATTTTACACACCATAGCTCACCAACTACACTATGTAGTTGTTGTTGGAGAGATATGACGTCCAATAATGCTTAAAGCCTTTAAAATACAAAACCTGCAAAAAGAGAGTATAACCCAAGGTAGCTCCATTCTAAATATATAAAATGCATGTTTTATTATCCTAGATTTTACACATAAATATGCTTATCAGAATTCCCCCACACTTAGACTTTGTTAGTCCTCGAGCAAAACAAAAAGAAAAAGAATAAAAATAAAAATCCTAACTCACTTTTGTAGGAATCACGATTGCACTTAGAATGTGCAACAATCCCTTAAATCCCTAGGTCACCCCCAGTGGACGAGTTGTGTCTCGTGGGTGTTTGTAGTGAATATACACCCAAAATTCAGAATTAACAAATCCCAACCTTGGCTAAAGGTAAGAGCCATACCGATCCAGAGCAAAGATAATTTCTCTTACAAGGGACCCCCACACTTGAACTTTTATTACCCTTTATCAATTCCAGGCACTAGCATATTTCTTAATTTAGAACTCACCTCATTTCTTCCAAAACATCCTTATCTTATGGAAAAACCACTTGTGAAGACATAGGGAACCAATGACTAAGGCGTTGGAGTGTTTTTGACCAAAACATATTACTAAGCATTAATGACATTTGCACATTTTTTCTCTTTTTATTTTTTCACTTAATAAACTCTATTCTACTCCACTACTTTTGGCCTGAATCATATGGTGGAGCAAACACCAGACACCTAAGTTACTATGTAGCTTTGCTTTTTGCATATGCCCATAAAGACAGTGATGCTAGAGTTCCTTCAGAAGTTTCCTCCCAAGGAATTTTGATCAAGACACCACGCTTCCTGAGGTGTAATGCCGTGTCTAGTTCCAAGGGAATCAACTCTTATTCTTCTTTATACCACATTTTACATTTCATTTAAAATTATGCATTTGTCAAATCATGCCAAATTAAAAAGAATGTCTCAACTCCAAATCAAAAGTACAAGGAACCTACAGACTTACATATGGTCCAACACCATAAAATAGGGGTCTCTTATTTTTCAGAAGAAAGTCCCATCTTAAGATACAAGCTTGTTTCTTTCTTCTCAACAGGGTTTTTATATGTTCAAAATCAGTACCTTAGTCAAAACTTTTATTTTCATACATCAAGCAACCGAATGGTATGATTATTAGCCAAAAGCCAAAGTAGGACTTCATCCTTTAGCAAGCTCAGAAAAAAAAAAGAAAAACAAATAAAACAAAGTGAAAAAAGCAGAAACTGGTTTCCCTCTCCCACACTTAAGTCATGGAATGTCCTCAATGCATGAAAAGAATTAAAAATGAAGACAATGCAAGGGGGTCATACCTGATTAAAAGTTAATCATCAGTGTAAAGAGGTTCATGGAGATCCATGACCTCTTCACTACCAGTATTAGGAAACTTGAGGAATAGTTTCAAACGTTGACCATTAACCTTCGAAATTACCCCCGTTCCTGGATTCAAAATCTTCACAGCCCCATGGGGATTATATTATGGACAATAAATGGGCCATGCCATCGGGATCTAAGATTACCAGGAAAAAGATGCAATCGAGAGTCGTACAATAAGAACTTATCACCAATTTTAAAAGATTTACGCAAAATGTACTTATTATGGAAAGCTTTGGTCTTTTTCTTATAAATCCTAGAACTTTCATAGGCTTCATTCCTAAGTTCTTCAACTTAGATAGTTGGAGCCTACGTTGAATTCCCGCATCAGACAAATCAAAGTTGAGCTTCTTGATGGCCCAAAAGGCCTTATGCTCTAACTCAACTGGTAAGTGACAAGCTTTTCCATACACCAAATGGTAGGGAGGCTGACCAAGATTGGTCTTGAATGCAGTCCGATGGGCCCACAGGGCATCAATGAGCCTGAGGGACCAATCTTTACGGTTGAGATTAACAGTTTTCTCCAAGATTTGTTTGATCTACCTATTAGACACCTCCACTTGGTCACTAGTTTGGGGGTGATAAGGGGTAGATAAATTATGGGTGATCCCATACTTTTTCATTAAGGCCTCAAAATGTCGATTACAAAAATGAGTACCCCTATCACTAATTATTGCATGTGGTGCACCAAAGCAGGAAAAAATGTTCTCTTTGAGAAACTGGACCACCACTTTGTGGTCATTAGATTTACAAGGTATGGCCTCTATCCATTTAGAAACATAATCAACAACCAAAAGTATGTATAAATTTCCAAAGGAATTAGGGAATGGTCCCATAAAATCGATGCCCCATACATTAAAGATCTCAACTACAAAAATAGGGTTGAGAGGCATTATGTTTCTCTTATTGATTTGGCCAAAAGACTAGCAGGCGGGATAAGCCTTACAAAAATCAAAGCATCTCTAAAAAGAGTGGGCCAATAAAATCCGCATTGGAGAACCTTTGCGGCAGTCTTCTTAGGTGCAAAGTGTCCACCACATGCATGATCATGACAAAAAGAGAGAATAGAATGTTGCTCATGATCAGGAACACATCATCGGATAATCTGATCCGGACATATCTTAAACAAATAAGGACAATCCCAGAAAAAGTGCTTAACTTGGGAATGAAACCTATACTTATCTTGGTTGGACCAGTGATCCGGAGTCACACCTGAAACTAAGAATTTGACACTGTCAGCAAACCATGGTTCATTGGACATTGCAAATAACTGTTCATCTGGAAAGTTCTCGTTGACTGGAGAATCGACAGTCAAGGAATTGGAAAGCCGAGGTAAATGGTCTGCAACTAGGTTTTCAACTCCTTTTTTATCCCTAATTTCTAAATCAAACTCTTGCAAAAGTAAAACCCACCTAATGAGACGGGCTTTGGCATCCTTCTTCTGAACTAAGTATCTGAGAGTAGAATGATCAGTATACACCACCACATGTGAACCAACTAAGTAAGACCGAAACTTTTCTAATGCAAACACAACTGCTAAAAATTCTTTTTCAATGGTTGTATAATTGAGTTGTGCATCATTTAAGGTCCTACTAGCATAATAAATGATAGTGGGCAACTTATTAATCCTTTGATCCAAAACCGCTCCTATGGCAAAATCCAAAGCATCACACATCAGTTTAAAAGGTTCAGTCCAAACAAGTGGTTGAACAATGGGTGCATTGGTCAACTCCTTCTTAAGTTGTTTAAAGGATTCTAGGCACTCTTTAGAAAACTCAAAGTTTGATCTTTGGCAATTAATGAAGTGAGAGGTCGGGCTAACTGACTAAAGTTCTTAATAAACCTCCTGTAGAAGCCCGCATGCCCTAGAAAAGATCGGATGTCCTTAACAGATTAAGGAGGTGGTAAATTATCAATTAAATCCACTTTGGCTCTATCTACCTTAATTCCCTCGGATATTACGTGGCCTAAAACAATACCAGATTTAACCATGAAATGACATTTCTCCCAATTCAAAATCAAATTCTTAGATATACACCTTTTCAAAACTAGAGAAAGATGATGAAGACATTCAGAATAGGAATTCCCATGAATTGAAAAGTCATCCATAAATACTTCTAAGAATTTTTTGACCATGTCAGAAAATATGCTCATCATGCATTGTTGGAATGTAGCAGGGGTATTACAAAGCCCAAAGGGCATACGCCTATAAGCAAATGTTCTATATGGGCATATAAAAGTGGTCTTATGTTGGTCCTCTAAAGTAATTGGGATCTGGTTATAGCTGGAATATCCATCAAGAAAACAATAATATTCATGTCCAGCTAACCTCTCTAGCATCTGGTTAATGAATGGCAATGGGAAGTGGTCCTTTCAGGTTGCCACATTAAGTTTCCTGTAGTCTATGCACACTCTCCACCCAGATTGGACACGGGTTGGAATTAGTTCATTATTGGCATTGGGAACTACAGTCACACCAGACTTCTTAGGCATTACATGAACTAGGCTTACCCATTGACTGTCAGAAATATGATAAATTATTCCATGATCCAAGCACTTTAGGATCTCTTTCTTAATAGCTTCCATCATCACTGGGTTAGCTCTTCTTTGGGGTTCCATGGATGGTTTGGAATCCTCCATAAGATGTATATGATGTTGCACAATAGAAGGGCTTATACCCTTGATATCATCCATGGTCCAACCTAGGGCTTCCTTATTATCTTTTGACACTTTAAGTAACTCCTCTTCCTGGCTAGAAGTCAAATTTGAAAAAATTATTACATGAAGAGTCTGGTCAGGCCCTAAGAAAGCATACCTCAAATTAAATGGCAACTCCTTAAGATCTAGCTTAGGGGGCTCAACTATGGAAGGTTTGGGAATGGAATTGGAAAGGGATCCTAAGGGCTCCACAGGTGTGTGAAGACTCAAGACTTTAGAAAAGAAATTTTCACTATCATCATCTAACTCATCGATACACTCTTAGAATTCTGAATCAAAATTAATATCAAAGTTGGTAATTAAATCATCAGAAAAATCTAGAAAATCCTCAATCATATTAATCTCTTCTTCCATATGTGGTTGCTTGCCTATCCTAAACATGTTAAACTCAATAGTTTGATTACCAAAAGATAATCTTAGGAAACTATTCCGGCAGTTGATTAATGCATTATTAGTAGCCAAGAATGGTCTTCCTAGAATTATTGGGATTTCATCCTTGGTTGAGAAGGGCTTGGTATCTCACACAATGAAATCAATAGGAAAAATAAATTCCCCCACCTTTAGTAAGACACCCTCAACCATCCCTTTAGGAATTTTAACAGACCTATCTGCCAACTGAAGAGTAGTTCCAGTGGCTTTCAATTCTCCTAATCCAAATTGCTTGTACACATGGTAAGGTGAAAGATTCACACTTACGCCAAGGTCAAGTAAGGCATGCTCAATGTAGGTGTTGCCTATGACGCAAGACATGGTGGGGCTCCCTGGATCCTTATACTTGGCTGCTATAGGCTGAGTAATTATGGAACTAATGTTACCTGCCAAGAATGCTTTTTTGGGCACACTAGTGATACGTTTGTGAGTACACAAATCTTTCAGTACCTTTGCATAGGCGGGGATCTGGGATATGACATCCAAAAGAGGGATGTTCACTTCTACCCTTTTGAAGACTTCTAAAATTTTGTCCATGGAAGCAGTCTTCCTTTTGTTTACCAAGCGATTAGGAAATGGGATAGGATGAACATAAGGACTGTTAGGGATTTTCCCCTGTTCAAAAGAATCATTTTTGGTTTCCTCAACTAAATCATCTTTAGTTTCAGAAAAATCTTTAGGTTCATTAAACGAACCTGAAACAAGAGACACACTTGTGTCCTCAACTGAAGGAGAGTTAACAGGAGTAATAGATGAGGAAGATTTAGGAATGCTCTGTTGGTACTCTCTACCACTCCTAAGGGCATAAACAACATTACATTGGTTAGAGGGCCCTTGTTGGGTCTGACCTTGTACTATATTCAGTGGTGCATTAGTTGGTGTTTGTGAACTAACAGGCTGATGATGCCTAGGGTTAGGCTCTGGTTGACTGGGTAAAGTTCCTTTCTCCCTCTCACGGTTTTCAAACAGTGACAAGCCCTGGGTTTAGCCCCGGTTCTCTCCCCAAAACCATGGTTACAAGGAGAAGGCGCCCAGGGACTTATATGATCGCGGTGTTGGACCTGCTCTTCCGATGTGGGACTAAGTTCGTTAGTACCCGCCAGACACGCATCGGCTGCACATCCACCCACCGCCCGGCTCTGATACCAGTCTTCTCTCACTGGTATACGTCAAGCGGGCTCTGCCCAAATCTATTAACTGAGGGGCTTTAAATAGCCAACGGATATACAAGAGACATGTGGGACCCAAGCCATGTGTCCTTCACATGGACTACACATGCTTGTGGGATCGTATGTCGGGGGTGTCGGCATACATACAATACTGTCGGCATACATACAGTATACAATACATACTCACGACAGACAATACATACTTGTACAGGACAATACATACGTACTCCTACAGACATGGACAATATACTCATACAATACATACTCAATCCGTATCGGGATCTGAAGAACTACTGTATGGGTAGAAGGCAGCCGTATCAATGAGCCAGTCGTCATATGCGTCCATGAGAGGGATTAGACGAGGGCAAGGAAGACGACCGTTCTGATGAAGTTCCCAAGCAGAATCAATAGTCTGGAGAAGTGGGGCTGGAACTTGATGAGGCTGAGTATCATTAACCTGACACATGGTATGAAGAAACTGTCGCCACTCTGATCGATGCTGTCGTCGATTGATGAAAAGAGTATAGGGCTTCGTTTCATACACATGATAGTCTGTTGTGTAGTCAATGTAATGGCAGGGTTGTAGGGTAGGTGGAGGATCAGTAATTTGTAGGATAGCTGGAGGTCTATGGAAGAGGATAATGCTATGGTGCATGGGTGTATCAGGGGATTCATCTGGTGGGAGAAGAGAGGTGAAGAGATTCAACCAGGTTTCCATAGAAGCAAAGAGCTGTAGAAACTGGAGAATAGGACGGATGGGTTGATGAGGGTTTATTGGGTCACACCATCGAGAACACAGAGAGTGGATGGCGTGAAGGGGAAAACTTATGGCAATGGAGTAGGCCGTACATAAATGCCAGAAGATGCATTTATATATAAGAGGTAAAGTTTGTAGGTCATGGAAGGTATTAAAGGTGAAAACTGTGAGATAGGGGAAGTCTGGGTGGCAAGAAGAACCAGCAAGAAAGAGACCTTCTTGGCGAAGGGCTATTCTGAGAAGCTGGATGGCTGTGAGCTTACTGTAGGTAAGGATGGCCTTATAGGTTAAGGTTTGAATGATTTCAGGAGGAAGATGAGGAGGGATGCTACAGCAGAGGTTATGGCTGGGTGAAGGTTGTGGTGTAGCTGAGGAAGAGGAAGATGAAGCTCCTGGGGTTAAAGGGTATAGGAGTGGGATGACGGAAAAGGTAGAGGTAGGTCGGGACAGGAAGTCACATTTTCTTTTCCTTTGATGTGTTTGATATCAAAGGACCACTTTGAGAACCATTGAGCCCACCGGAGGAGTTGATCATTGGGAAGCTGTTTCTGTTGGAATTCAAGCATTCGAGGGAAACTAGACATGTCCAGTTCGATGAGGAATCGGTGTTGGGTTTTCTGTTTGGGGAAGGAAAGGGATAACCTGGTAGAGGGGATCTGATTCCTCGGACTCGGAATAGGAAGACTCTGGGTCTGAGTCTGTGAGGTGTTGGGGGTCAACGTCATCTGGGTAATCAATGGCAAATAGGGAGAGGTCAGTAGGCTCTGCATCTAAGGAATACAGAGATTCAAGATCAGCATCTTGTAGATCATCATGATGGAGAGAGGCAAGCATATGTAGCACCTTGTCTTTCTTACTTCTGTTAGGACAATTTTTTGCAAAGTGGCCATCCTTTCCACAAATGAAGCAAGAAGTATTCTTGGATTTCCCACGGAACTGTTTTTTCCGAAGGAATTTCCATTGAGGTTTAAACCGTTTAAACCGAGAAGGCTTAAAAGGAAACCGTTTCTTATGCTTTCTGGATGGATGAAAGAACTGCTTATGATGGAACGGCTTTTTTGTTGGACAATCACAGGAGTGGTCAGAACCTTTACACTTGATCTTCATCCAGGAAGTGTCACAGGCAGAGGACACTTTATCAGATTTGGACTGTAATTCTTTCCAGATTTTCTTGACATTACAGAGTTTGTCAAGAGCTGTGAGAGCAAAACTGTATAAGGAGCCGATGCTGCAAGAGGCAAGAGCAATGTTCTGGTTTCGGAGGAACTGTAGAGTATCAGCACCAAGAGGATCTGGAAGTGAATTTAAGAAGATTTGCTTGAGGTTCTCATCATCAAGGCCACCAATCTTATGGAACCTGTCTGTCATTCGAATATAGTGTTTGTCGAGATCTGATCGAGCTAACGAGCAACACTTTAACTGTAAAAACTCCTCACGAGCTTTTATAATATCATTCGAGACAGGACCAAGGAATTCTTGATATAAAACAGTGATGAACTGGCCTTCAGGGAGTTGAACAAGTTGAGTGAGTTATCTCGTAAGATTTTGGTGGCTTGTCATGAGGAGGGCCATATTTTTTTCCAAATCACTTATTCTACTTGCCTCTCCCGTGTTGATAAACCCAGGGGGTTGTCGATAAGATGATAGGAGAGGGGCCCTAGGAAAACTAGCCTGAGGTCCTACATTTGACCTAGGAAAAGTATTTTGAGAAAAAGATTATTGTGCAAAGGGAGGCCTTTGGAGTCTAGGTTGACCTTAATTCTGGAAATTGGAGGGCCCTGTTTAGTTGCCCTGATTCCAAGAGAAATTTGGGTGATTTCTCCATCTTGGATTGTAGGTATTACTATATGGATTATTCTGGTATAAGGCATTAACACTATCATTAGAAGTCCCCCCCAGAGGTGTTAGGGCATTCTTCTATGAGATGTTCAGGGGACTGGCACCAAGCACAAATCTTAACCAAATTGACTGATGATGGCTCTCTAGGAACAATAGCCTCAATTCTCTTGATTAGGCTATCCAAATGGGCTTCCTTGGCTACTATCCCATCCAAAAAATATCCTTTTCCTCCTATGGTTCTTTCGCTCTCTTGGGTTAATTTCCACTCATGGGTTTTGTCAGCTAAGTCAAGTAAGGATTCCCATACTTTTCCTTCATCTGTAAAGGATGTGAATCCCTTAGGGCACATAGACTCTATCATTTGTTTAGTTGGGTAATCATTACCCTCATAAATTATTTGACATAAATGCCATAGGTCTAGGCCATGGTGAGGGCATTATTGGAGTAGATCCTTGAATCTCTCCATAAGTTTTGAAAATGACTCACTAGGCTTTTGCCTAAACTGAAGGATATCACTTCTAAGCTTATTGGTCTTGTGATTTGGGAAAAACTTCTTAAGGAAGACAACTATGAACTGTTCCCATGAGGTTATGGAATTTGTGGGTAACCCATACAACCACTTCTTAGCTTCGTCTTTCTATGCAAAAGTGATAAACCTAAGCTTAACAACATCATCAGAAAGCTGTTGGATCTTAATTAGAACACATACCTCTTCAAATTCCCTTAGAAATAGGTATGCATCCTCAGATGTCAACTCATGAAAGTGGGGTAACATAGTGATGTATTGAGATTTAAGTTCAAAATTATTGCCCTGGGCTTGTGGTAGAACTATGCAGGAAGGTCGGCTTGTTCTAGCAGGGTAGAACCTATCTTCAGAGATTTAGGTGAAGGTTTTTGCTCTTGTTCTCCAATATTGAAGGGTTTTAAAGAGAGCAAATGTATAGGGTCTCTACTTGTTGGATCTCTTCTTTCTAACCGATTCTTAGTATTACGTACCCACCTAACACTCATGCAACAGAAAACTACCCACAACTAGAGTAAGACAAGCACAAAAGAATGGATAGCAAAACTTTTTTTTTTATGATTTTTTATTTTTTTTTAGCTTTTTGGGACCTTACCGACAGGGATCTTGGGTTGCTCAGGTCAATTCCTGAGGTACTGCTACAGGGCAAAACCTGTCTTTATCATACTGTGAGGTATGGCGACCTCCACCGATACAACTATTATTGCAAGTTGTTCTTCTCAGGAATTCAATAAAAGAAAAGAAAAACAAAACAAAGCAAACAAAACACTCCGATTTATCAAAAGAAAGCAAAAAATAACATGGAACTGTCTCCTCGCCAATGGCACCAAAAACTTGTTTGAGATTTTAAATGTAACCGCAAGCGTATGGATCAGTGTAGCTACGGGTCAATCACAGCGAGAGTAGCCATTTTATTTTTTTACTTCTTTTAATAATGCGAAAGTGAATCGATTAATGGTTGTGATCTAATTCTAATTACCGTCCTAAATATATGTATCTAAAATAACGTCCTAACCATTCGTCATCTAAGAATTTAAAGACGCAAGCCATGCAATTAAAATTAAATAAATAATTGAAAATAAACAACCCATGCAATTTAAAAAAAAACAATAAAGGAAAAAAATTCTGAAATAAAAATAAAGTAAAAGAAAGGGTAGAAAGCTGGAGAAAGACTCATAAGTAGGTTTCTCTACTTAGCCCGAAGGATGCATCATAATATGAGCTTCCCTACTTGACCAGAGAATCACTCTTACAAGGGTTACTCTACTTGGCTTTAGGGAAAGGGAGACAATTAAAAAAAAAAGCAATAAATTAATGGTTCTATGACTAGGAGGGGCAAAGCCAACACATACACTAGCCATGAACTTTGGGGGAAAGGGATAGCAATAATATAACGACTGAAATTAAAATCCTAAATTAAGAAAGAAAGGGTACTCAGAAGAGGGAATGAGAGGGGGAGAGAAGACTATTGAGGGAGCCTACTTACTTGAACTTCAACCCTTAAATTGAAAACTTGATCGATTTGAGATACTACCAATACTAAAAACCAGATTTGAAATAAACCAAATCTGAAATTTCTAGTACTAGAGAAAACAAATCTAAAGAAAAAAAAATGGAACTTGAAAGACATGCTTCATACTTGTTCTTGTCACCTAGAACTAAGCCTAGAACTAGAACTTGAAAATTACAACTTCAATTGCTTAAACAATAAAAATAAAAAAATTGAATCACAAACCAAAGTGCTTGCATTGATTGAATAAAAAGAACTTACAAAAGTGTTTAAAGCAAAAACCTAAAACTAGAGCTAGAGAAAGAGAAAACTAGAGAAAGAGATAGAGCAACTAAAAAGAAAACTAGAAGAAGAATGAAGTGTCTCCCCTCCTCTTACATGAGTTGTATTTATAGGGAATGGGGAGATAGGGTAACAAATTTCTCTTTCCTAAAAGGGAGAAACCCACAATTGGTAGTGAGATCTTTTGAGACCAAAAGCGCTAAGGTGGAGGAGAGAGAAGAGAGAAATAAACTTGGAGAAATTTCCTATAATTTTTTTTTGGCTTATTTTTTATTTTTTATTTTTTTAATTTATTTCTCTTCTTTTTCTCCCTCCAAGGGACGATTTTCCTTCTTGCTTTGTGTGATTTGGACAATCTTTTGGTGATGATGTGGAGGAGAGAGAAGATTTGGACAAGATTTATTTCTCCCTTTTTTTTTTTTCATTTTTTTTTCTTCTCTTGTTGCACAGGAACCCCTTCCACGATTTTCCTTGCTCCTAATTTGATGTGAAAATCCCCTCCATGCCCTTAGTGCTTTAAGTGAGTGAAAAGTAGGAAATCTTCAACAAAATTCTCCAAAAAAAGACAACTATTTGATTCGAACTTGAGACCTCCTGGTGAGCAAGGGAATTTTGCATACCATAGCTCACTAACTACACTAGATAGTTGTTGTTGGAGAGATATGACGTCCGATAATGCTTAAAGCCTTTAAAATAAAAAACCTACAAAAAGAGAGTAAAACCCAAGGTAGCTCCATTCTAAATATATAAAATGCATGTTTTATTACCCTAGATTTCACACATAATTGTGCTCATCCACAGTTGTTCTAACTCATGAGTTACCCAGTCAAACTCGTCTTGAAAGAAAACTTTGAATCCTAGTTGCATCTTTGTGGCGGTTTCATCAAACCATGGCTCAACATTCACAAAAAGGAAAATCTTCTCCTTCCCTTATGAAATACCCATTTAGGGTAGTAAGAGTGGATATTTTTTAGGTCATTCTTAGTACCCTTTGCCCCTCTTTGACATTGTTGCTTCCTAATCTTGGGGTTTGAGGATTGTACCCTAGACCACTTCTTCCTTTGCTCACAACCAAAGTAGGTAACTTTGGAACCCTGATGATACTTCTTTAGTCCCATTCTAGGGAAGTAGTGCATATTTTTCATCATTCGGCTTACTGGTGTGCTCCAGACTACTTTATAATCAACTGAGATATTCTCTTCAGATGTCCCTTTGGTGAGGACTATGCAAGTTCCTTCTATTTCAAACTCGTTGAGTTAGACCTCTTCAACTTGTTCTTCCCCTTTTTCAATATTGACCAGAGTATTAATTATCTCCAGGTCTCCTGTGATAGTGATCACCTTCCCCTCATATAGGAATTTCACCTTCTGTTGAAGACTATATGATATTGCCTTTGCATGGTTTAGCCATGGCCTTCCTAGAAGCATATTGAAAGATGCTGGTATGTCGATGATTCGGAAGTCAATATCAAATCTCACTGGGTGAATCAAAACATCTATAGTAAGGATCCCAAGGACTTCCCTTTTGGTATTGTCATATGCTCGCACTGTTTGGTTTGATGGCCTCATCTCTTCCATAGTGGCACCTATGCTCTTGGCTAACCTCAAGGGTAGAACATTCAAAGCAAACCTATTGTCATCAAGGACTTGGGGAACAATCTTGTCAATGCATTCCACTATTATGTGCAGAGTTCTATTATGCTGGGTTCCTTTGGTTTGGGGCTCAGAATCCGAAAACATCAGTGATTGCATTGCATATGTTGCCCTTACTATTTGTTAGAGATGCATTGGATCGTTCTCAATAGGCACTTGCACATTGGTGAGGGACTTTAGGACTGCTTGATGGTGTGAAGGGGAAGCCATCAACAATCCCCAAATTGAGATATTGGCTTAGGCCTTCTTGAGTTAGGTGAAGACTGGGTTCTCCGATTCTTTCTTTGAGCCACTTATTCCAGCTTTATTGGTCTCGGATTGTTCTATCACTAGGGCCTTGCCCTTGTAGTCTCTTCCACTTCTAGTCTCCATTATACTAACAGGCTTCTTGATAACAACCTCAGTGGGGTAGTGATCCTCATCATCACTGTCCGTTATGGTAACTATCCCTATCTTAGGATCATTCTCTTCTTCAAGATTCTCCTTCCCTGCTTGGGGTGGGAAGTCAAGGTCCTCTACAGTTATCAAGAGCCCTAGCTCATAATTTCTTTACTGAGTTGGAAAGCCATTGGATTTCGGTACCCACTACTTTTGTAAATGTATCTTCTCCCCCTATTTCATCAAGGTTTTCCAATTGTTTGGCATAGTAATGCTCATAGATGGTTACTTTGCCCAACATTTGATCAATATATTTAACTCGGAGCTTCATCGGGTCTAAGCACCTATAAATATCACACATTTGTTCTTCAAGATCTGCCACAGAGTTCTCATGACATTCAAAGATATTTTTATGATCTCTGAGGCAGACTCATCCCCTTCCATGTGGATTATGGATGCTGATTGAATAGCATCCGTCAGGTCAATCATCGGGTCATCTTTACCAAAAGCATACGCTGAGTATCCTCCCGGATCTCTTGGTGAGCAATACCCAGATTCATCGTCTTCATCATTATTCCAAGGTCCCTAGTAGCCACTATCATCCCATTCCTTGTACTCATCATTACTTTGAGCATCGACGTCATCACTATCATCCCAATTCTCAGTCTCATCGTCATCATCATTGTCCTCTTTTTCACTGATTTCCCCCTCACTTGGTTCTTCGTCAGATTCCTCATGACCCTCAAATTCTCCTGTATCCAAACGTTTGCACTATTCGGAGTGTATGGACCAGAAAATCTCCATAGGGCTAAACTTGATCTCATTGGCTCTAAGCTTGATCAGACCAAACTCATCATCTTCTATGTCACTCCCGATATGGATTAGGGAGGTGTGCTCTTTGATTTATTCCCCTACCGTTAATGCCATTACTGCTCTGAGAAGGTCATCTGCGACTTCTTCAATGGTCTCTGGACTGTCCTCCTAAGGTATGGTTGTCTGAATCAAAGAAGTGTGGTTAACATCTTGATTTTCTCCTAAGACATTCACTGAACCTGTTGACAAGATCATTTTGGAGATTCTAGTAATGTAAGTATATCTTTCCAACTGTACCCGCCAATCCATCCTTCTTTTGGGTTATTCACTGACCTTGAGAATGCAAATGGCATGATGGTTCTGAGGGATATGAGGCAGGGTGATATGAAGGTGATGTGTGTAGGAGATAGGCTATTCTGATGAAGATAGGGGGTGGTAAGATGATAATGATGAGGTTCCATCTCCTTGATGGTGTGGTAATGGTTGATGATATGGTGGAGGTTGATGGTATGGTAGAGGTTGACGGTATGGTGGAGGTTGATGGTAGGGTGAAGGTTGAAGGTATGGTATGGTGGATTCTCCTTTTGATGATGAAAGGGGGATAGCAGATGCTTGATATTCTGATTCTTCTTCTGATGACTCTTCTTTTTTGGGAATTCTTATGACTTTGGCCCTTTGCCTCATGATTTTTTTGTAGGCGTGGGCATTCATGTGATTTTTTTGAGCTCTAGATGTGATGAGTTGAGTGGGATCACTTTCTGTCATTTTCTCTTCCTGATTATACACTTGCCAAGAGCGAGAACCGTAGAACAAGGGATGATAGAAGTGCCTGTCCGCGTAGTACATATAAATAGACCTTTGGAAAGAGTCACATTCCATTTGATAAGCCACCTTGATGAAGGTGATTATATGCCTTACTATTTCTGAGGGGAGAGACAATCTTTTCACATGCAATAATTTTTCTATCTACTCATGTCGCTTTTGGAAATGGTACTTCTTGGAGTTCCTGATGAGATGAGTTGGATCATAGAACCAAGGATCAAAATCTTTCCGATCATTCATCGTTAACATGTTGACAGTTCCATGATCTAAGAGTGCATTGGTAGTGACATTGGGAGGCTATTTGACTTTGACTTCAATAGTCCCGTCGTCTACTAAGTCTTGAATTGCATGTTGAATCCCCAGGCACCTTTCAGTGGTGTGCCCTTTCTGAGTGTGGTAGGCACAATACTCATGGTCCCTATACCAAGCTAGGGGAGGGTTGCTGATCACCCTTAGAGCTATAGTGCCTAATAGTCCTTGTTTCTTCAACTTCTCATATACTACTGCCATAGGCATCCCCAAATTAGTGAACTGCCTCCTTGGGTGAGGAGGCTTCTGGGTAGGAGCATCTGTTTGTATCACAAATGGTTGTGAAGAGGTGATAGGTGACACCGACTATTGGACAGCATCTACCACATTGGTTTTAGAATTCTTTCCTCGCCCCACTCTGGTATTCTTTACCATATATTGAGAAGCTCCCTGATAATGTGCATCCCTTAGGATTTTGTTCTCAACAAGTGTGCCGGTGGCTATCAAAGCATCAAAAGTTTGTAGATGCTGATAGTATAGAACATCATAGTAAGGCTTGGATAGGTTTTCAATCAACATTTCCACCTGCTCCGCTTCAGAAGGTCGATCTGCCATCTTGGCGGCTTTGTCTCTAAACCTCATCAGGAAGGCAGTGAATCCTTCTCTAGGCTGCTACCTCAAGGTCTCAAGCTCTTTATGCTTCACATCTATTTCAGTGTCGTAAGAGTACTCTTTGGTGAAGGCTTTCACCATTGTTGTCCAATTTTGGGTTTGGGTAGACTCCAACTGTGTGAGACACCTCAATGCTGGTCCTGATAGTGTCAATATGAATGCTTGACCCATCTGATTGTCAACAAGCTACCATGACTTGGAAATGCTGAGGAAGACCTTTAAATGATCCTTAGGGTCTCCTGACCCATCAAATCTGTCAGTCTGCCACTTAAACTTTTCAGGAATCCTTGACCCATCAAATCTGTCACTTTGCCACTTAATCTTCTGACAGTCACTTTCTGAGCTCTTTCTTGCTCGGACCATATTTTCTAACTTTTCCAACTGCTCTCTGGTTTTTCTTTATCTCTCCGTCTCTGGAGGTTCCATTTATATATGTGTCATAAAATCTTCTTCCACATCTTCAATCACCACCCTAGGCAGAGGAACTCGGGAATAGGCTCCTCATTGACCATTCAGACGGGTGGGTGAAATTTCTCGTTAGCCAATTGGCATGGCAACTTTGGTTCACCTAAGTTAACTCAGGAGGAAGTTCCATGATAACCCATATCCATTCTGTTCTAGTTCTCCTGTAGCCGGTGCTGGTTTAACCTTGGATCAGTCTTGGGAGAGTTTCGTAATAGGTGTAATATTTAAGCTAATTCACTTTTGACTTCAGCCATTTTTGTTTGTAAGGTCTCTACTGGGTGGACCCATACTTAATCAGGTGATTCAGCATTAAGTGGATCCATGTGAACTTGACTGTAATCACTTGGAAGGAGATAGTCTTGGAGAGATTATGGAGGTGACACTGGACTTAAGCGAGTCAACTGGTTACCCTGACATGTCCAAATGGACCACGGAGAATACTTGAGGTGTGGAATTATGCCTGAACCAAAAGTGGTTTATTTTAAGATTTTTGTATTCCCAACCCTTTATTCATTCTTCCACTAAATTGTCAACCAGTGATTCATCCAAAAATAGTCCACTAAATGATAGGGAGTGGATAGGGGTTGATGCCCCTAGTCCACTCAATGTTATAGGTGGGAGATACACACAAATGGCTTGAATAGAATATTCCTGTAAGACATTCTCTATCAATAAAGTCATGCTTTCCTTAATCTTATCCCACTAGGTGATCTTCCTCCTAGTTTCCTCAGGTCTTTTAGATAATTTAGCATTTTGCGGGACTTTGATGGGAACCACCCTAGAGTTACGTATACCAAATCATCCACATCTCATTTCTAAAGAGGAAGAACACCTTTTATCCAAAACCCACTTAGGAGAGCATTTATTTATGACTAGAATGCATTATAGGAGGATTGACTTTTAAGACCTCAAACAAGTTCTACAGATTAGCTTGTGTCGTTCCTAGCTTTCTCCTTATATTTTCTAGATGATGTGAGAATGCAATGGATGTAAATAGGACCGATAAGGCTTCCTTAACTGGATCTATATACTCAAGGTATGTGATCCTATTGATATACCCAAACGTACGAGATCAAGGGGGTGACATCCTTGCTCATCACTCATGACTACACACGAGGTTAAGTAACTGGCCATAGGGGTGGTGGAACGTGAGTGATTGTTTGTAAAAGTGTAATGTGGGAATATCATTATTTGATCTCAGAATATCATAAAGTGCATGGATATCCCTGAAGGTGTTGGCACAATTATGAACATCCTCGCCATTTAACAATATCCCACACCCTTGTACAAAAAGCGGCTATGATTTTCTTTTAGAGTACTCTCCATGACATGTACTGACCTCCTCGAGGGTGCACGTATGATAAGAAGTCCCTCGCCAAATGATTCACTTCGAGCACGATGCATGATGTGGTTAGCGAATATAATTATAAACATGGTGTTAGCCAAACATGTTTTCAAACAAATGTGGTGAAAAATGTTCTTGCATTTAATGTTAGCATATAGTGTCGGAAGCTTAACAAGTCCCCAGTGGAGTCGGCACTGTGAGGGTAGCAATCGGAATCCCTTCCCTTTGTGGGGCGAAAAAATATTTGCACTTGGCCCTCTATCCTCTCTTTCTCCTTCTTAGGGAGGGGTGTGTTGTGTGTGCTTACCCGCGGGCCTTGCACCGCCGTACTGCCACTCAGAGATACATGGGGGCCTATTTCGTAGGAGTGTAAAGGTCATCATTAAGATAGGTATTTGATGATGGTCCAATACGGGGGATTGGGATTATACAAAATGGATTTAGAGTCACCACCTAGGATTATGGGCTTAGGACCCGGTGGTGGGCCCAATTCTTGATGAAAGGGCCCAAAAATTGGTCTAGTCCAGAGATTTAGGGTATGTGTCAGGTTGTAGAGTTGGAAAGGTGTTAGGCACCCAATCTACTCGATTCAACCGGTCTTCCTACTAGATGCTTGAAGAACGAACATTTTCTACAATTATTAAATATCATATGCATGGCTAAGTTATCACACATATATATTAACTGAATTTAATTACTTATATACACTAAAGTAAGGTCAATAAAAAGGTCTACATTATGCTAATTCGTATGAGAGATTATACTTAGGCTTGACCCCTGTTTTGGGTCAAGAGGGGTAGACCCTCGATTAGTGCTGGCATGAACTTTCTTGTGGATTCTCCTAGCTCAGGGGAAGATGGTCTTGACCTCCAACTTCCTTTTTTGAGAGATGCTGACTGTGGTAATATTTAGATAGAGTTTCGACTAGGAACGTTACTTTTCGGTTTGAATTTCGATAGAGCTTCGACTAAGGAAGGCTACTTCCGGGCTTAGGCTGAGGTGTTAGTTGGACAGAGCTTCCATAGGGAGGGGCTACTTCCAAATTTTGGTTGAGGTGGCACTCCGACAGAGCTTTCACTAGGGAGGGGCTACTTTCAGATTTTGGCTGAGGTGTCACTTCGGTAGAGCTTCTGCTACGGAGGGGCTACTTCTGGATTTTGGTTGAGGTGGCACTTCGGAAAAGCTTCGATTAGGGATAGGCTACGGGAGGGTAGGTGGCATTCCGGCAGAGCTTCCGTTGGGGATAGGCTATAGGAGGGCTAGGATGAGGTGACACTCTGGCAGAGCTTCCAATGGGAATAGGCACTGGGAGGGCTAGGATGAGGTGGCACTTCGGCAGAGCTTCTACTAGGAATAGGCTTATGGGAGGGCTATGCTAAGGCTTGAAGAAATTTGATTGATTAAAGAACTTCGAAGGCCCGAAGAACACTTAAAAGATTTGAAGAACACTTCAAATCTATGAATATCGCTTCGAAGACTTGAAGAACCTCAAAGGGGGGGAAATGAGTACAGAGTTTCTCCTATATAGGATGCTCACTTGAAAAATTTTGGATGATTGAAGAACTTCAAAGGCTCGAAGAACACTTCGAGTCTTATGAAGATCATTTTGAAGAGTTGAAGAGCTTCAAAAGGGAGGGAGGAGAGAGGGCAGAGCTTCTCTATAAAGGGTGCTCACTAGGAGGCTTGAGTGTGTAAAACCAAAGGGAGGGGGTATTTATAGATTTTTTGAGCCAATGGGGTGGAAATGGAAATTTTCTTGGCCAATGGGGTAAAAAAGTAGATTTTCTTGGCCAATGGGATAAAAAAGTAGATTTTTGGGCCAATGGGGTGAAAGATGAATTTCTTTGGCTAATGGGATGAAAAGATGCTTTCTTAGCCAATGAGGTGAAAAGATGCTTTTCTTGGCCAATGGGGAAAGGAAGTGATTTTTTGGCCAATGGGGGAAAAATGCTTTTTTGGCCAATGGAGTGAAAAGGATGCTTTTTTGGCCAATAGGTGGTCACAGTGTAGGGTACGCTACCAGGGGTGCAGGGTATGCAAGCGAGTGAAGAGAGAATCTCCTCCAAAATTGTGTCGTCGGAGTGAGGGTGTTGGTCACTGGTGGGAGCAAGCGGGGGCACGTGCATGGGTAGGCGAGGGGTGCTTTGGGTAGGCAGGGGCATGTATGGGAAGGTAGGGGTGCACATGGGGAGGCAAGGGTGCACATGGGTAGGCAGGGGCGGGCATGGGTAGGTGGGGGCGTGCGCATGGCAGGCGGGGGCACGCTTATGGCTGTGGGGTTGGTGTACATGGGGCATACGGGGCTGTGGGGGCTAATGCACATGGGACTTGTGATGCTGTGGGGACTGGTAGACGCATGGCATGTGAGGCTGTGGGGGCTGGTGCATGCGAGGCACGCGAGGCTGGGGCTTGGGTTCTTACATGAGCGGGGTTTGGGTGCTCATGGCAAGTTGTGGGGGTGCATGGTGTTTGCATGGGCGAGGTGTGGGTGTGCATGCTCTATCTTCTAGAAATGATTGCGAGAGATTTTGGCTGTCCAATTTTGGCGTACCATATATTGTTGGAATCCTGAGTCTGAGTATTGTCCATCCGTATAGTCACTTTGGACCGGATTGCTTCGTATATGAGAAGTCATAATTGGACATTTCTTTTCTCCCACATGAGGTTTTTAGGGTTTTTTGGTGAGTATGGAATGCTTCAGGGTTGGGTTACCTTAGTTAGTTGTCATCTTTGTTGATCGGAAGTGAGATGTCACGTCCACGATCCGTAAGTCATCATAGCCTAGGGAGGGTGACAAAATTGGGTGTCTACAACCGTGAAGAGTTGATTAGGGTAATTCAAGACTAGATCAACCCCACTTTTCGACCGGTCACATAGCCCATTTATAGGAAGCCATATCCTGAGTACAAGGATTTGGTCGATGTGGGTAGGAAATTGAAGATACCAAAATTTTCCAAGTTCTTTGGAGAAGATAACTTGTCCATGGTGGAATATATCACTTGTTTCACCATCCAATGTGGGGTTGTAGGGACAAATGATGTCCTAAAATTAAGACTGTTCCCTAACTCATTGACCAATGTAGCTTTTTGTTGGTATTGCAACTTACAATCAATTCTAGTTAGAATTGCGAAGAGATGGAATACAAGTTCCACCTCCAGTTCTATAGAACAGAGCCCATTGTATTAGTGTCCAACCTAGCAAGGATGCACAAAGAAAGTGGTGAATCGGTTGACCAGTTTGTCAATAGATTTAAGGTCGTAAAACATCGGTACATCGTAAACTTGCAAGATAGTGAGTTTGAGAAGATGACCCTGAGCGGCCTATCTTTAGAACTAAGAAAAAAGTTCACCGACCAAGAGTTCTCAGACATAAGTCAGTTAGTGGCACAAGCTACTTGCTATGATTAGATCAAAGTGCAAAAACACTCTTCTCCTGGCAATATGTGCAAAGGGCCAGCATATAACCTGGCTCTTATGGGCTCTGGTCAGCAAAAGGCAGCCAACACTATAGACTGCGAAGTCGACTTGGTAGAAATCATGGAAGGAAAATGCTATGTCTGCAAGTTCTTGACTAAGCCTCAAGACAGGGCAGCCACGCCAAAGACATTCCAACCCTGGAATTATGACTCCAATGTGCGATACTCCTTTGACATCTCCAAAGCCAAGGTCATTTTTGACCAGCCATTAAGGGATAAGAAGATTAGGTTGTCTGATGGGCATTAAATACCTTTAGCAGCTGACCTTGAAGATAGGAAATACTGTAAATGGCACAACTCACATTCTCACTTCATTAACAATTGTGTTGTGTTGTGTAATGCCATATAGAAGGCTACAAATGGTAGAAGCTTGAAGTTCCTAGAGAAAGACAAAGGGGTGATGATGATTGACGAGGACCCTTTCCCTATAGTCTATATAGTGAATATAGACTTAATAGGATTGTTGTCCTATCCATAGGCCATCCCCAAGAAAGAGAGATCGAGCTTTCGACCACCCACCTCCCACACCTAGCCTCGACAAAATCAGGAGATGTAGTTGAACTATGGCCTCCAAGGGTGAATCCAAGACTGAAGGTTGATGTAAGGCAAGACTAGGGTAAGAAGGGTGCATTGGGAAAATATAGGAAACCTAACGAGCCATTGGTATTACTAAAGGACCTAAAGAACCCACAGGATCAGAGGGAGGGTGAAGGATTGAAGAGCTCAGTCCCACAACTAGGAGAAAGATTCCAATGGAGAGTTTTCCGCCATCGTAAGCGCCTGATTGAAGAGGCCGCCTACTCAGGCTAGGGGTAAGAGAAGGGTGTTCGAGACCATACGGTGGCACCAAGGACTAGACAAAGTGGGAGTAGCACCATAAATCTGCTGGGAACACGAGTGACTGTCAGAAGGTATAGAATGGTGAACGACCATCTAAACAAATAGTAGTCCAGGGAGGAGAAACTCATCATAGCCCCAAAAGGACTTACCCCAATTGAGACACTAAGAGAATGTTAGATTTTGGGGGAGACTTAGAAGAAGAGCATCGGCTTCGTCAGAAATAGGCTGGAGAAAAACACATCTCAGTTAAGGACCGAGTAGGGAATTCTCCATCCAGGTGACCGAAGAAGGAATAGATCCCCATTAGAGAACATATAAGGCAATCCTAGAGAAGAGGCCCCTTCAAGATCATCTTTATAGACGTAAGGCCGGAAGCGATGGCCATCCAAGATGCCCATACTTACAAATGGTGCGGCCAAGGGTAAACCATAATGACCATTGGCGTATGACTAGGCACCCTAAGTTTCCTTTTGATGAGGGGCACGATATGACTAGGACCAAAAGGAGGAGGTGGCAGAGGCAGTAAGCCGCCAACCAGAGGGAAAGGGCAGTACAGATAGCCCCCCAATTTATTAAAGAGCATAGGGAGAGGAAAGAAGGCACAACAGTGTTGGCCGTCAGGATGCAACAAACTGACAAGGAACTAGATGACCAACCCAAAGCCCAAGACGTAGCAACTAGTGTGGAGACTCACAAAGAGACCTAGGGGCAAAGTACAGTCATTAAATCTAATAGCGGGTAGGAGGCTAACTCAAAAGTCAGCTCTGAAATATCAGACCTCAAGATAAAAAGCAGCGGGGATTTTAAGGAATTCGTCAATTAAATCCCAAGTACCCATTAACATGGTGTCCATCCTCCCAAAGGTCTTCTAGAGTCACCCACTACACATAGAGGAGCTTGATTCTGATGAAGAGGGCGAACTTCTAGAGATCCTTGGTGTAGACTTGGTGAACGAGTTGACCGTGAAGTTGGAAGTTGACCCAAAAGGGTAGAAGGAAAGTAGGCCTACACCTCCAAAGCCAACACAAGAAATAGCCGACGCCTCGTTTGACCAACCAATAAGAGAATTGACTCAGCATATGAAGCTGCTCTATGTTACAATAAGCATGGATGGAAAACCTGTTTTAAGAGTACGGTAGATAATGGCAATAGTCAATATACTGCCACACGAATGATGGCCAAACTCCAATGGAATGAGAATGGCTTGATCCCGATGGATGTTGCCATTGCAAATTTTCTTGGGGAAGTAAGTTTGCTAAGAGGGGTCCTGACAATTGAGTTGAAGATTGGAGGTTGAAGTTCCATAATCGCTTTCTTCATCATGGACACAATGGAAAATTACAACGCATTGTTAGGGCGTGACTGGATTCACGCTAATAGAAAATTCGGAGCGCGACTTGCATTGTTAGGGGGCTGGTATTAGAAGACTGATGCCTATAGTAGACCAAATCCAAGATGGAATGAGACTCGATTGAGAGTACATTTTGAAAACTGGTAGTGGCCTAGATTGAACACCGATTGGAAGACACGCCATCTATTATGACCGACGAATGGGAATACAATCTGAGCGTCAAAATCAAAAACTTACCACCAACACCACCAAAGATGGAAGAAACATTGGCCGAAGTCCAAGATCCCTTGCAGGAAGTAAATCTGGGCTCAGAGGTAGACAAAAAGCTTGTTTTTGTAAGCAAACTGTTATGGCCAAACTTCAAAGAAAAACTTATAAACCTACTTATGGAAAATAGAAGTTGTTTTGCTTGGGACTATTCCAAGATACCAGGATTAGACCGTAGGCTCGTAGAACATCAGTTGCCCATAAAAAACGAGTACAAACCATTCACACAGCTCTGAGGCAGATGGATATGGAGGTCATCCTGAAAATAAAGGATGACATTGAGCGGCTGCTCAAGGCTGGTTTCGTAAGGACTGCCAGGTATGTTGAATGGTTATCAAATGTGGTCCCATTCATAAAAAGAATGGAAAACTTAGGGTGTGTACTGACTTTAGAGATCTAAACAGAGCCACACCTAAGGATGAATACCCAATGCCTGTGGTAGATATGTTGGTGGATTCGGCCTCTAAACATCATATCCTATCCTTCATGGATCGTCACATAGGATATAATTAGAATTCATACCTGAAGAAGATGTTCCCAAGACTGCATTCTAATGTCCAAGTGCATTAGGGACCTATGAATGGGAAGTGATGCCATTCGGCCTTAAGAATGTAGGGGCTACCTATCAAAGGGGCATGAATGCTATCTTCCATGACATGATTGGTCATTTTCTAGAATTATATGTAGAAGATGTGGTAGTTAAGTCCCATGACGAGGAGGAACACCTTGACCATCTTGCCAAAGCATTCGATCGGATGAAAAGTTCATGGTCTGAAGATGAACCCCCTCAAATGTGCCTTTGGTGTATCTGTTGGTAACCTTCTGGGATTTCTGGTACACCAGAAAGGCATTTAAGTGGATGGGAACAAGACTTGGGCTATAAAGGAGGCTAGACTCCCTCGCAACAAAAAGAAATTAAAGAAATTCCTTGGTCAAGTCAATTTCCTTAGACAATTTATTTCTAATTCTGTGGGAAAGGTATGAGCTTTCTCCCCTTTACTAAAACTCAAAAACGAAGAAGAATTTAGGTGGGGAGAGGATCACTAGGCTGCATTTGAAGAAGTAAAAAGGCACTTGACCAACCCTCTTGTATTGATGCCCATGTGAAAGGGTATCCCATTAAAACTATACATGTCAGCCGCATCAGAAACTATAGCTAGCTTATTTGCACAAGACAACGAAGACGATCACGAACAAGCTGTGTTTTACTTAAGTCGGTCTTTGAATGACACAGAGATAAAGTATATGACCATTGAGAAGTTTTTTTTGTTATTATACTTCTCCTGCACGAAGTCGCGATACTACTTAATCTCGATGACCATAAGCGTCCTTTGTCAGATGGACGTGATCAAGCATATGCTCAACAAGCCTATTTTGCAAGAAAGAATTGGGAAATGGGCCATGGTTTTGACTGAGTTTGCCTTGCAATATGTGCCTCAAAAGGCCATAAAGAGGCAAACATTGACTGATTTTCTGGCTGACCACCCTCCATTGGAAATATCCTAAGAAAACTTAATCAGCCTTTATCCTTGGAAGATGTTCTTCGATGGGTCAAGAACAGAACGATCAACTGGAGCAGGCATGGTGATCATCTGGCCACATGATGTTGAGACTCATTTGGCCTTTTAGCTATGCTTTAATTGTTCTAACAGTCAAGCAAAATATGAGGTCCTACTAATTGGCCTTAAGGTTCTCCTAGGAATGGATGTACCAGTAGTCGAAGTAATTTGGGATTCCCAATTTGTGGTCAAGCGATTTATTGAGGAATACCGGTACGAGAGAGAATCATTAGTTGATTACATCACAGGGGCCAAAAGTCTAATCAAAAGATTCCAGGATGTGTCCCTAAGGTATGTCCCAAGGAAAGAAAACACAACGGCCAACAACTTGGCCCAGACTGCTTCAGGCATAAAAAGAAGAGCAAGGACCAATTTTGTAGAAGCAATTCCCATAAAGGTGGTAAACCAAACATACGTGATTAAGTTCCTAAAGCAAGGCATCATTTGCAGGTTTTCTTCCTGAAACCATAATCTGCGATAATGGGAGTGTGCTTACAGGGGATTTGGTGCTGAAATTTGCTAAGGAACATGGGATTGCCATCATTCACTGCACCTCTTATTACATCCAAGGGAATGGTCAAGCAGAGGCAAATAACAAGGTTCTGAAAGCAAATTTGGCTAAGGTTATTGATGATAACCACTATGCCTGGGCTGAATTACTCTCTGAAGTCCTGTAGGCTAACCAAATTACCAAACTATTAGGAATACAACGAATATAGTGAGTAGCACACCAGCATAGCCTGACAGCACAAGAATATAGTGAATCTATGATGACCGAACTGGAGGACTTAAGTGAAGAATGTATTAAAGCATTGAACTTCATACAAGCTCTAAAAACGTTAGTGGCTAAGGCATATGACAAACGTGTTAGGCCTAAAGTGTTCCAAAAAGGTCAGTTGGTATGGAAGGCCATCTTACCAATTGGAACTAAGACCAACTAGTTTGGCAAGTGGTCCCCTGCCTGGGAAGGGCCGTTTGAGGTCTACCAAGTATTAAAAGGAGGGGCATACATGCTATAAAATCTGGATGGGCAGATTCAGCTGAAGCCAATCAATGGGACATAACTGAAAAGGTAATTCCTAGCCATGTGGGACCAACATAAAGAGAAGGTGATCCATTCAGCCTACGGCCTGAGTCACCATTCCAATACACACAAATCTGATCGAAAAAGGAAGAAATATGAAAGGAAAGGGGGAATTACTTCATTACCAAAGATACCTAAAATGGTCATAAAGAAACATCCAAGGAGAGAGATACGATGAAAAGAGGGGAATGGAGAAGACCATCCAAATTCACTAAGGGGCATTCCCCCTAGAACTTTCTAGCTCGTAGGCCTAAAACTTAAATTGTTCAACAAATTGAGAATAACCAGCTTCAAGTTTGTAATCTATTTGAGACATAAGGTGGTTGGCCTCGAGCAGGTCTTTTTCCCATGCCTCAACTTCTGGGTTATAGTCTGCAGGTCTCCGGCCAGAGAATTCTTGAGTGTTAGACTCCATCAACTGTTGTTCCTTCTCTTTCTCCCTCTGAAGATGATTGATCTCTTTCTCTAAGGCCTTAACTTTTTACCTTGGAAGTTGTAGCAGCCACAATGAGTTCCTCCAGTTTGGCCCTTTCGGTTCTACCCTATGGGAGGAAGCCTTGTGCTCATTGAGGAGGGTTTCAGTTGACTCAATGACTTCTATTACCTCAGGAACAAAGCTCCCCATAATCCTGCTCAGGTCTTTGAAGTACCCAGCACAGTTGCGCTATTTTACTGAGAGGTTCAAATTCGCCAGAAGCCCATCAGCAACATGTTCTATGTTAGCAGTCTTTCCACATTTCTAGATCTCCTTCATGGACAGACCGGCCAAAGACTGATATAGGCTCTTGCCTGCTTAATATCAGAAGGAGTATGAGTGGAATTGCCTGGAGCTACAATAGAGGGAAGGGGTTTGGAGGATCTCAGGACGTTCAGATGGGTGAGCATACTGTCAAAATCTGCTAGAGGAGGAGAAATATGCAGGAGCCCAACAACTAAAAATTAGTTTCCTTTCTTATTGGGAAAGGAGGCCAGCCAATAATAGGAGTACCTACTTCTTCAGAATATGAAGGAGTAGTAGTCTGATTAGAGGGCTTGCCTTCACTTTTGAGCATGTACTGAAATGCACCAGAAGCCTCAGAAGTCCTAGTAGGGTGATACGGTGGAATTCTTTTACCTTCTTCAGACTTCTTGGATTCAGAGTTGGACGTAAGAACCTCTATTCGGAACCTAGATTGACCAGACGCAATGGAAGCCGTCTTCATCGGAGTAATAACTGGCCGTTTCCCTCTTCTTAGCCTCTTCAAGGGGACGTGGTCCTTAGGAAGATCATCCTTTGGTGGGTCAGACAGCTCTTCAATGACATGAACTTCAATAGGGGCACCAAAAGACTCTTGAGTAGTATTTGCAGGTAGAGCCATTGGAAGATAGCAAAGTATAGTTAGACGGGGAGAAAGAGCAATGACGATCAAAAGCAAAAGGAGACAATACCAAGTCTAGGACGATATTCAACCACAGTTATGTGGTCTCGGACACTATGCCACTCATGATAGTGGCCAACAAACCTGAGAAGCTCACACTCTCTATGGCTTCGTAAGCTTAGACGTTCACTACATTAGCAATAGCGAAAGGAGCATTCGGTAGAGTAGGTTTATTCTCCATCAAGCGCACGAACTCACAGTGGAAACGGCTATACCTTATGGGAAGGCAACAGAGTAACTTACTCGCATTCTCTGGCCGCGCTATGAATTCATGGTGCTTAATACGCCCTAACCTCTCTACGGCCTTTTGGTGTTTCTCCTTTATGGCCTAACGGGCTGGGTCATACTTGACACGGAAGGTTTTCTAATACTCTATGAATTCATGGTGCTTAATATGCTCTAACCTCTCTATGGCCTTCTGGTGTTTCTCCTTTATGGCCTAATGGGCTGGATCACACTTGACACAGAAGGCTTAATACTCTATAATGAAATTATAAAGAGGATTACCTTTAGCTAATCGAAGATGACGCTTTCGATCACCTTGACTCTGCATATTAGAAAGGGAGGTAGTATTAGAACCATCACTATGAGCAGAAGTGGTAGATGCAAGGTCAGATAGAATCGTGTCCAAGTCCCTAGCATAGTAAAACTGCCACAAAGACTAAAACTCATCGGTCATAGAGGGAGATGGCTGGAAGTAGAAGGGAATGAACTCAGAGAGGATTAGCCTCTTCACATCTGTGATCCTCTGAATCTCCTCTTTATTGAATAGAACAGGATGGTCAAGCTTCTGATAAGTCATAGAGTAGTAGCAACGGTAAGGAGCAGACTGAATTAGACCGAACTAGCGTGCAAGGAAATGGGGGTTGTAACATTCTTCCCCACACATGTTGTTTTCAAAATGCTCAAGGGTGATTACAAAATCCAGGTTGTGATAGGGCAAGTAATTGGCCCAAAGGTCAGCCATAACCAAAGGGTCATGGATGGTAGTAACCAACTACTCTTAGAGTGAAGAAATCATGAGGATGACCAAATGTAAGACCAGAAAAAAAATTCAAAATATACCCTAAGGGAAGGAGGAGGATTTGGCATATTCCTGAAAGAATAACCCATGACTAGGGAGGTATTTTGGACTCGGACGGGATAGATCTCAGGGATGTATGCCCTAAGCCACAACTAAAGTACCCAGAATAGGCTGCTACGATTGGTGAAATTCTCTTTAAGAACCTCATTGCACCCTCAGTACAAGGCGGAAAGGACTAGGGAAGCCAAGTCTATAGGATGGCCATCAGCTAAGGTATTGGCCAACTTCAGAAAAGCCTTGGAGATCTTCTCCACTCGCGAACAGGTTATACATCATAGAGCCAGGTGAGCAAAAACACCATGTACTCCTGCTTAGTGATAGGACCACCCTTACACCTGTAAGTCTCTATGTAGTAGGGATAGGTGCTTTACTTGGCAAATTCCATGCCATGGTCGTCAATAGAGACATAAGTGGCTCCATTAAATTCTTTGCCTAGGGGGTTTAAGGCCTAACAAGGCTCATCTATCTAAAAGAGTGGGACTGAGCATGCCATAAGGGAAGCAAAAGGCATTAGTCAAACATGACCAATAACACATGGCCGCTTGAAGAAGAGGATAGTCAAGAGGAATGGGGCATTTAGTCAGCTATATGGCATCAGAAGCAGTGCCAGACTTTAGGCTTAGTCTCATCCCTAATTGGGTCGTCTTGTCTAAAGAGGAGATCCTCTCTCTTATGATGGGGAAAATTCTTGACCCTAAAAGATGGAGAAGGAAGGATAGGGCTAAGGGAAAAGTGGGGGCCATAGAAAATTAGTACATCAGGTTGGATCGAGAGTGCATGAAGGGAATCCCTATTACGCACAAGTTGGTCTTCCAGGTGTGACTCCTCACTAGGGGGAGTAGAAGAACTCATATTTTCTCAAGGTGCGTAAAGGAAGAGAGGTGACTATGAGAAGGCTTTAGGTTGAAGAAGATGAACGGCACCCTTGGGTGGTGTAGACACCCAATTTTGTCACCCTCCTCTGGCTATGATGAATTATGGATCTTGGACGTGACTTCTTGCTTTCGATCAACAGAGATGATTGATTAAGGAAACCTGAAAACATTCCCCACCTACCTGAAAACCCTGAAATCCTATGCGAGAGAAAAGAGGTTTCAATTTTTGACATTTTATATACAGAGGAATCTGGTCAGGATGAACAGACAGATGCATAGTACTCGAAATTATGATTCCAACAATATATGGTACGTCAAAATTAGACTGTCGGATCTCCTGCAATCATCCCTGGAAAATCACATTTCTTCACTAGCATGTCACTCATGCCGGCCAGCTTGCTGGAAAACCTGAAACATCCCCCACCAACCCAAATACACCAAATTCCCTTGGAAACATCGCCTACCTAAAAAACCCCAGAAACCCCATGCAGAAGAAAAGAGGGTCCAATTTTGACATTTTATATATGGAGGAATTTGGTCAAGATGACCATACGGATAGATAGTACTCAGAAATACGATTCCAAGAATATATGGTACGTTAAAATTGGACCGTCAGATCTCCTGCAATAATCCTTGAAAAATCATGTTTTCTACGCGCATGCTACGTGCATGCTAGCAGGCTAGCAGGTAAGCCTCATGGGCCCCCGCGCACACCTCGTGCACCCCACAACAAGCCTCGCGCTCCCTCATAGCAAGCCTCGTGACCCCCGTAGCATGCCCCGAGTGCCCCTACAGCACACCCCACGCACACCTGTAGGCTGGCCTGCGGCTACGCTCATGCAGGCCAGCCTGCGCACATGCAGGCCAGCCTGCGCACATGCAGGCTAACCCGTGCGCGCGCAGCCTAGCCTATGTGCAGCAATGGGCCAGCCCGCGTGCATGCCCCGTGCACCTTGCCTGCCATTGTGCCCCCTTTGCTAGTCTCCTGCATATGCTCATGCATGCCCCGTGCACCTCTACCCAGCCTTGTATGCAGCCATCAATGATCGGGATTTGTGTTCAATTGACTTGATCTCTTCACCCACTTGTGCATAAGCACTACCCCACAAATGTACCCTACACCGCAACCTCCCATTGTCCCGAGAAAAGAATCTTTTTACCTTATTGGCCCAAAAAATCTCACCTTTTCCCTATTAGTCCAAGAAAATCCCCCTCCCTCCCATTGGTCCAAAAAAATCACTTTTTGCCCCCATTGGCTAAGGAGTTCCCCTTTCCCTCCCCATTGGTTTAAGGATCCTATAAATATCCCCCCAACCTTTGGTTTTGCACACCAACACACCAACACCACAACCTTACACATCCTTTTATTTACCTACGTACATCGGCCAATAATATGGGCTTGAGGTGGTGGACCTAGAGGAGTTAGTGAACTTTCTCCCACCTTAAGAGTTGTCTCCCCACCTTGTTACTTACCTATCCTATCTATGGTAGGAAAATTGTTCCTCTTCCCTGTAATTCACTTGGTAACAGAATGAGGAAGTATTTGGATTTTCGTGTTATCCCAATTATTCTAATTATGACTTGAGTTGTGGAATTGATTACACCTAAACATTGCAAACCACAAGCAAAAACAAAAAGAAAAGATTCTCTTTGTGTCAAAGATAGATTTTCATTCATATGATGCCAAAATAAAATAACGAACAAACAAGGGGCAGGGAAAAAGAAAAAGAAAAAATGTGCATATGTTGTTTACACTTGCAGGAGCTACAAGAATAGGTCCCTAAGAAGCAAAGTCATCATCTGAACCATACTCAGAATCATCCTCATGATATATCGGGGAACTCGTGGTTGCCAATCCAGTATTCTCCAGCCTCTGGGTCAAATCCTGAATCAATGCCTGCTGCTGGGCAAAATCCTACTGGTAGGAGTTAACATGGGTCTCCAAGGCAACAGTTCTTCCATCCTAAGAAATATAGGAGAGGGTCAAGAAGAAGAATGATGAAAGAAGAAGAGCAAAAAGAAAAAAAAGAGAGGTAGAAAACACCTTGGCGACCATCGCCTCACACAAGCCATGATGCATCCTCCTGATCTCAGAATAGACCTCTAGAGACACCTGAGAAAGAGCATATCGGCCAAAGGAGGTCAAAAGTCAATTGAGGGATGGTCAGATACTCACATAGTCATAAGGAATGGGATTCCCAAGGGAAGCATCTACATCTGTTCTCCACTCCAGAAGGTGAAGGAGGCTAGGATTAGCTACGTTGGGGTAGCACCAACCTGGGACGCCATAGAAAGGTATGGTGGCTATCTTGAGTGACCCTCCCGCACTGGTAGAGGGTCTAGCTTGCAATGGACCGATAGCTCTGACATGTGACTGAACTATAGAAAGATCCACAAGTCATATTCTCCCTTGAAAGAACATCAGTCAAGACTAAGGCAAAAAGAAATTGAAGCATGAAGGAGATACTCAAGGAAGAATAACGTACCACCAGACCATTAGGGCCTAGAGGGGTGCATATTGTCTCCTCCTCTAGGAAGGTTTTATTGTCCTTATCCCAGTCAAGGAATGAATCATCCCATACACCATCGGCCAAGCTCTCAATCTGGACGGCAGGAATGCACTCCGGATGCATGGTGGGAGGAGGGAGATAGGGAGAGAGGCGTGACTCGAAATCAGACCACTGGGGTATGACTCTCTCTCCCAAGTACTAGGCATATCCCCATGTACCCCTAAACAGGACCCGATTCTTAGATAAGTATCTAGCCGAACCAGCTTCATTAGGGTTTAGAAATGTGAGAGGATGAAACAGCCTCCAAGTGACCTGCAAATCCAAGAAGAAGTAAGTACAACATAGGACAGAAGGAAATTCGATGACAAATACGGCATGCCTCTGTATGGCCATTCAGAAGAGAACGAGCAGTGGTCCCTGGAGGATGGCGCCAGCCCCTGAGTATCCAACTATCTCCTCACCTCGTAGCTATAGGAAAAGATAATGCTCGAGGATCTCTTAGTCCAGGAGTTGTAATCTCCAAATGCTCAAAGCATCAGGGCTGATTTGCAAGATCAAATTAAGGAAATGCAACCAAATGAGGAGAAATGAATATAAAGATGGAAAATTACCTCGAGGATGTAGGCCACTCCCTTGAGACCTCAGTCTCCATATGATAACAGATCTAGGGTCCACAAAAGATATGCATAGGTGGCCCCACCCCAATCCCAAGAACCTACCTCCCGAAGTTTTGGAAGAAGGCTACCAGGCGAATATCCACCCCCCTTGAAGGTCGTTGAAGAGGCACTGACCCACAATAAACATAAGGAAAGAGCGGGTCACCTGTGCCATATTGACGGGGTTTACCCATAGGCTAGTTCTCCACCAAGGTGCATTGATCTCACCAAGGCGGATATGTGTCTTATCAGTTGTAGTGTTAATGCCTGTCAAGTCTGCAAACTCCCTGGAAGTCGGAGTCTCAAGAAGGGTCTAGGGTCTTCCCCTAAATGGTATGCCCGTCAAGGAATAAAAGCACAGAGGCGTGATTGTGATCTAGCCAACAAATATATGAAAGGAGTGGGTACTTGGCCAACATCGCTCCATCAAGGCCCCTACCAGTGTTAGACTGAATTTTTGAGTCTCTATGAAAGCTAAACGACTCAAGCAGGGTGAGTTAACCATCTCCTTCACTCTACGAGGAAGTATCCTGTACCATGACCGAACCATGTTTGGATGGCCATACAGGGCCAAAGTTGGTGGTACCACCCTTCATGCTAATAAAAAAGGGTAACAATAAAATAAATAATAAAAAAATATAATAAAAGAATTGAATGAATGAGCAAATAATAAACGAAATGTAAACACTTACCTAAGAACCCCATGCGGAGTTGCAGATAAGGTTTTGGTTGTTATGCAGAGTCTGTCTGGAGTACCAGTCTGCAAGGCTCTCATCCCTTTGAGAAGAACTCCTACAACCGTCCAACTGGATTTCTCCACAAGTCTTTCTCTTTCTTCTTTCAGCCATATTTTTTAAAATCATAAAAAGAAGTTCCCCAATTTGCACAAAAGCCCTTAAAAATGTCAAAATTTCCAAATAACTCCCTCCTCAAGAACTATAAAGATCTTCAAGGAGAAGATGAAGAACTTCAAGGAAAACTTGAAGATCTTCGAAGAAATTTAAAGAAACTTGAGAAAATGCGAAATGGTTCGGATCTTCAAGAAGATTCCAAAAAACCGAACTCACTCACTCATAAATCGTTCCTAACTCAAAAAACACAGAATGGGGAATAAAAAAAGGAGGGAGGGACCATTTTATGGAGAAAATTCGTTTTCCCAAAAAAAAAATTAAAAAATTTTTTGATTCCAATTCCAAGGTACAAATAAAAAATTCTTACCACCAAAAAAACAAAATTCAAAATAATTTGTGGTAGGTAAAAAATCAAAATCCGGTGGAAAGTAAAATCTACTTGGTAGATAAAAACACATGAAAGTGGTAGGTGAAAATTATATCACATGGAAAAGAGAAAGGTAAAAGTAAAAATTTTATTGATGGGTAAAATAATTTTTCATAGTCAAAATCAAAAGTAAAAGCAAGATTCCAAATCAAAAGTCAAAATTCAAGGTTCAAGATTCTAAATCAAAAGCCAAAATTCAAAGTTCAAAGATTTCAAATCAAATCCAAATTAAGAGAAAATCAAGATTTCAAATCAAGGAGACAAAAATCAAGAATCAAAGAAAGAAAAGAAACAAATGCACTCACCCGGCCTCAGGTGGCCGAATTGCATCTACTAGACCCCAGGTGGCCTACGCTCTTTGAATTGGTTCTAAGTGGACTGATCACGCTATTGATTCTCTAAACTAACACTTGGAAATCCTAGCTCAGGAGAATCTAAGAATCAAATATTTTTTTCTGTTGCAAGATTGGAAGAGCAGCGAATTTCTCTCTTGTAACCATTGGTCCCAAATAGTCCATATTGGTTCGAAAGACCCAGCCTGGAGACCAATTTCCCTAAACTGGCACATGGAAATCTCAGCTCGGGAGAATCCAAGAATCAAATATTTTTATTTGTTGCAAGATTAGAAGAGCAGCGAATTTCTCTCTTGTAGCCATCGGTCCCAGATAGTCCAGATTGGTTCGAAAGACCCAGCCTGGAGACCAAAGTACTAACATCTTTTGTAGGATTAGAAGAGCAGCAAATTTCTTTCCTACAATCGGAAGCCCAGGTAAGTCCTAAAACTCTAAATTAATTGAGAGATATTATCTGTTGCATTTTCAACTCCGTCATCAATGAGAAAAATGACGGCAATACATGCTCCGGGTGACAAAATGTGGTTGTTCTTTTCTTTGCCCTTCGGTAGTTGGGACAGGCCTCGGCTAAAGTGGGGTATTCTGTAGACAACCAATTTTTTTACCCACCTCCAGCTATTATGAATTACAGATCTTGGTCATGACTTCTTGCTTCTAATCTACAGAGATGATTGATTAATGAAACCTGGAAACATTCCCCACCTACCTAAAAACCCCTAAATCCTGTGCGAGAGAAAAGAGGGTCCAATTATATATGGAAGGATATGGTCAGGATGACCACATAGATGCATAGTACTCAAAATTATGATTCCAACAATATAAGGTACGTTAAAATCAGACCGTCAGATCTTTCGCAATCGTCCCTGAAAAATCACATTTTTTCGTGCATGTTGCACATGCCAGCCAACTTGCTAGAAACCCTAAAACATCCCCCACTACCCAAATACCCCAAATTCCCTTTGAAACATCCCCTACCTAAAAAACCCTGAAAACCCCACACAGATGAAAAGAGGGTCCAATTTTGACATTTTATATACGGAGGAATCTGGTCAATATGACGATACAGATGGATAATACTCAGAAATATGATTCTAATGATATATGGTATGTTAAAATTGGACCGTCAAATCTCCCGCAATCGTCCCTAAAAAATCGTGTTTTCCACATGCATGTTGCGTACGCTGGCCAGGCAGCCCGTACGCAAGCTGCGTATGCTGCACACGTTGGCCAGCCAGCCAATAGGCAAGCCTTGTGAACCCTCGCACACACCTCAATCACCCCCACAACAAGCCTTGTGTGCCCCCACAGCAACCCCATGAATCCCCGTATCATGCCCCGTGTGCCCCTGCAGCACACCCCATGTGCGGCTGCAAGCTAGCTTGTGCACAGCTGCAAGCCAGCCTGTGTGCAGCAACAGGCCAGTCTGCGTGCACACAGGCCAGCCTGTGCATAGCAATAGGCCAGCCCGCGTGCATGCCCCATGCACCTTGCTAGCCACTGTGCCCCCTTTGTCAGTCTTTAGCATATACTCATGAATGCACCGTGCACCTCGACCCAGCCTCTTGTGCCGCCGTCAATGACCGTGATTTGTGTTCCATTGATCTCTTGACCCACTTATGCATATGCACTACCCCACCAGTGTGCCCTTCACTGCAACCTCCCATTGGCATGGGAAAAGAATACTTTTACCTTATTGGCCCAAAACATTTCACCTTTTCCCTATTAGTCCAACAAAATCCCCCTCCCTCCCATTGGTCCAAATTTTCATACTTTCTTTCCATTGGTCCAAAAAAATCACTTTTTGCCCCCATTGGCTAAGGAATTCCCCTTTCCCTCTCCATTGGTTTAAGGATCCTATAAACATCACTCTCCCTTTAGTTTTACACACCAACATCACAACCCCACAACCACCCTGAGAGAGAGAAGCTCTGCCTCTCTCCTCCTCCCCTCCTCCTTTGAGTTTCTTCAAGTCTTCAGAGCGATCTTCGTTAAGATCCAAAATCCTTTTTGGATCTTAAAAGTTTTCTTTGGGCCTTTAAAGATTTTCAATCCAAGTTTTTAGTTCAATCCTTTTTTTTCAAAAATAGTATTTTTTTAGCTTCCCTCCTTTGAGTGTTCTTGGTTTTTACCAAAAGTAGAAATCCCTCCCCCATTGAGGTTCTTCGGGTCTACGAAGAGATATTTGTCAAGAGCTGGAGTTCTATTCAGATCTTCAAAGTGTTCTTTGGGGCTTTGCGGATCTTCAATCCATTTTTAGGTCAACCTATATCTTTCCAAAGATAGCCATTCCTTGCGGAAGCTCTGTCTGAGTGCCCCTGGAATCTTTCTAAAAATAGCCATTCCCAATGGAAGCTCTGTCAGAGTGCCACCTCAGTCTAGCCCTCCCATAGCTATCCTCAGCGAAATCTTTGTCAGAGTGCCAACTCATCCTAAGCCTGAAAATAGCCTTCCCTAGCCAAAGCTCTGTCCGAATTCAAATCCAAAAGGAACTGTTCCTAGTCGAAACTCTATCCAAATATCATCACAGTTAGCATCTCTCAAGAAAGGAAGTTGGAGGTCAAGACCATCTTCCCTTGAGCCAGGAGAATCTGAAAAATAGTCCGAGCCAGTACTAATCAGGGGCCTACCCTTCTTGACCCGAAATAGGGTTAAGTTCAGATATAGTTTCTCAACCGAATCATCATCATGTAGACTTTATATTGACTTTGTTTTAGTGCATATAAACATTTAAATTCAATAGTACATATGAGTGACAACTTAGACATCCATGTGGAATAGGAATAATCATGGAAAATATTCATTCTTAAGCATCTAGCAGGAAGACCGGTCGAACCGGGTAGAATAGGTGCCTAACACCTTCCCAATTCTATAACCTGACACTTACCCTAAATCTCTAGACCAGACCAATTATCAGGCCCCTTTCTTAGGAATCGGGCCCACCAGGGTCCTAGGCCCATAACCCTAAGTGGTGACTCCAAACCCCTTTTGCATGATCCCGATCGCCGTATTGGACCGTCATCAAATCCCAGTCTCAAATGATAAATTTTACGCTCTTAAGAAATAGGCCTCCAAGTATCTCCAAGCGACGATACAGGGTGCGGGGCTCGTAGGTTAAACACACATGACACATCCATCCCTCATGAAAGAGAAAGAGAGGAGAGAGGATGGGATGCAAGTCCTTTCCCCCTCCAAGGGAAGAGAGATATCTCATCTCTAGCCGCTATCCTCACCGCGGTGACTCCACTGGGGATAAATGTCAAGCTTCCGACACTAGATGCTACTATTAAATGCAAGAACATTTTCCACCACATTTGTTTGAAAACATGTTTGGCTAACCCTATGTTTGTAATTATATTCGCTAACCGCATCATGCATCCTACTTGAAGTGAAATCATTTGGGGAGCGACTTCCTGTCATGCCCGCTGCCTCAGGGAGGTCAATGTATGTCATGGAGAATACTTTGGGAGCAAATGATAGCCACTTTCTGTATAAGGGTGTGGGGTATTGTTAAATGGCAAGTATGCTCGTATTTATGTCAGCACCCTCGGGGAGGTCCATGCACTTTATAACGTTCTGAGATTAAATAATGATATTCCCGCATTACACTTTTGCACACAATCACTCACGGCTCCACCACCCTGTGGCCAGTTGCTTAACCTCGTGAGTAGTCACGAGTAATGGGCAAGGAAGTCACCCCTTTGATCTCGTATCCATGGGTATATCAAAAGGACCACGTACCTTACGTATATAGATCCTGTCAAGGAAGCCTTATCGGTCCTATTGCATCCATTGCATACTCCCATTATGTAGGAAATAGATGAAGAATGCTAGGAACTCCACAAGTTGATCTGTAGAATTTCTTTGCGGTATTGAAAATGAATATTCCTATGATATGTTCTAGTCATAAAGAAGTGCTCTCCTAAGTGGGTTTTGGATAAAAGGTGTCCTTCCTCCTTAGAAATGAAATATGGATGATTTGGCATATGTGGTCCGGGCTAACTTCTGTTAAAGTCCCACAAAATGCCGAATTATCTAAAAGAACCAAGGAAACTAGGAGGAAGGTCACCTAGTGGGATAAGATTAAGGAAAGTATGACTTTATTGGAAAAGAATGTATTAATAGGGTTGTTTTGGTCAAGCCATTTGTATGAATCTCCTGCTTATGGTATTGAGTGGACAAGGGGCATCAACCCCTATCCACTCCCTACCACCAAGTGGACTAACTTTGGATGGATCATTGGTTGTTAATCTAGTGAATGTGTGAATAAGGGGTTGAGAATTCAAGAATCCTAAAATAAACCATTTTTGGTTCAGGCATAATTCCACATCTCAAGTATTCTCTGCGGTCCATTTCGACACGTCAGGGTAGTCGAATGACTCGATTAAATTCAGTGTCACCTTCATTGTCTCTCAGAGATTGTCTACCACAAAGTGATTACAGCCCAGTTAGCATGGATCCACACAACCCTGAATCACCCGAGCAAGCATGGGTCAATCCCGTAGAGACCTTGCAGACAGAAATGGCTGAGGTCAAGAGAGGAATAGATCAGATATTGCATGCACTTCAAAACCCTCCCAGGGCTGAAGCAGTATAGGCCACAGAAGAGTTGGATCAGAACGGACTACTGGTCATCACAAGAATTCTTCTCGAGTTGACTCAGGAGAACTAGAACAAGTCAGGCCAACCGATTAAGGAGGAGCTTCACCTACCCGTCTGAATGGTCAATGAAGGGTCTATTCCAGGGTCCCTCCTTCCAAGGTAGTGATTGAAGATGAGGAAGAAGAGCTCACCACACATGTTCGAATGGAGCTTCCAGAGATGCAGAAAGAAAGGAAACTCAGAGAGAAATTAGAGAAGTTAGAGAATATGATTCAAGCAGGAAAAGGCTTGGAAAACCAAGTAGTCGATTCAGATGAAATGAGTTTCTTTTCCGAGGCCAAAATTCCTTAAAAGTTCAAATGGCAGACCGACAGATTTGATGGGTCAGGAGACCCCAAGGCTCATCTCAAAGTCTTCCTCAGCATCGTCAAGTCATGGCAACTTGCGGATAACTAGATGGGGTAAGCCGTCATGTTAACCCTATCGGGACTAACACTGAGGTGGCTCACCCAATTAGAGTCATCCCAAACTTAGAATTGGACAGCAGTGGTGAAAGCCTTCACCAAGTAATACTCATACAACACCAAAGTGGATGTGAAACGTTGGGAGCTTGAGAAGTTGAGACAACAACCTAGAGAAGGATTCACCACCTTCTTGATGAGGTTTAGGGATAAGGCCGCCACGTTGGTAGATGGGCCTTCAGAAGCAAAGCAAATGGAGATGTTGGTTGAGAATTTATCAAAGCCTTATTATGATGTTCTTTACTACCAATATCTACAAACTTTTGATGCCCTAATAGCCACCAGCCCACGTGTGGAAAATAGAATTCTGAGAGAAGCCTAGTATCAAGGATCTTCCCAAGATATAGGAAAGAACACCAAAGTTGGATGGGGAAAGGGTCCCGAAACTAATGTGGTAGGTGCGGTCCAACAGTCCGTCTGACCCATAACCTCTTCATTACCATTTGTAATACAAGCAGATGCACCCTCCTAGAAGGCCCCTCATCCAAGAAGGTAGTTTTCTGATTTGGGATTGCCCGTGACAGCAGTATATGAAAAGCTAAAGAAACAAGGATTGGTAGGGATAGTGGCTCAAAGAGTGATCAGTAACCCTCCTCCAGCTTGGTATAGGGATCATGAATATTGTGCTTACCACACTTAGAAAGGGCATAATACTAAAAGATGCATGGGTTTGCAACATACAATCCAAGACTTGGTAGACAATGGGACTATTGAAGTCAAGATTAAGCAACCTCCCAATGTTAACACCAATCAACTTCCTGATTATGTGAACAATCTAGATGAAAAAGCAACAGAGAGTGATCTCATCCAATTCATTGAATCCCGATCTTGGAAGAATCACATAAATGCCCACGATTATAGGAGACTCATGAGTCAAAGAGCCAGAGCCATGGGGACTCCCCAAAGGAAGGAGTCGTCAGAAGAAGAGCCAAAAGATCGGTCACCCTCCGTTCATCCATCCTCATCAACAGAGTAATCCACCACACCATACCTTCAACCTTCACCAGATTACCAACCTCCACCATATTACCAACCTCTACTATATTACCAACCTCCACCGTATTATCAACCTTCACCACATTATCAAGGAGAACGAATTTTCTCATCTTATCACTGCCAATCTTCATATACTACCTGTCACATTACATCACCTTCATAACACCTCACCTCATATCCCTCATCACCCTCATACCAATCCCATTCTCAAGGTTCAATGTACAACCTAAAAGAATAATGGACAGACGGGTACAATTGGAAGGATATGCTTGCACTACCAGACTCCCTGAAGATGACCTCATCAATAGGATCAGTGAATACTTTAGAAGAAGGTCAAGAGGGTGATCCACTTCTCTAATTCAGCCCACTATATCCTCAGAAGGAAACCCAAAGAACATTGAAGGAGTCACAGGTGACCTTGAGTTGTAATGGCATTGGTAGTGGGAGAACAAATTAAAGAGCACACTTCCCTAATCCACATTGGGAGTGACACAAAAGATGATGAGTTTGGTCTGATCCAACTTTGAGCCAGTGATGTCAAGTCTAACCCTATGGAAATCTTGTGGTCCATACGCTCTAAATATTACAAGCGTTTGGATGTAGGAGAATTTGATGGTTAAGAGGAATCTGATGAAGAGCCAAGTGAGGGGGAAATCAGTGAAAAAGAAGATAATGATGATGATGATGATGAGGAGGATGAGAATGAAGATGAGAATGATGGAGATGAATCTAATTGTCAAGATGATGATGAGTACCAGGACTGGGATGACTATCAGGGGCCTCGGCACACTAATGATGATGATGATGAATCAGGATACTACTCACCTAGGGATCCGAGAGGATATTTTGTGTATGCAATTGGCAAAGACGACCCAATGATTAATCCCATAGATGCTATTCAGCCAGCACTCATGATTCAGTGGAAGGGAGAGATCCGACATCAAATTCAGAAGATAGTAAAGGGTATGAGATCACTGTTGAAGGTGAAGCAAATCCTATAGTAGAAAACATGGCTCATGTCTATAATCATTTGGTTGACATCAAACTTGATGTCGATGGAATTGACCGAATGTTAGGGGAAGTATCCATTAGTGAACAATACTACACTGAGCAGTTGATAATCCTTGAGAAAATAGAGGGACATTCCACACTTGTAGAAATGATAGATATAGTAGTTGCATGGCTTTCCAATACATTCAAGATTGTACGAGTTAGGGCTGTGGACATTTGAAGGACCTCGACCTCCTACCCCAAGTAGTGAAGAGGAATCTGAGGAAGAAGATGATCCAATGGTAGGGATAATTACCATAACAAACAACAATGATGAAGATTTCTATCCCACAGAGATCATTGTGAAGAAACTTGTCAATGTGATGGAGACCAGAAGTGGAAGAGACTACCAGGGCAAGGCCTTAGCAGTAGAATAGTCAAGGGCTAATGAGGCAGGAACTAGTAGCTTGAAGAAAGAACCAGAGAACCTAGTCTTTGCTTAAGTTAAGAAGTCCCAGGCTAATATCTCAATTTAGGGATTGTTGATGGCATCCCCCACACACCTTGAAGCAGTCTTGAAGTGTCTTACCAACGTGCAGATGCTGATTGAGATAAATCTGACACATCTTGCACACATAGTATGGGCAACATATGCAGTACAATCCTTGATGTTCTCAGATTTAGAGCTCCCTAAAGGAGCCCAGCACAACAGAGCTCTCCACATCACTGTAGAATGTCTTGACAGGGTGGTTCACCAGGTTTTCGTTGACAACTGGTCCGCCTTGAATGTTTTGCTCTTGAGATTGGCAAAGAGTATTGGCATCAACTTGGAAGAAATGAGGCTAACTACCCAAACCATACGGGCATATGACAATACTAAGATGAAAATCCTTGGCATCCTTACCCTTACTGTAAAGATTGGCCTGGTGAAGTTTAATATTGATTTCCAAGTCATTGATATATCGACATCTTTCAATATGCTCTTGGGAAGGCCTTGGTTGCATCATGCGAAGGCAGTGTCCTCTAGTCTCCATCAAAAGATGAACTTAATTAACGAAGAAAAGGTGATTACAGTAGCCAGAGATCCCGAAGTGGTTAATACCTTAGCCACTATTGAAAATGGGGAAGAACAAGACCAGGAAGTTTAACTAAGTGGTTTTGAGTTAGATACAACTTGCACAACCATTACCAAAGAGGTTCCAAAGGAGAAAATCCTGGCTAACTATGAGGCCGTTTGGAGTTCGCCAGTGAATCAAATGATGAAGAATATGTAATATTTTCCCGGCATGGGACTAGGGAAATATCATCAAGGAGTTCTAAAGTAGCCTAGTTTGGCAGTAAACAAAGGAAATAATGGTATCAGATACATTCCTCTGACCACCAAGGGGCAGAAAGTATTGAGGATGGCTAGGAAAATCTCCGTCTCTTGCTACCCTACTCTCAATGGATATTTTATAAGGGAAGGAGAGGATTTCCCTTTCTACTGAAATATGGAGCCATGGTTCGATGAAACCACCGCAAAGATGCAGCCAGGATTTGAAGTATTCTTCCAAGATGAGTTCAACTGGGTGACTCATGAGATAGAACAACAATAAATGGTAGTCAAAGAAAGTAATCAAGACAGTTGCATCACCGGGATAGCAGAAATTGCACTGATTAAGAATGGATCTTCATCTGGTAACCCTACAACATTGATCCAATCAAAGGAGGCACCAAGTCCTCAAGTCCTCTTGAAAAGAGAATGGGAAAAGAAGATAAGGCTCACCTAGAGTTTACAGCTTCCCACAGATTTGAAAAGCTACATTTACTCCCTCCTACAAGATCCAAGAGCCCGAGAGCTACATGAGCTCAAGCCTCATCCTTTCAGAGGAAGAAGTGCATATGCAAAGCAAAGAAGAGCACAAAGAATGATGGTTTGCATATTCTATGCTTGAATCAACTGCAACGGGAAGGTCCGTGAAGGTGGTCAAAGATGTGACCGAGGCACTAGGATGACATACCTTAATAGGCTTGAAAAGATGGACTTTATAAAAAGAGGATTGAACAGTCTCCACCAATTTTCACCCCTTAGGAAGTTTGGCTTCTGAGAGCATGAGGTAGATTAGCTGGTATTTGTGAAGAAGCAGATACCTATCCAGAAGAACCATTGCACCATTGAAGAAATAGCTACGACTTTCTCAGAAGGGGAAGAGGGCCCTTTGCCTCATCTCCTCATCCATCGAACCACTAAACCACTCCTGAATTGGACTAGCAATGGAGAAGACTTCAAGTTTACTCATGCTATTGAGTCAACCAACCTAAATACCATTGACAAAAGCATCAAGCCAGTTAACAAGTCTGTAGTCGAGTCTGTTGTCTATGATTTTGTGTCAGTCTCTCCTCTCGAGGAGAGCCCAGAGTCTGTGTATGTCGAGTCTGTTACCCCTTTCATGGATGAAATTTCAAATTCTAAGTATGACTCGCCTCCTTTTTTTGATGATGATCATAATAAATATCAAGAGTTAATAAAACAATGCAAACCAAAGAAAGCCCAATCTATCCGTGAGGATACTCGGGTTATTAATTTAGGAACCGACCAATGCCTTCGAGAGGTAATAATTGGCGCTACCCTTGATGACAAAGAAGCAGAACAAATAATTAGTCTTCTGAAGGAACTCACCGAGGTCTTTGCTTGGTATTATGAGGATATGCCTGGTATCAATCCTGAGATCGTGCAACATCGATTGCTGACCTATCCTGGGGAAAAACCGATAAAGTAGAAGCTTTGAAGAATGCGACCAGAATGGAGTGAGAAGATCAGAGAAGAAATTATGAAGTAGTAGAATGTAGGATTTCTACAAGTGGTAAAATACCTCCAATGGTTGGCCAACATTGTACCAGTATCGAAGAAAGATGGCAAGGTATGAATGTGTGTGGACTTCCAGGATCTTAACAAGGTAAGCCCTAAAGACGACTTCCCATTACCTCACATTGATGTATTGGTGGACAACACAGCGGGACATACCTTGTTATCATTTATGGATGGATTCTCAGGATACAACTAAATAAGCATGCACCCAGAGGATCGTGAGAAGATAGCCTTCACCACCCCATGGGGAACCTACTATTATAAGGTGATGCCTTTTGGGCTAGAGAATGTCGGGGCAACTTATCAAAGAGTAGCCACGGCCATATTGCATGACATGATGAACAAAGATGTGGAAGTCTATGTGGACGACATGATAGTAAAGTCAAAAGATCGGCAGGGGCATATTCCCATGCTAAGGTGATTCTTTGAAAGAATCAAGAAGTATCAGCTAAAGTTGAATCCTCAGAAGTGTGTATTTGGGGCAACAATAGGAAAGTTGTTAGGTTTCTTGGTGAGTGAAAGAGGCATTGAAGTCGACCCTATCAAGATCAAGGCAATTCAGGTTATGCCCACACCTCGGACTGAGAAGCAAATATGAGGATTTTTGGATCACATCCAGTATATCAATAGATTCATAGCTCAGTTAACTACAATCTATGAACCAATTTTTAAGCTACTGAAGAAGGATCAGCCCACGAAATGGAATGACCAATGCTAACAAGCTTTTGAAAAGATCAAAGGATACCTCATGAACCCACCAGTATTGACACAATGGGTGGAAGGAGAGCCACTTCCGTTGTACTTATCAGTGGGAGAATATTCCCTGGGCTCATTGCTAGCATAAAAAGAGACAGAAAGGGGAGCAGAGCATGCCATATATTACCTCAATAAGAAATTCTTGGAGTATAAGACCCGGTACACATCTTTGGAAAAAACTTATGCCTCATTGATTTGGGCAACGAAAAGATTGCGACTCTATATGGTAGCTTATCCAGTACGTTTAATCTCCAGAATAGATCCAATCAAGTACCTCTTTGAGAAACCGGCCCTAACCGGAAGAATGGCCTATTGGTTACTTTTTGTTTTAGAGTTTGACATCACCTATGTTACTCAGAATTCTATCAAGGGGTAAGCTATAGCCGATCATTTGGCTGCACACCCCATAGAAGATGGAAGGCCCTGGATGATGCCTTTCCCAATAAAGAGATCACAACAATAGAAGAAGAAGACACAATTAATGAATGACAATTATTCTTTGATGGAGCGGCTAATCAAAAGGGGTGTGGTGCGAGAATATTGCTTGTCACTCCTAACGGCCTTTATTTTCCTTCATCATTCTGCCTCAATTTTCCCTATACCAATAACATTGCTGAATATAAAGCTCGTGCTTAGGGACCAGAAATGGCCTTGACTATTGGAGTGAAAAGGATCAAGGTGTATGGAGATTCATCCATTGTCATTTGTCAGACACAAGGAAAGTGGAAGACCAGAGATGAAAAGCTAAAGCCTTATCAAGAACATTAGGAAGAGATGATTGAACACTTTGAGAAGATCTCGTTCGAGTACTTCCAGAGAGATAACAACAGGTTTGCTGATGCCCTTGCAACCTTGGCTTCCATGGTAGAATGCAACCCTATGGCTAGGGTCCAACCATTCTTGGTGGAACAAAGAAGCAATCCCATTTATCCGAATTTGGTGAACCTTCTCACTGTGGATGGTCGGTCTTGGTTTGCTCACATAGTGGACTTCATCAAAGAAAGGAAATACCTGGGTGAAGCAATTAACGGAGAAAAGAAATTCCTAAGGAGATATGCCACCCAATTTGTTCTTCAAGAAGATTTATTATACAAGAGATCCTATAACGGAATACAGATGTTGTGTGTGGATGAGGAACAAGCTGCAACAATCATGAAGGAAATTCATCAAGGCCTTTGTGGACCTCATATGAATGCCAAGATGCTAGCTAAGAAGATTCTCAGGCTAGGGTACTATTGAAACATAATGGAAGCAGACTGCGTCGGATTTGTCAAGAAATGCTACATATGTCAGATATTATCCAACATCATACATATCCCACCAACAGAGTTGCATTCGCTTAGTTCACCTTAGCCATTCTCCACTTGGGGCATTAATATCATTAGGAAGATTAACCCCAAAGCATCCAATGTTTATGAGTTCATCTTGGTAGCCATTGATTATTTCACTAAGTGGGTAGAAGGTCAGTCATATGCAGTCCTCACGTTTGCTAAGGTAGCCAAATTCATCCAAGAAAATATCATTTCCTGATATGGAGTACCTCAAGAATTGATATCGGATCAGGAATCCCACTTCTGAGGTAAAACTGATAAGATCTGCACAAAGTTCAGTATCAGAAGGCATCACTCTACCACTTGTAAGCCATAGACCAATGGGGTAGTAGAAGGAGCCAACAAAAACATCAAAGTCATCCTGTAAAAAATGGTGGAAACACATAAGAATTGGGCGGTAAGTTACCCCTTACCTTATGGGCATATTGGACCTTTGTACGATCCTTTACAAGGACAACTTCGTTCTCTTTAGTGTATGGGGTTGAAGCGGTGCTACCCATAAAAATCTTAGTGCCATCATTAAGAGAACTCTTGGATAGTCAGCTACCTAAAGGAGAATGGGTGAAGGCTATACATGACGAGCTCAACTTCCTCAATGATAGGAGTATAAAGGCCATGGATAATCTGAAGAAATATCAAATAAGAATGGCAAGGGCCTTCAACAAGAATGTAAAGCCCCATCATGTAGAAAAAGGTAAACTTGTTCTTTGAGAATAGAGAGCCCCAATCCATGACCCAAGGGAGAAATTCATGACCAACTGGAGTGGATTAATCACTGTCAAAGAAATTCTACCAGGCAATGCTGTAAGACTCCTAGACCACAACTGTGAAGAAGTACCTGGACTGGTCAACATGGATCAACTCAAGAGATACTATGTGTCTAAAAGGGTGAATAGCCTGAACTACGTCAAACCTGATTCCTTTCAAGGGATATGTAGGTAATTTGACATGTGCAAGTGTGGTCTCAACCATCTAAAGGTAATAAATTGGCTCCTCGATTAATAATCAAAGTATTTTAAAAGATTATCAATGTTTGTGTCCCCCAAGAATCGCCATCTGGCTTGCAAGGCCATTAGGTATCTGTCATTCACCTATGGTTCGTCAAACTCTTATCCAGGATTTCATCCCCCAAAAGAAAATTACTACCCGACACCAGTTTATCAAGGCCAGTTTATCCCCCATCCTTGATTAGTTAAGAAAAAAAAGAGCTTGATGCAACAGTGTTAAAGGCTTGGTTGTGTCAGTAGTTAATGAGTAATGCTTTGATAAATCGTCACATCTCCTTTATTTGTGATGGTTGCAGGAAAAGTCATGGGTTCATTAGATGAAACATTAAGAAAATGGACCTTGGACATAAACATAAAGACACCAGGATTACTGGAATCTATGAATTTGTCAATGGTTGGTCAGATCGGGTGTGTAAAATTACATCACCAATTACTCCGACAAGTGCCTCGTCACTAGTCTGCATGTATTTTGGTTTGGATTGGTTGAAATCTGCCTCTCGAAGAATACTGAGTTTGTATGCTATCTCCACCCAAAGGTAGGTTGTTCCAACCATCTTTGAAGAAAGATTACTCAGAGGAAATCCAGGACTTCTTTGGATGGAAAGATGAGGAAGTGAAGCAATTTATTAGATATGGGAAGATTGACATTCTGAAGGTGGCCCAGTTCTTTACCCAATATCTGTTGATGGGAGGAATCCATCAACAGAGATCCCAGGGTGCTTATCTAATTTGCATAATAGCTTGCTATGTTCTCCAAACTTTCGGTGGTGGTGCAACGCCCATTCTGATTGAGGTGCTAAAATAGTTGAAGAAAGGAGGTGACATCATCCCTACAGTTCTTGCAGAAACATTCAAGGGATTCGATGACATGAGCTATGGCCATAGATTTGGACTAGATCATTATCAAGGGAGTCCTACTATTTTTCAAATTTGGCTCCTCGAGAAACTAAAGTTAACTAAGCCTTTAAAAGAAGGCCTACTCGGAGCTCTTTGCTACCAGAATAAGAGAGAAGTTTCAAAACTCAACCTTATCACTAACTGGGAGAAGTACCTGCAGGAAAGGACTGTGCAAGATATTGCATGGAGATGCCTAGGGAGGCCACAAGAAGATTTTCTGATGAAGACCCCCTGGCTACAATTATGTCAGGTTGATGGGATTGACTCACACATTCTTTTATTTACCTACGTACATCGTCCAACAATATGAGTTCAAGGTGATGGACCCAGAGGAGTTAGTGAACTTTCACCCACCTCAAGAGTTGTCTCCCCACCTTGTTACTTACCTATCTTGTCTATGGTAGGAAAATTATTTCCCTTCCCATGTAATTCACTTGGTAATAGAATGAGGAAGTATTTGGATTTTCGTGTTATCCTGATTATTCTAATTATGACTTGAGTTGTGGAATTGATTATGCCCAAACATTGCAAAACACAAACAAAAACAAAAAGAAAAGATTCTTTTTGTGTCATAGATAGATTTTCATTCATAAGATGCCAAAATAAAATGATGAACAAACAAGGGGGAGGGAAAAAGAAAAAGAAAAAATGTGCATATGTTTACACTTGCAGGAGCTACAAGAACAGGTCCCTAAGAAGCAAAGTCATCATTTGAACCATACTCTGAACCATCCTTGTGGAATACTGGGGAGCTCGTGGTTGCCAGTCCAGTATTCTCCAGCCTCTGGGTCAAATCCTAAATTAGTGCCTGCTACTGGGCATTATCCTACTAGTAGGAGTTAACTTGGCTCTCCAAGGCAACAATTCTTCTGTTCTAAGAAATATAGGAGAGGGTCAAGAAGAAGAATGATGAAAGAAGAAGAGCAAAAAGAAAAAAAAAAGAGGTAGAAAATACCTTGGCGACCATCGCCTCACAAAAGCCATGATGCATCCTCCTAATCTCAGAATAGACCTCCGGAGACACCGGACCATCAGGGCCTAGAGGGGTGTATATTGTCTCCTCCTCCAGGAAGGTTTTATAGTCCCTATCCTGGTCAAGGAATGAATCATCCCATACTCCATCAGCAAAGCTCTCAATCTGGTCCCTAGGAATGCACTCTGGACAATGCATGGTGGGAGGAGGGAGACAAGGAGAGAGGTAAGACTTGAAATCAGACCACTGGGGTATGAATCTCTCTCCCAAGTATTAGGCATGTCCTCATATACGCTTAAACAGTACCCGATTCTCAAATAAGTATCTAGCTGAACTAGCTTCATTAGGGTTTGGGTATGTGAGAGGATGAAACGGCCTCCAAGTGACTTGCAAATCCAAGAAGAAGTAAGTACAACACAAGATAGAAGGAAATTCAATGACAACTGCAGCATACCACTGTACGGAAGTTCAGAAGAGAATAAGCAATGGTCCCTAGAGGATGGCACCGGCCCCTGAGTACCCAACTGTCTACCCACCTCGTAGCTATGGGAAAAGATAATGTTCGAGGATCTCTTAGTCTAGGAAATGTAATCACCAGATGCTCAAAGCACCAGGGCTGATTTGCAAGATCAAAGTAAGGAAATGCAACCAAATGAAGAGAAATTAATACAAAGATGGAAAATTACCTGGAAGATGTAGCTCGCTCCCTTGAGACCTCAGTCTCTATATGATAACAAATCCAGGGTCTGTAGACGATATGTATAAGTGGCCTCGCCCCAATCCCAAGAACCTACCTCCTAAAGATTCTAGAAGAAGGCTACCAGGCGAATATCCACACCCCTCGAAGGTCACTGAAGAGGCACTGACACACAGTAAACAAAAGGAAAGAGTGGGTCACCTGTGCCATGTTGCCGGGGTTTACCCACAGGCTAGTTCTCCACCAACGTGCACTGATCTCACCATGGCGGATATGTGTCTAATCAGCTGTAATGTCAGTGCCTGTCAAGTCTATAAACTCCCTGGTAGTTGGAGTCTCAGGAAGGGTCAAGGGTCTCCCCCCAAATGGTATGCCCGTCAAGGCATAAAAGCACAAAGGCTCGCCAATAGGAAAATGAAAGGAGTGGGTACTCGGCCACCATCGCTCTATCAAGGCCCCTACCAGTGCCAGACTAAATTTTTGGGTCTCTATGAAAGCTAAATGACTCAGGCAGGATGAGTCAACCATCTCCTTTACTCTACGAGGAAGTATCTTGTACCTTGACTGAACCATGTTTTCGGATGGCCATACAGGGCCAAAGTTGGTGGTACCCCCTTCATGCTAATTAAAAAGGGTAATGATGAGCACATTTATGTGTGAAATCTAGGGTAGTAAAACATGCATTTTACATATTTAGAGAGGAGCTACTTTGGGTTTTACTCTCTTTTTGCAGGTTTTATATTTTCAAGGCCTTAAGGACTATCGGGCGCTATATCTTCAATTTTACACGTAAAGAGGTCCTATTTCTTTTCATGGTTGCGAAGAGGACGAAATTCTGAGCAAGATGGACGTGTTCAATTAAAAGTACACATTCGTTTCGTCACCCGTACAAATGATTATTCTTTTCGGGCCAGAAAAAGAATAATGGATCAGAACTGAACCGAGATGCAGAACCAGCCCGTTTGCAATTATCCCAGAGGTACAAGGAACACTCCAAATGCCAACAAGGATCGATGGATCACATCCTTAATTGATTGAAGATTCATTTTTAGTAACAACAACTACCTAGTGTAGTTGGTGAGCTATGGTGTACAAAATTCCCTTGCTCACCAAGAGGTTTCAAGTTCGAATCTCATGGTTGTTTTTTTTAGAGAATTTTGTTGAAGATTTCTTGCTTTTCACTCACTTAAAGCACTAAGGGCATGGAGGATATTTCCACATCAAATTAGAAGCAAGGAAAATCGTGGAAGCAAGAAGAGAAGAAAAAAAAAAGGAAAGAAAAAAAAGGGAGAACCAAAGATTGTCCAAATCTTCTCTCTCCTCCACATCATCACAAAAATATTGTCCAAATCACACAAAGAAAGAAGAAAATCATCCCTTGGAGGGAGAAAAAGAAGAAAAAAAAAAAAAGGAAAGAAAATAAGCAAAAAAACTATAGGAAATTTATTTCTCTCTTCTCTCTCCTCCACCTTAGCACTTTTGGTCTCAAAAGATCTCACAATCAATTGTGGGTTTCTCTCTTTTAGGAAAGAGAAATTTGGTACCCTACCTCCCCATTCCCTATAAATACAACTCATGTAAGAGGAGGGGAGACAATTCATTCTTCTTCTAGTTTTTTTTTAGTTGCTCTCTCTCTCCCTCTCTCACTCTTTGGTTTTAGTTCTTCTCTATTTTTGCTTTAATCACTTTTGTAATAGTTTTTTTTATATCAATTAATGCAAACACTCTTTTATTTTTATTTAGTTCTTTTTATGTTCATGATTTATGCAATTGAGTTGTAATTTTTTAAGTTATAGTTCTAGGCTTAGATCTAGGTGACAAGATCACGAGCCGTGGAGCAATTTTTTTTTCAAGTTCAAGCATTGATTCAAGTAAGTAGGCTCCTTCAGTAGTCTTCTCTCCCCCCCTCTCATTCCCTCTTCTGACTACCCTTTCTTTCTTAATTTAGGATTTTTATTTTCAATTGTTACATTATTGCTATCCCTCTCCCCCAAGGTTCATGGCTAGTGTATGTGTTGGCTTTGCCCCTCCTAGCCATAGAACCATCAATTTATTGTTTTTATTTTAATTGTCTCCCTTTCCCTAAAGCCAAGTAGAGTAACCCTCGTAAGAGTGACTCTCTAGTCAAGTAGGGAAGCTCATATTATGATGCATCCCTCGGGCTAAGTAGAGAAACCTACTTGTGAGTCTCTCTCTAGCTTGATCTTCTTTCTTTTACTTTATTTTTATTTCAGCATTTTTTCCTTTATTTTTTTTATTTTTTTTTAATTGCGTGGGTTATTTATTTTCAGTTATTTATTTATTTAATTTTAATTGAGTGGCTTACGTCTTTAAATTCTTAGATGATGAATGGTTAGGACGTTATTTTAGATACATATGTTTAGGACGGTAATTAGAATTAGATCACAACTATTAATCGGTTCACTTTCGCATTATTAAAAGAAATAAAAAAATAAAGTGGTTGCTCTCCCTGTGTTTGACCCGTAGCTACACTGATCCGTACGCTTGTGGTTACATTTTAAATC
>NC_056558.1:13864091-13874462 GCF_013358625.1 Macadamia integrifolia | reverse complement strand
TAAAATCCCAGCTAATGGTGTCAAAAGCCTTGTGGATATCAATCTTGAGGAGAGTCACAGGGGAGTGGGACTTATGAATGAAACTGCGAAAAATCTCATGACAGAGCATGATGTTATTAGAATTATTCCTGCCAGCAATGAAGGCCGATTGGTTTGGGTTGACGAGGGATTCGATTACTTTCTGAGTTCTGTTGGCAAGGATTTTGGCCACAAACTTATAGAGGATATTGCACAGAGAAATGGGCCTAAAATCATTCATGGAGACTGCTCCATCCTTTTTAGGGATGAGGCAGTGGAAGGTATGGTTTACCCCTTCAATTTGATTTGGGTTGAAGAAAAAACTCCGAACCCATAAATAAGGTCATTTCTGATGGTACTCCAGCAGGCAGAGAAAAAGCCCATGCTAAAACCATCAGGGCCCAGGGCTTTGTTGGATTTGTGGGTAAGAATGGCTGAGATTATTTCCTCCTCACTGGGGATGGATTGGAGAAAAGGAATAAAATCAATGGGGACGGATTTGTTGAGGAGATTCTGAGGCATGGGGTGGGAGTGAAAGGGGGGGGATTGAAGAGCCTCTGGAAGTAAGAGATGGCTTCAGCCTTGATGTGATATAGGGAAAAGAGCTCAGCCCCAAAGGAGGAGACAAGCATCGAGATGGAGTTGGCATCATTTCTGGCTTTGAGAGCGTGATGGAAATAAGCCGAGTTGGAAACACCCAATTCAAGCCATTTGATGCGGGCCTTTAGCGCAGGAAGCTTTCTTCCTGCTCAAGCAACAAAGCTAAATCATAAGTGGTAGATTTCTCTTTCTCAACAAGGATAGGGTTGAGGAGATCGTTCTAGATTCTAGATTGGATGGAGTGGAGTTTGTCCCGTGCAGAAGAGACCCGAGAGGTGATGTTCCCAAAGGTGGAGTTCCAAAGCTTTAAAGCAATTTTCACACTCTTGAGTCTGGAGGCAAAAGAAAGGATGGGCATCATTGGGCATTCTCTTCATGACATGGTCTCAAGTAGAGTTATCCGCAGGATCAACTCAGTTTGATCCAAGTGGCTTACACAATGATGAAGAAGGGATCAATTTAGTCACTCTCACAAACGATTATAACAAAACACATACAATATGAAATTTATGCTATGGTGGTTCTCCCCCTAAGGTGGGCATGCCACTTATTAGATAAAAGAGAACATACGTCCCTTAGAGCAACATAACTAATATCTCTAACATATACTTGGTTCTTTGAAATAACTAAAATTCTTTTAGAGATCCAAATTAATCAAGTTAATAGTCCTAAGGACACTTAAGATGTGGATCCTTATATAAATTTATGGTTATAGACACACATGGAGTGATACTAACTTTCAATTCATCTTCTATTTAGCACCCAACGGTACATTGGATTTTTTCAGGTCTTAATTCATGCGGTGGGTAGTGTTCCCGACTAATGAGAGCTTTCAAAGTATGTCCCATCCCACCACTCCTCACTAAGCAAAGACAGTTTCAGCCACATCAGGGGATCAAGATGTGGATCATTATATAAAATTTATGGTCATAGGCACACATATATGAAGTGATTCTATATTCCAATAGATGTTCAATTTAGCACCCAGTTTTCATAGAAAAAAAGGAAAAAATCATAAGAATTCATATTTAACCAATTTCTATTCTTTTCATCTTCCCTTAAATTCCACCCTCCTACTTCAACCCTAAATATGGGTAAAGATTACTTATTGTTTTGGTCCTTTTCTTTCCCCTATTTTCTTGTTCTTTTGTTTCATGTCCTTGCATCTTTCTATTGTATTCACATTCTTTCCCAGTAAGCTTCAAATCCTCCACAACAGACTCTTAAAGGAAACCTGCTTCCTTCTCATCACCGGCTTGGTAGGACAAGGTGGCAACTTGTTGTTGAGAATTTGTGGAAGGTTGAGCGTCTATCCTACACAAGCATAGAAGGCAAAGGCCCGGAGGTGGCTCTGAGATTAGTCCTCCAACGCCCAAGTTAGACACTTGTGCAACAGTGTTTTAGAGAGTAATGGCGAGTTAGTCAACTTACATGATTCTGTCTTATGGGTTTCTTCTTATAGGATTATCCCCTATAGAGTACTACTAGGATAGATACTTCCTCCTCTGAATGGAATGAGATGGTTTATTGGAGGACTCCTCCTTGCACATTTCACATTTCCTCAGGGAATATTTTCTTAGGTGAATGGAGTCCTATTATGACTTTATTGATATCCTTCAGTTTAGGCAAAAGCTTAGTGAGTCATTTTCTAAACTTATGGAGAGATTCAAGGATCTACTCCAAGAATGCCCTCACTATGGCCTAGACCTATGGCATTTATGTCAAATAATTTATGAGGGTATTGATTACCCAACTAAACAAATGATAGAGTCTATGTGCCCTGAGGGATTCACATCCTTTACAGATGAAGGAAAGGCATAGGAATTTTTACTTGACTTAGCTGACAAAACCCGTGAGTGGGAATCAACCCAAGAGAGTGAAAGAACCATAGGAGGAAAAGGATATTTTGTGGATGGGTTAGTAGCCAAGGAAGCCCATTTGGATAGCCTAATCAAGAGGATTGAGGCTATTGTTCCTAGAGAGCCATCATCAGTCAATTTGGTTAAGATTTGTGCTTGGTGCCAATCCCCTGGACATGTCATAGAAGAATGCCCCAACACCTCTGGGGGCACTTCTAATGATAGTGTTAATGCCTTATACCAGAATAATCCATATAGTAACACCTACAATCCAGGATGGAGAAATCACCCAAATTTCTCTTGGAATCAGGGCAACCAAGCAGGACCTTCCAATTTCTATAATCAAGGTCAACCTGGACCCCAAAGGCCTCCCTTTGCACAACAATCTTTTTCTCAAAATACTTTTCCTAGGTCAAATGTAGGACCTCAGGCGAGTTTTCCTAGGGCCCCTCTCCTATCATCTTATCAATAACCCCCTGGGTTTACCAACACTGGAGAGGCAAGTAGAATTAGTGACTTGGAAAAAAATATGGCCCTCCTCATGACAAGCCATCAAAATCTTACGAGAGAACTCACCCAAGTTGTCTCAATTATGCGTGAGAGGGAGAAAGGAACTTTACCCAGTCAACCAGAGCCTAACCCTAGGCATCATCAGCCTGTTAGTTCACAAGGACCAACTAATGCACCACTGAATATAGTACAAGGTCAGACTCAACAAGGGCCCTCTAACCAATGTAATGTTGTTTATGCCCTTAGGAGTGGTAGAGAGTACCTACAAAGCATTCCTAAATCTTCCCCATCTATTACTCCTATTAACTCTTCTTCAATTGAGGATATAAGTGTGTCTCTTGTTCCAGGTTCGTCTGATGAACCTAAAGATTTTTCTGAAACTAAAGATGATTTGGGTGAGGAAACTAAAAATGATTCTTTTGAACAGGGGAAAATCCCTAATAGTCCTTATGTTCATCCTATCCCATTTCCTAATCGCTTGGTACACAAAAAGAAGACTGCTTCCATGGATAAAATTTTAGAAGTCTTCAAAAAGGTAGAAGTGAACATCCCTCTTTTCGATGCCATATCTCAGATCCCCGCATATGCAAAGGTACTGAAAGATTTGTGTACTCACAAACGTATCACTAGTGTGCCCAAAAAGGTGTTCTTGGCAGGTAACATTAGTTCCATAATTACTCAGCCCATAGCAGCCAAGTATAAGGATCCAGCGAGCCCTACCATATCTTGTGTCATAGGCAACACCTATATTGAGCATGCCTTACTTGACCTTGGCGCAAGTGTGAATCTTTTACCTTATCATGTGTACAAGCAACTAGGATTAGGAGAATTGAAAGCCACTGGAACTACTCTTCAGTTGGAAGATAGGTCTGTTAAGATTCCTAAAGGGGTGGTTGAGGATGTATTACTAAAGGTGGGGGAATTTATTTTCCCTGTTGATTTCATTGTGTTAGATACTAAGCCCTTCTCAACCAAGGATGAGATCCCAATAATTCTAGGAAGACCATTCTTAGCTACCAGTAATGCATTAATCAATTGCCGGAATGGTTTCCTAAGATTATCTTTTGGTAACCAAACTGTTGAGTTTAACATGTTTAGGATTGGCAAGCAACCACATATGGAAGAAGAGATCAATATGCTTGAGGATTTTTTGGATTTTTCTGATGATTTAGTTACCAACTTTGATATTGATTTTGATTCAGAATTCCAAGAGTGTATGGATGAGTTGGATGATGATAGTGAAAATTTCTTTTCTGAAGTCTTGAGTCTTCACACACTTGTGGAGCCCTTCGGACCCCTTTCCAATTCCATTCCCAAACCTTCCATAGTTGAGCCCCCTAAGCTAGATCTTAAGGAGTTGCCATCTAATTTGAGATATGCTTTCCTAGGGCCTGACCAGACTCTTCCTGTAATAATTTCTTCAAATTTGACTTCTAGCCAGGAAGAGGAGTTACTTAAAGTGTTAAAAGATAATAAGGAAGCCCTAGGTTGGACCATGGCTGATATCAAGGGTATAAGCCCTTCTATTGTGCAACATCATATACATCTTATGGAGGATTCCAAACCATCCACGGAACCCCAAAGAAGAGCTAACCCAGTGATGATGGAAGCCATTAAGAAAGAGATCCTAGAGTGCTTAGATCATGGAATAATTTATCCTATTTCTGACAGCCAATGGGTAAGCCCAGTTCACGTAGTGCCTAAGAAGTCTGGTGTGACTGTAGTTCCTAGTGCCAATAATGAGTTGATCCCTACCCGTGTCCAAACAGGATGGCGTGTGTGCATTGACTACAGGAAGTTAAATGCGGCAACCTGGAAGGACCACTTCCCATTGCCATTCATTGACCAGATGTTAGAGAGGTTAGCTGGACATGAATACTATTGCTTTCTTGATGGATATTCTGGCTATAACCAAATCCCAATTGCTTTAGAGGACCAACATAAGACCACTTTTACATGCCCATATGGAACATTTGCTTACAGGCGTATCCCCTTTGGGCTTTGCAATGCCCCTGCTACGTTCCAACGATGCATGATGAGCATTTTTTCTGACATGGTCAAAAAATTCTTAGAAGTATTTATGGATGACTTTTCAATTCATGGGAATTCCTATTCTGAATGTCTTCATCATCTTTCCCTAGTTTTGAAAAGGTGCATATCTAAGAATTTGGTTTTGAATTGGGAGAAATGTCATTTTATGTTTAAATCTGGTATTGTTTTAGGCCATGTAATATCCAAGGAGGGAATTAAGGTAGATAGAGCCAAAGTGGATTTAATTGATAATTTACCACCTCCTCAATCTGTTAAGGATGTCCGGTCTTTTCTAGGGCATGCAGGCTTCTATAGAAGGTTTATTAAGAACTTTAGTCAGTTAGCCCGACCTCTCACTTTATTACTTGTCAAAGATTAGACTTTTGAGTTTTCCAAAGAGTGCCTAGAATCCATCAAGCAACTTAAGAAGGAGTTGACCAATGCACCCATTGTTCAACCACCTGTTTGGACTGAACCTTTTGAACTGATGTGTGATGCTTCGGATTTTACCATAGGAGCAGTTTTAGGTCAAAGGATTAATAAGTTGCCCACTGTCATTTACTATGCTAGTAAGACCTTAAATGATGCACAACTCAATTATACAACCACTGAAAAAGAATTTTTAGCTGTTGTGTTTGTATTAGAAAAGTTTCGGTCATACTTAGTTGGTTCACATGTGGTAGTGTATACTGATCATTCTGCCCTTAGATACCTAGTTCAGAAGAAAGATGCCAAAGCCCGTCTCATTAGGTGAGTTTTACTTTTGCAAGAGTTTGATTTAGAAATTAGGGATAAGAAAGGAGTTGAAAACCTAGTTGCAGACCATTTATCCCGGCTTCCCAATTCCTTGACTGTTGATTCTCCAGTCAACAAGAACTTTCCAGATGAACAATTATTTGCAATGTCCAGTGAACCATGGTTTGCTGACATTGTCAACTTCTTAGTTTCAGGTGTGACTCCGGATCACTGGTCCACCCAAGATAAGTATAGGTTTCATTCCCAAGTTAAGCACTTTTTCTGGGATGATCCTTATTTGTTTAAGATATGTCCAGATCAGATTATCCGACGATGTGTTTCTGATCATGAGCAACATTCCATTCTCTCTTTTTGTCATGATCATGCATGTGGTGGACACTTTGGACCTAAGAAGACTGGCGCAAAGGTTCTCCAATGCGGATTTTATTGGCCCACTCTTTTTAGAGATGCTTTTGATTTTTGCAAGGCTTGCCCTGCCTACCAGTCTCCCTACCGTTTGGTGTATGGGAAAGCTTGTCACTTACCAGTTGAGTTGGAGCATAAGGCCTTTTGGGCCATTAAGAAGCTTAACTTTGATTTGTCTGATGCGAGAATTCATCGTAGGCTCCAACTATCTGAGTTGGAGGAACTTAGGAATGAAGCCTATGAAAGTTCTAGAATTTACAAGGAAAAGACCAAAGCTTTCCATGATAAACACATTCTGCGTAAATCTTTTGCAATTGGTGATAAGGTCTTATTGTACAACTCTCGATTGCATCTTTTTCCTGGTAAGCTTAGATCCCGATGGGATGCCCATTTATTGTTTATAATGTATATCCCCATGGGGCTGTGGAGATTTTGAATCCAGGAACAGGGGTAATTTCGAAGGTTAATGGTCAGCGTTTGAAGCCATTCCTTGAGTTTCCTACTACTAGTAGTGAAGAGGTCATGGATCTCCATGAACCTCTTTACACTGATGACTAACTTTTAATTAGGTATGACCCCCTTGCATTGTCTTTGTTTTTAATTCTTTCCATGCATTGAGGACATTGCATGACTTAAGTGTGGGGGAGGGAAACCAGTTTTTGCTTTTTTCACTTTATTTTGTTTGTTTTTCTTTTTATTTTTGAGCTTGCTAAGGATGAAGTCCTACTTTGGCTTTTGGCTAATGATCATACCATTCGGTTGCTTGATGTATGAAAATAAAATTTTTGATTAAGGTACCCATTTTGAACGTATAAAACCCTGTTGAGAAGAAAGAAACAAGCATGTGTCTTGAGATGGGACTTTCTTTTGAAAAATAAGAGACCCCTGTTTTATGGTGATGGACCATATGTAAGTCTGTGGGTTCCTTGTACTTTTGATTTGGAGTTGAGACCTTCTTTTTAATTTGGCATGAGTTGATAAATGCACAATTTTAAATGAAATGAGAAATGTGGTATAAAGAAGAATAAGAGTTGATTCCTTTGGAACTAGATAGGGCATTGCGCCTCAGGAAGCGTGATGTCTTGATCGAAATTCTTTGGGAGGAAACTTCTGAAGTAACTCTAGCATCACTGCCTTTGTAGGCATATGCAAAAAGCGAAGCTACATAGTTACTTGGGTGTCTGGTGTTTGCTCCACCATGTCATTCAGGCCAAAAGTAGTGGAGTAGAATAGAGTTTATTAGTGAAAAAAAAAAAGGAAAAAAATGTGCAAATGTCATTATTGCTTAGTAACATATTTGGTAAAAAACACTCTAGTGCCTTAGTCATTGGTTCCCTATTTCTTCACAAGTGGTTTTGCCCTAAGATAAGGATGTTTTGGAAGAGATGAGGTGAGTTCCAAATTAAGAAATATGCTAGTGCCTGGAATTGATAAAGAGTAATAAAAGTTCAAGTGTGGGGGTCCCTTGTAAGAGAAATTACCTTTGCTCCGGATTGGTATGACCCTTACCTTTAGCCAAAGTTGGGATTTGTTTATTCTGAATTTTGGGTGTATATTCACTGCAAATACCCACGAGACACAACTCGTCCACTAGGGGTGACCTAGGGGTTTAAAGGCTTGTTGCACATGCTAAGTGCAACCGTGATTCCTACGAAAGTGAGTTAGGTTTTTTATCTTTATTCTTTTTCTTTTTGTTTTGCTCGAGGACTAGCAAAGTCTAAGTGTGGGGGAATTCTTATGAGCACATTTATGTGTAAAATCTAGGGTAGTAAAACATGCATTTTGCATATTTAGAATGGAGCTACCTTGGGTTTTATTCTCTTTTTGCAGGTTTTGTATTTTCAAGGCCTTAAGGATTATCGGGCACTATATCTTTAATTTTACACATAAAGAGGTCCTATTTCTTTTCATGGTTGCGAAGAGGATGAAATTCTGAGGAAGATGGATGCGTTCAATTAAAAGTACACATTCGTTTGGTCACCCGTACAAATGATTATTCTTTTCGGGTCAGAAAAAGAATAATGGATCAGGACTGAACCGAAATGCAGAACTAGCCCATTTGCAATTGTCCCAGAGGTACAAGGAATACTCCAAATGCCAAAAAGGATCGATGGACCACATCCTTAAGTGATTAAAGATTTGTTTTTGGTAACAACAACTACCTAGTGTAGTTGGTGAGCTATGGTGTACAAAATTCCCTTGCTCACCAAGAGGTTTCAAGTTCGAATCTCATGGTTGTTTTTTTTAGAGAATTTTGTTGAAGATTTCCTGCTTTTCACTCACTTAAAGCACTAAGGGCATGGAGGGGATTTCCACATCAAATTAGAAGCAAGGAAAATCGTGGAAGCAAGAAGAAAAAAATAAAAAAAAGGAAAGGAAAATCGTGGAAGCAAGAAGAGAAGAAAAAAAAAAGGAAAGAAAAAAAAGGGAGAACCAAAGATTGTCCAAATCTTCTCTCTCCTCCACATCATCACCAAAATATTGTCCAAATCACACAAAGAAGAAGAAAATCGTCCCTAGGAGAGAGAAAAAGAAGAAAAAAAAATTAGGAAAAAAAAAAAGGAAAGAAAATAAGCAAAAAAAAAATTATAGGAAATTTATTTCTCTCTTCTCTCTCTTCCACCTTAGCACTTTTGGTCTCAAAAGATCTCACAATCAATTGTGGGTTTCTCTCTTTTAGGAAAGAGAAAATTGTTACCCTACCTCCCCATTCCCTATAAATACAACTCATGTAAGAGGAAGGGGGACAATTCATTCTTCTTCTAGTTTTTTTTTAGTTATTCTCTCTTTCTCTTGCTCTCTCTTTAGTTCTAGTTCTTCTCTATTTTTGCTTTAATCACTTTTGTAATAGTTTTTTTTATGTCAATTAATGCAAGCATTCTTTTATTTTTATTCAGCCTTTTTATGTTTATGATTTATGCAATTGAGTTGTAATTTTTTTAAGTTATAGTTCTAGGCTTAGATCTAGGTGACAAGATCATGAGCCGTGGAGCAATTTTTTTTCAAGTTCAAGCATTGATTCAAGTAAGTAGGCTCCTTCAGTAGTCTTCTCTCCCCCCTCTCATTCCCTCTTCTGACTACCCTTTCTTTCTTAATTTAGGATTTTTATTTTTAGTCGTTACATTATTGTTATCCCTTTCCCCCAAGGTTCATGGCTAGTGTATGTGTTGGCTTTGCCCCTCCTAGCCATAGAACCATCAATTTATTGTTTTTATTTTAATTGTCTCCCTTTCCCTAAAGTCAAGTAGAGTAACCCTTGTAAGAGTGACTCTCTGGTCAAGTAGTGAAGCTCATATTATGATGCATCCCTCGGGCTAAGTAGAGAAACCTACTTGTGAGTCTCTCTCTAGCTTTACCCCCTTTCTTTTACTTTATTTTTATTTCAGCATTTTTTTCCTTTATTTATTATTTATTTTTTTAATTGCGTGGGTTGTTTATTTTCAGTTATTTATTTATTTAATTTTAATTGCGTGGCTTACGTCTTTAAATTCTTAGATGACGAATGACTAGGACGTTATTTTAGATACATATGTTTAGGACGGTAATTAGAATTAGATCACAACCATTAATCAGTTCACTTTCGTATTATTAAAAGAAATAAAAAATAAAGTGGTTGTTCTCCCTGTGTTCGACCCGTAGCTACACTAATCCGTACGCTTGTGGTTACATTTTAAATCTCAAACAAGTTTTTGGCGTCGTTGCCGGGGAGACAGTTCCATGTTATTTTTCACTTTCTTTTGGTAAATCGGAGTGCTTTGTTTGCTTTGTTTTATATTTTTCCTTTTCTTTTATTGAATTCCTGAGAAGAACAACTTGCAATAATAGTTGTATCAGTGGAGGTTGCCATGCCTCACAGTATGATAAAGACAGGTTTCGCCCTGTAGCAGTACCTCAGGAATTGACCTGAGCAACCCCGGATCCCTGCCGGTAAGCTCCCAAAAAGCAAAAAAAATAAAAAAATAAAAAAATAAAAAAATAAAAAAAAAATCAAAAAAATCATCAAAAAGTTTTGCTATCCATTCTTTTGTGCTTGTCTTACTTTAGTTGTAGAAAGTTTTTCTGTTGCATGAGTGTTAAGTGGGTACGTAATACTAAGAATCAGTTAGAAAGAAAAGATCCAACAAGTAGTGACCCTATACGTTTGCTCTCTTTAAAACCCTTCAATATGGGAGACCAACAGCAAAACCCTTCA
>NC_056558.1:13853821-13864071 GCF_013358625.1 Macadamia integrifolia | reverse complement strand
TTCTTTCTTAATTTAGGATTTTTTTTATTTTCAGTAGCTACATTATTGCTATCCCTTTCCCGCAAGGTTCATGGCTAGTGTATGTGTTGGCTTTGCCCCTCCTAGCCATAGAACCATCAATTTATTGTTTTTATTTTAATTGTCTCTCTTTCCCTAAAGCCAAGTAGAGTAACCCTTGTAAGAGTGACTCTCTGGTCAAGTAGGGAAGCTCATATTATGATGCATCCCTCGGGCTAAGTAGAGAAACCTACTTGTGAGTATCTCTCTAGCTTTATCCCCTTTCTTTTACTTTATTTTTATTTCATCATTTTTTCCTTTATTTATTTATTTTTTTTTAATTGCGTGGGTTGTTTATTTTCAGTTATTTATTTATTTAATTTTAATTGGGTGACTTGCGTCTTTAAATTCTTAGATGACGAATGGTTAGGACGTTATTTTTAGGACGGTAATTAGAATTAGATCACAACCATTAATCAGTTCACTTTCGCATTATTAAAAGAAATAAAAAATAAAGTGGCTGCTCTCCCTGTGTTCGACCCGTAGCTACACTGATCCGTACGCTTGCGGTTACATTTTAAATCTCAAATAGTCTCTAACTTGCGGAGAGTCAAATCTCAGTGGATGAAGGTAATAGTGATCACAAGTTCAAATTCTGGCCCAAAAATTGTTGAAATGCAACCTGCTACAGAAGGAAGCCCCCTCAAGACAGGTCTATGTTTCTATGAATATTCCCTCAAGACAGGTCTATGCTTCTATGAATCTTCCTTCTTATTCCTAACCACTCTTCTTCTCAACCCTGGTCCCTCTTGAGGGTTAGTGTAAAATAGGATGAGATTAAGTATTTTAGTCAAAAGGGTAAAATCACCATTTCAAAGTTTCACTTAATAGAGATTGGTGGTAGGGTGTGTAAACGTAATTTGGAATTATACAAAAGGTGTCTCTCTAATTGTGAAATTCTCTAAGGGGTGGCGTTATAAATTTCCTTTGATCATATCACACTAGTGAATAAAAAAAAAAAAACATTTCAAGATGGTCATAAGCTTTAGACATCTCTAATTTTATTGTAACCCACACTTGTTTCTCTTTGCAACAATGCATATAATGAAATATTTCTTGAATAATGATGATATTATTTGAAATAAGTCTTCCATAAACGAAGGCAGATTAAAAAGAGGAAATAAATCTATCAAGAAAACCCCGAAGACTCCTAGCTAATAACTTTGAAACAATTCTATAGGCCAATACTATACAAAGGCTAATAAGATGAATTCTTCTGGACCGTAGAATTGGGTTTTTGGGGAATCAAAGTGATCAAGGTATAGTTAGTTCCACCAGGAAATTGTGTTAATTTGTTCAATTCTAGTTATTCGATTTGGTTTTGATTCTGTTCAAAAGGCTGCTACTGTGAACCAGAATCGAATCAGTAGTGAAACCTTGTACTCAGATCATCTACTTCGGTCTAAGTTCTCAATGTGTGATCATTGTGTGAGACCTCAAGCTCAAAGACCTCTCCTACTCCATGGTATATGCTACTTGTGTCTCATGTAAAGCTTTAAATGTTAAGAATATAAAATAGAAAAACTTTGAAAAGGGATTTTTGGGAACTCTAATAACACTAAGGCTCTTTTGGTATCATTTTTCTTTTTGATTTTTATTTATTTAACAAAAATCATTTAGATAAAAATGGTTTGGTAACTATTTTACAAAAATGAATTTTTTGTGAAACAGTTTGGTATCCTGTAAATTATTTTTTTAAAGAAATGGATGAAGAGATGTTCCCCTTACCCATCTTTCTGATAACTCTCTTTTTCCACTTTAGATGAAGAAGAGGAGGCAAGGGGCTTGTATTTCTAATTATAAAGCAAATAACTATTTTTCCTTCCATGTTGGGACTTTAAGCACATGTTTATTAAAGTTGAGCGTAAAAATAACTGAAAATAAATTTTGGTCAAATCACATAAATGACTCCTGATCTCTTTTTGATATTTTATCAACTTTTTTTAAATAGAAATAAGCTTCATAAATGATATCAAATACAACCATAATTGTTTTTATGAACAATCAAAAAGAAAAATGATAGCATCAATTTATTTTATTTTAAAATTTTAATTGTTCATTAATAAATTTTTCCTTTTTACCGATAAATCCTTCTAGGTCGCAACAGAAGTTTTGGACTGTTAAATGTTTTGATTTAATGAGTAATTTGACCGACCCAGCATTTGATTTAATTAAGTGAGGAATTTAATTCGTTTGAACTGACAATTCCTAAGTTGGAACCATAACCAAACCTAATCAAAGTGAAATGTCATGTTCATAACCAAATCTCGGTTCAACTTATTTAGGCCAGTTTTGGTTTTCGATTTTAGCATGAAGAGTTAGAAAAAAATAAAAATAAAAAAAACTTACTAATGTTGTGTCCCTTCCGTCAGGTTGGGGGGGGGGGTGAAGAGGTCGTGAATCTAACAGACAGGGAGCTACCAAAGAGAGATTATTTTAAATACTTGGGGTCAATGATTAGCAAAGATGGAGATATAGAAAATGATGTGTCTCATAGAATTAAAGTTGGATGAATGAAGTGGAGTGCATTGGGAGTGGTATGTGACAGTCAAGAAGAGTAATTTGAATAAGTTGAAGGCAACAGAGAAGCGGATGTTATGTGGGATGTGCGGCAAGACAATGAGGGACAATAAAGAATGCTTGTATTAGAAACAATGTGAGGATCGCTCTAATTCATGACAGGCTTTGAGAGAGCTGACTAAGAGCTGACATACCATCAGGCACTAATGTTTTGTAGGCACCAATACTAAATGCCACTTCTCTAATCTCCTTACACCAGAAGGAGGGCCAGTCAAAAAGGCATTTTCATCCTAAGAAATAATCGGACCGAAAAGAGGTGCTACTAAATTAGGGTCCCTATAGTTGGATGTTGAAAAAATATGACTAAAATGAGCAACAAAACCTTTTAAATTATGGGAGGATCATTGGTTAGGTTCCCTTCACTATCTTTAATAAAATCTATGGATCAAATGTGATGATTCATTTTAGAGACAAAATGGTAAGACATAGGGCTTGTTTGATTTTATTTCTGCTATTTCTGTGTCTAGAAACAGTAAAAATGGAAAAACTCGTTTCTGTGTTAAGAAACGATTTTTTAAATTGTAAAAAGGTGTTTGATTTTTCTGTTTCCAAAAACATTTTCAACAATGTTGTAGGGGGTGCTCCCGGGTTTAAGACACGAGTGAAGGCATGTTGTTGGAGTTGCAGGCATGGTTTCAAGTAGTAGTATCGTATCGACTATGATCGATCCCTGATCCTTGACAGATCCAGATCGGTTACCCTTATCATTTCAGGGGTAAAACAGTAAAAGAAAGTGTACTTTTTAAAAAACCAAGGGTAAGATCGATTGATACTGGTCGATCCGATCCGGATCGGTATCAATAGATAAGATATTGATATTATTCCCTAAATCCATGGTTGTAGGTATGCTTCGTGGAGAAGAGCTTCAGAAGGATAAAGGTAGTCTGAAACTATGAGCTTCGCACAACCAGATTAGAATCGCCGCTTTTGGGCAACCAAGAAATTTCAATAATGGGTTGGGGTTGGGGTTGGGGTTGGGGTAGGTTGAGTGAAGTATCGGGTTTTTCATAAATTTTCGTCCATCCCATTTGTTTCTAGAAATTGAAAATTAAGTATGACTTGTTTCTCCATTCCTGTTTCTAAACACAGAAATAGACATAAATTTCTATTACTATTTTGAAAAACAAGTGAAATGAAACAGAAAAATCAAACAGTTTTGGGTATTTTTCAGTTTCTAAGCATGGAAAAATGGAAAAACACGTTTACGGAAACAAAATCAAATGGCCCCTAATATTACGATCACCATTAGAAACATAAGAGTGTCTAAACTTCTGAAACCAAAGTATTTCCTTGGCTTCGAGTACCCAAATGAGGGTACTTCTTCTAATTGGTCAAATACTCATTTGTGGGATCAAAACTTTCTAATAATTGGATTTGTAAGAAAGTGAATAACTTGAAATGAAAAAGGTTTTTGAAAAAATTGCAATAAGTCATTCAATCTCACCATTAAGTTTCCATCCCAACATCTAACCATTTAGAATGACAGAAGCACCAAGCGGCATAAAAGTTTGAAAGCTTTCCAAAAGAATTGAAGGAAACATTAGTATCAATAAGGGGAAACGATCATACCCAATGGAGGGTAAGGATATGAGTGCAATGTTATCTCCCATAAAAGAAAAATAAAGGATGTGCAAAAGCTCTCTCTAAGACGTCATTTTCTCCAGGTGCACCGATTACCTTTAATAGGCATCTCAACTAACCCATAAAGAGAAAACAAGTTTTAAAACCAATGGTAGCAAAGGTTAGAGGGATTAAAGCTCTTCCCTCCAAAAAAAAAAAAGGTTTTAAAACCAATAGTAGCAAAGGTTAGAGGGATTAAAGCTCTTCCCTCCAAACTTGTCCTCAGGGTTCGGTTACTAGTTGAAAAAGACAGAAGATAAATCTTCCCAAAATAAAGTTCCATCAGCGGCTGAGGGAGGGGCATATACACAAATTAAACACCGTGAGCATTCTTTATAAAAAATAAAAAAATAAAAATCATAATTTCTAAAAATAATGCAATGAATGTTTGGTGACAAAAAACATTTGTGGCAGTATAGTTTTGACGACCAAAACACTAAAGACCACTATTGAGTCCTTTTGTGCATGAGCTAGAGCAAAACACAAACTTGGAATATTTTTTTTAAAATTTAGGGCAAGATTTATCGTCGGGTGACATCAATTTGTTTTTAGATAGAAAAATAAAATCATGCTTCAACAATGAGATGTCTATTAAGTACTCAAAGACTAGTATTAGGGGACTGAATTACCCTAACATTCCTGTTGTGTATAGGTTGTCATTATTGGCAACCTTGGTTACATGTCAATGATGATATGGTGAATTATGATAATGTGGCATGTATAGTCACTTGATGACATGGTCATGCTTAGATTCAGTATCAAAATATCTATTTGTGATTTGTGTGTCGGCAATGTTTCTTGTGCAAATCCATATCAGGAAATGACAATTTTAGAAATGGTCATGTTTGGGGGGCATTTTGGTAATTTTTGATAGTAGTTTGAGTAAATGGATTATTCCGTAAAATTGTAAAGCATTGAGTCATGAGTTCAACGTAACTTGAATCATCTCAATCTAAATCTGAATGAGAAAATTATGACTGTTTTTGTATAATCATATCGCACTCAAATGCTGAAAGTGTTCGATGAAATGCCCAAGTGAGGTGTCACACATATTTCAAGATATTGTGTGCCCATTTTTCATGAGTTGGCAATGGTTGTTAAATTGTTTTGTTGTTTGGTGAGGAGGTGTCTTAGCGGTAAGTGGCTCGTACGAATTGAGGTGGCATACATGATACCCGTGGCACAAGCCTCGGCACACGGCACAACACCATGGTTGTACAAAACAAGGGCTGCACGCACAGCCATGGCCTGCCCAGCCCCGCGTGTGACCCAGCACGCAAAGAGTTAGAACGTCAAAAAAAACTCCGAGTATAAAAACCAATAACTACTGTGAATTTTGCTCATATGGGGTCCAGGAGCCATTATTCTTAGCAGAAGGGGCTGCTTGCAAAATAAAAGAGTTATAATAGTTTTACTCCAATGTCCAGAGAGCAGCCACGTTGTCGAAATCCAAGATCCAGGTCATCATCAAAGGGTGCCGAGTTGAGGCGGTTTTGACTCAACCGCGCCTTGTCTGATTGGTCACGCACAGGAATCCCCTCATAGCCGCATCACAAGGTGTCACATGTGTTGATTGTACTACGTGCATGTACGTCTCTGTCATCGAGATTCCTGCATTTTGATTTGGCGCACAGACATGATGTTTCATGGATTCGAATCAAAGGGCCAAAATGTTTTCCCGTCACTCCTCCCCATGTGATCCAAGCCTCAGCGTGGCTGAAGCAGACAGAGTGCCCATCCAAAAAAAAAAAAGAAAAAAAAACTAGTACGAAGTTGAGATTGATCAAACCTCAATTTTCATGTATTTATTTATTATTATTATTATTTTAACAATGGTCATTCAGGCCTTCAGCCTGACTAGTCTCACGGGCATGCATTGAGCTCTACCACTAAGTTGTAAAGGCACAATTTTCATGCATCAATACCTAGTTTTTAATTTGTTTATCCCATTCCTATCTTGAAAACTTCTATGTTCAATGCAAAAATCAAAACTACAGATTAGGTTGAATCACAAAGCCTACAAATAAAATAACAAAAAAAAAAAATCTAAATTTGAAGTCTATTTTGTACCCAAGTCTTTTCCGTTTACAATGCTTGGACAAACAGTTGGTGGTGGGGTGTTCTCATTCAGAAATAGTTATAGTCGGTTTGGATCTGATCAGATTGGGTATCCTTTAATTTTCCCCTATAATAAACACATAAAGAGTGTTTTGTTTAAGTGAATCAACAAAGCAAATCATAAAATTATAATTGTAACAACAATTACCTAGTGTAGTTGGTGAGCTGTGGTGTACAAAAATCTCATGCTCACTAGGAGGTCTCAAGTTCGAGCCCTCCTGTATATTACCTAAGTATCAATCACCTCCCCTCTACTTTAAAACCTATCAGCACCCTCCCCTAAAGTTGACAATGTTAAATGGTGAACTAAAAGACAAACTTACCCTTACCACTCATACCCTTACCACTCATATGAAGCCCTGAATCTAATATATTAAAAGACAAGAATACCCTCATCATCTCTAAAAACCCCCAAATTAACCTATTCAGTCGAATTTAGATTAGAGGAGGAGAGACTGTGCGGCGACCTGAGTGAAAGCTACGGAGATGGACTTTAATGGTGAAGATTAGAACGAAGATATATTCTTTTTCGGTAGAAGATTAGAAAATTAGTATGAAGGAAACCTTTCCAAGTTTTGTGTGATTCTTCTCCGTTTTGGGCTATGAAGTAGCACGCAAATTATGTAATATTCACTCGCAAATTCGGAAGTTTCGTGTTCATCTCCCATTTTTGTACTTACATTTCTTCTGTGAGCGTTGTTCACTAGTGTTTCGTTCGATTCACGTTCTGTTTCTGTTGCCCAGAATCTCCCTTGAACAGAATTGTTAAAGAGTAGTGAGAAATTGATTTGAAAATGTCAGTTTGGAAGGATTATCAATAGGTTTTCTGGAGGTCTATAACTGGTTAAAGTTTTCTAAGTGGTTTCTAAGGATGAGAAGACCCAAAACCGACCTTTTTGATGGGAGAAGGCTCAAATTGTCCCATTTTTTGCTGGGTATGGCGGCATTGTACTTGTTTTTTATAGTCTTCAAGTTCCCTCAGTTGTTAGAGATTGCTTCTGTGTTCAATGGGGATGACAGTCTTGTTGGTCAGGATGGATCAGCAGTGGGTGATGAAGATGCGGATATCAGCAAACCCTTCTTTAGTTATGTTTACAAGGATACTATTCACCGGAAGTTGGGAAATAATGAATACCAGAATGCATCACTAATGACTTGGAATGGGCCATTCCAGGATGAAATTGGAAATTTTCCACTTGTCAAGCCGCTTCGGTGCCGCTATGATCGTTTAACAGGTTATACTTTTGAGGCAAAGGAATTAGACAATGGCTATGTCTCTCGTTCAGCGGCTTTATTGGGTGAAGAAAACGATTCAGAAACCCTGGCTCAGATCGGAGAGAACTCTCTCTCTCCCTCTCATCGAAATTTAGCTCGAAGTTCCTAATCTGATCTGAAACCCTCGTTTAAGAGAGTTCTTTCTCAATGTCTCTCTCAAAGTTCAGCTCGAAGTTCCTGATCTGATATGATCTATAACGATTTAGAAACCCTTGTTCTGATCTTCAATCCCACTTGCTTCACAAACCCAAAAATGCAAGGGGAAGGTGTTTTAGAAATCTCTTAAGAAAATAAGGGTAATATGGGTATTAAAATATTTGTGTTAATCTGATTCATCATTTAACAGTGATAACCGCGAATAATTGGAGGAAAGTAAGCATCTTGGAACTTTAGGGGAGGATGCTGATGGGTTTTGAAGCAGAGGGGAGGTGATTGGTATTTAGGTATCATATAGGGGAGAGGAGTGTAATTTCCTTTGAAAAGTTACAATTGAGTTCCAATAATCAAACTTCAGGAGAGTTGTCCAATTGCTATGCTTATTAAATACCAGAACATTCAAAGCAATCAGTGTTGCCATCCCTTCATGAGTCCACCACAAGAACCAAAAGAGGAAATGTTGATATTCATAATTGATTCATCGTATAGAGGATTTCACATATACATGGAGCGTATTAATACAATGATAGATAGATTATGCATGTAACTGTGCTATTCAAAATCAAGATGCATTTGATTAATGACATAATCATAAATATGGTATGTTTGTGGGTGTTTTTAATCTGGTCCAAATATTGTTTGGATCCCTTCTTACTTTGGAAGCAGATGCAATATGAGGTACTACAATGGCGTTTAAATCTGCGAGAGCGGAAAGCAAACATCGATTTCTCAAGAGGTGAGTTTTCTTTCTTACTTTTAATTAATTAATTTTATTTTCTTTATTATTGGCTCTTCCCACTCCCCCTTTCTGTCGTACCGGGTTTATGGGGTTCGACTTATGATTGATAATAGTCCTTGGACCTCCCACATGTTCTTGACAAGAAGTTGAAGGAATTAAGATGATGCCTTGAATTTTTATTGGTAACACTCCCTTATTTTTCATAAATTATTGAGCAATCATTCAAGAAATTTGTTGAATTTGTGTGAAGCGAATTGCGTTTCATATGTTCGTGAAGCTGAATGGGCTCCTTCTTCTTTTTGTTTTTTTTTTTGGGGGGGGCGGGGAGGGGGGGGGAGGGTGGTGGGAGGTGGAGTTCTGTACTCTGTAGCGATATTTAATTTTGTGCGTGTTGTCAATATATACTAAATTGAAGACAATTCTTAGAAATGTGGTAACTTGTCTGTGGATAATCTGGATCTCAACAAGTTATAAAGCATAAATGTGTTGAGAGGTCAGGAACTTCTCTTGATTCTTTTGAAATTAGAAACAGAGATTGTCCAATTGTGTCAATACGCATTGTTAAAGATTTTCTTGGGAAAAAAATTTTGGTTTTAATTGAGTTGTTGACTTGTAAATTTTTTTCAAGGAATTCCTTTTCTTGTGTTCTATGTAGAAAATTTTGTAAGTCCAAGCAACAATTTTGCAAGATGAAGAAGAGAAGGTAGTAGCTTTCCTCAGAATGATGGGGAAGGAAGCAATGGGGATACATCCTCCAGTGCATTGGAGAGTTGGGCCATCAAGTTTGAGCAATCCGTAAATATCTTTCTCATGGTAAATTTTCTTTGCTTCTAGTTCTTTCTTCATTTTCATCATTTGCCAAAGTTGTTCGCATTTGTTCGGTGAAGAGTTGCCTATAATATGTTCTGTTACCAAATTTATCTCATAATACGTCATTCATGCTATTTGGTTCCTGATTTTTTATCATTTTTTTTTAAATGTATTATTCTTCAAAATTTTATTGCTGTTGAGGCTCTTGGATTCACTTGCAACTTGCACTCAGTTGTTTTAAAACCTAGGGAAAAAGTCGTAACATCTCAATTTGGTTTTGTAGATCTCCTATACTAACAGTGTGGCCTCAGTCCCTACCACGTCCCTATTTTGAGATTCTTGGAGGTTACCCTTATTCTTGGAGGTACATCTCAATGTACCGTGACCAGAATTATGCTAGGTTTTTTGTGCTGGAGACTATCGCAAGAGTTCCTTATTTTGGTGAGTGCTACAATTTCTAATTTATCATTCATGTGCCTTTATTGTTTATGTTTTTTTGGTTTGATGATTAGTGGTCTCTCAAAAGGGGGAGAAGAACAGTACCTCATATTCTGGAACCACCACTTAACTGTTGCTCAGATGTTAAGTAAAACTTTAATTTCTTGTCCTATGCTAAGTCTATTCCAACCATGAAAAGACTATTTTGATGGTCAACGAATAGGAAGGTTGGTGAGTGAGTCCAGAGATGGATCTTGGTTCCTGGTTTTTTATCGTTACTGATATCTTTGATGATTGGTGGAATCCTTTTTCAGATGTCTCTAGTTCTTCAAATCATTGTCAGTTTGGTCATTAACTAGCTATATTGCTGAGTAATTGCATGGATGTCAGGTTCTGAACATCATGCTGTATCATGCATAATAGCTATAACAATTTTTTTTTTTGGGGGGGGGGGGGG
>NC_056558.1:13850027-13853801 GCF_013358625.1 Macadamia integrifolia | reverse complement strand
GGGGGGGGAGAGGAATGAATAGCTATAACATTATTTTGTTGTTCTGGCAGCCTTTATGTCTGTTCTATACATGTATGAGTTTTGGTTGGTGGAGAAGATCAGATTATTTGAAAGTGCATTTTGAGGAGAGCTGGAATGAGATGCACCATCTTCTTATCATGTAGGTCTGAATTTATGTCTCTTTCCAGCCATGTTTTCAGGCATCTAATTTTCTGTTTCCTAACAACTTTGATACCTTTATGTTTTCTTGTTACGATCATTGTGGTGCCATGGTATTAAATTTTACAGATGCATTGTTTTTTTCTTCTAATGTTCTCATATATACCTGTTAAATATGGCCAGATTGAGTTCCGAAATTCAAAATTAAGATTTGTGAGCTGATAGACTTTGAAGTTTTACTTTCATGTTGCTTTCTATTTAGTGATGTTATGGTGGTTTGATTGCAGGAACTGGGAGGAAAATCGTGGTGGTTTGATCGCTTCCTTGCACAACGCATTGCAGTGTTTTATTATTTCATGACAGTTTTAATGTATGTAGTGAGCCCAAGAATGGCATGTAAGTATATCGCTTTATTTCTTTGATTGAACATATTGTTTCTGGTTATGAATTAACAGTTTCATTATGTTTCTCTTTTTCGCTTTATCATTATGTTATGCCTTCCTGCTTATACTGAACGGACCATTTAACTTATTGGTTGAAGGACACATAACCGAACGACAGCTCTTACAGAGACCCAAATAGGCCAATCCTTCCCAAAATTTGTGGTCCAGGATAAACAATAAATCGTGGTTTCTTTGCCCAACTTGCTTGAGTTTCCTACCTTGAATTCCCTGGAAGAAGCAAAGCTGGGCCTGGTTTTCATGTCTAGCTTGTGGTACACTTTATTTAGGATCAAGTCTTTTCTGCTCCTTGAAGAGGTTTGCTGTTACATGCTTATGTTTTCCTACTCCAATTAAGTCCTTGTAATATGGGTTGAGTAAGAGATTGTCAAGTGTTGTTATTAATGGATGTCCATGTGTCACTCCATGGCAGGTGTTAATTGGGTTTTTAGAATTTTGTACATTGAAAGAGTCCTTGTAAGTTGTTAGTTTGAGGAAGGTCCTACTCTTTAGGATGAGTGGTTAGTTCTATAATGTAGGAGGTAGTGGAATTAATGGAGGAATTCATATAAGTTTTTCTCTCGATATAGTAGGCGTATTTTATCTTTCGGTATGTTATGATCCCATAGCGGTGATATGGGGGGCTGATTCCACGTCGGTTATTAAAAGTTTTGATGTGGGTTGATATGGTCTTGGGTTCCCTCACCTTATAAGTTGGTTTTTGGGGATGAATTCTCCCAAGGTTTGCATAGTGATATTAGAGCAGCTGATCCTTGGTCCTAACCCTCGCACAGAAGGGGCAACTTGGTGCTAGATTGAAGCTGCTAGTAAGGAGGCTACCTACCACCAAACAGAAACCCTAGAGCAGAGTGGAGCCCCTTAGAAAAGGTTACCTAATCTGGAGTGGGACACCATGGACGTTGGTTTGGAATTGTGGTGGCATTTTACAATTCCATGATCCCACATTGGTTACGAAAGAGATTTGATGTGAGTGGATATGGTCTTGGGTTCCCTCACCTTATAAGGCAGTTTATGGGGGTGAGTTCTCCCAAGGCTCGTATTGTTATGTGCATGATAACTTGACTGGGTAACTCGCTCGTATTGTTATGGGCACCTTGATCTTTATCACAAGTCAAGTATGACAGCTCCCGATCCTTGCCTTTGTTCTTATTTTCACCTATTTTGGATGGATAAGAAAAAGACAAACTAGTTTGAGGAAACCAACTTCTAAAACAACACTTTTAATTAGATGAAAAAATACCCGTACAAGTTACAATATTGAGACCAAGACTTGATAGACTCCTCCAACGTTGGACTACTAACGTTCATATACTTCCTATATTTTAGCACGAACCACCACTCTTCTTAAAGAGTAGGACCTTCATCAGACTAACAACAACTTACAAGGACTCTTTCAGCGTACATAATTCTAAAAACCCATGGAATGACACAACACTTGACACGTCTCTCGCTCAACCCATATTATAATAAGGATTTAATTGAATAAAAAATAGGCGCGTAACATCCCACCCCCTTAGCAATGGCATTGTCCTCAATGCTACACTCATCCATAATCCATGATGTCATCTTCCTCATTTTCACATCAAGCTTCAATTAAAAAACAGTTTCTTCAATTGATGCCCAGGGGCAAGCTTCTCATTGCAATCAAAGCACAAAACCTTAGAGTGCCTCTCTTGAAGTTGGGAAATGAAAGATCTGCGTTTTATACCATGTAAGATCCATCAAAAGAAGCGTACAATTTTCTTGAAGGGATTCATTTATTTTGACATAAAATGCCTAGAAAAGTTTCACCCATTCTAATTTATAGATTGTGGGCTTAAGATAGCGGATCCCACTATAGAATACTTCATATGAAACATACTCTATAATTAGATAGTTTACATTCTTTATTTTTTTTCAACCCTTTTTATGTCGAAACAATTGGAACCAAATAAATTAACCAATAAATAAATAAATAAAATAACCATCCTGCTTTGCATGTGTGTTTAATGTACCATTGTGATCAGGCATATGCATTGCTCGTGGCTCGTGCCTTACTGATTAATATAGGCTAAAGAAAAACTTTAAACCCTAGTTTTTACCCCTGGAAGCTTAAATCTTAGATTTTGATATTTGTACATTTGTATTCTTGCTTTCTGCAGATCACTTTTCTGAATGTGTGGAGAGGTATGCTTACGCAACTTATGACAAGTTTATCAAGCTACAGGGAGGTAAAAGTTATAGCCACAAATGAGCTCATCTTCATTCAAATTGCGTACTAAAATATAATAATTTTTAGGGAAAATTACATCCCCTCCCCTATAGTTTGTCGAAATTACGCGTGGATCCAAGGGTTTGAGCGAATTACACCCCCTGCTGACGCTGTGAGGATTCTGTTAAGTTTGAAAAGACTTAAATACCCTTTTTTATTATTCTAAGTCTTTTGCTGAGAGGACCATTATACCCTTTAGGGGAAATACCCATTATACCCTTTGGGGAAAAAACCAATAAAATGGGTATTGCCCTCAAAACAGAGAGCCATTGGAGAAGGTTCCCTATCTCCAAGTAGCTCACCTCTGCAAATCGACCTCAACAACCATTCCTAGTGAAGGTTTTGTCTCTGATCGACAAGTTGAAGGTTCCCTGTCTCCGATCGATTGACGCCGGCGAACCCAGGTAAGCAAAGGAGAAGGTTAACACCGATAACCCCTGCAAATCACCCCAGCGAAGACCATTCTAGGTGAAGAAGCTCTGTCTCCGATCGATTCACGCCGGCGAACCCAGGTAAGCGAACATTAAACCGAATCTGAGCGAGAGTACGCCCTTTCTTTGTGTGTGTATGCCCTTTCTCTGTTCTGAAATCGTATGTGTTGGGGATGAACCTAGGGTTTGGGAATTTGATAATGTGTGATTTATGCTTGCTTGCTTGCTTCTGGGAATGTAACATCATAGGCCTAAGGATAGCTGGTTGGACTGAATCTGAGGAGCTACTACAGGTTGGATGGATAGGGCTGGCTATTGTTGGCCTTCCTTTACTCCCCTTTATGCGAACTATATCAGTAGGAGCTTGTTTCTATTGTTGGAATTATGGTTCTCATTTATAGTGATAATTATATGTTTCATGATCAAGGATGCATGGTTACCCGAAAATCTGCACAATTCCCCCTTCATGTAT
>NC_056558.1:13657091-13849937 GCF_013358625.1 Macadamia integrifolia | reverse complement strand
TTTTTTAAGTACACTTTCTCTTTGTGGACAACTTTCTTTTTAATCTATAAACAATGATTCAATTCACAACCCCCCTTGTTTTATGTTTTGAGTTGATGAAATTTGGTTTCAGCCTTTTGTTTTGTTCCTGTGTTGATTCAGTTCCAGACCTGTTGTGATTCACAGTTGAGTAGTGGTAATTCCAATTGAGGCCTCGAGTGGTGATGACAATGTCAATATCCACGCGTAAAGCCTTTCCCAATATAGCAGCCTATGCACACTTGGAAGTTTTTAATATATATTGTATAAAATTTTGGAATTATTTCTGAGATGCAATGGTTGGGATTATTTGTTGGTATATCTAATTGAGTTTAAACTTTTGGGTATTGCAGATACGATGTCTACTTGCATTGTAACTTCCATGAACCAAGCCGATGGTCTGAGGTATGTTAACGTTAAATGCAAATGTCACAGAAGAGCTGCAGTCAAGGTATCGGAGTCCAGAGAAAACCCTAACAGACTCTACTACACATGTCCAGAGATTGCACAGGTTTTTTGCTTGGTGTGAGCCAGTGAATGTGACATCAGTCAGAAGTGAACCTTCAAACAACCCGAGCCCTCATGAGTTTCAACAGTTGAAGGATGGGATACGTAGTGTGAAGATAAGATTGAGGCAGGTGAAGAGATTCAATGAAAATTTGAAGCTGCTTGGATAAGTTGTTTTATGTTTTTTTATTGTGCTATTGGTTGTAATGTTTGTAAAAGTTTAGAAGTCTTTGTTAAGATGTTTCTTTAGGATTTTGATATCAATGTACCTAGTCTACAACTCTTTGATGTTTGGCATGGTTTGGATGGTTGAAGGAATGTGTAATTGAAACCAATATGGTAATTAAAATGTGATCTTATTTCTACCATTGCTGTTTTCATGCATATATGTGAAGTAAGTTGCAAATATATGAAAGTACCTGATTTACAAAATTGAAAAAAAAAAAATATGAAAAATTAGACAGCATTTCCCCTATAATACTAACATCTGAAAATACCTGATTTAGAAATCCAACATATACAATCTTATAGATTCAAAATCATGAAATCCAACATCACAACTCCATCACATATCAAGAGTTTCATACATTACCATGACTCAGTACATCCATTGTTCAAATTACATAATGATTCTAAAAAAAAAACAAAAAACAAAAAACAAAAAAGTGGATCTCCAATTCTCTACCTTCCTCAATCACCATCGCCTACTTCTTCCTTGCTTTCCTTTTCTCTCACTTATCTGTCATCTTCTTTTTAAGTCTTGCTTGTACTGAATCACCAACATCAGTTGTTGTAGAAACTTGTGACCTAGTAACCATTTGGGACAAGCTTGCATCATCTTGGTCATCATTGCCACTTCTTCTTTCCTTTAAGAACAAAAAATGCAACATCAGTATTAGTGCATATTATAGGTTTAAAAAAAATGCAAGAAAATGATAATGTGATATACCTTCCCAGCAGATCTATGGCTTGAAGAACCCTTCTATTTTCCCTCAGGAGAGCCTCTTCCACAAGTTCTCTTATTATGGCCTGGTCTCTTGCAAATCTTGCATTTGAGATATCTTGTCTTCTTTCTAAAATTAACAGGAGGTACCTCCCAAGGTTCCCTTTTCCTTTCACCCGTGCTCGGTCTACCTACTCCTCTCTTCAAAAGTGGTGGTTGGATAACTCCCTAGATCTAACCCAATGCCTAGCTCAGATACATCTGGGATGGAAAATATCATATGTTCATATGTCTTCATATAATTTTTCTTTGTAAAGTAAGTTGCACAATAGTCTTCAATTTTTTCTCTCTTATGGACAATGGCAGCCACTGCATGCTTGCAAGGTATACCTGATAATTCCCAATCTTTGCATCCACATGTTCGCAACCTCAAATTAACCACATGTCTTCTGTGGAAAGAATCTACCACCTCAAATTCATCTGTATTACCAAGGTACACCTTGTATTTCCTCGAGAGTTCATATACTTCAACAATCTTCTTCTTCACAATAGGAGTGACAGTCCCATTCAATGAAAGACTTTGATAGTATCTCTTATTCAATTTATCCATTATTTTAATCCTAATACTATCAATCACAGACAAAATGGGTTTACTGCGAAAATCACCAACCCAGTTGTTGAAACTTTTTGTCATATTGTAAGTGATTGAATCATTCTTACAACCAATATGGAAAGCATGTCTAGACCATAATGCTGACGGCTTCTTCTTTAACCACTCATATGCCTTGATGTTGATCTCTTTGATGGAATTCATTGCACTCTGAAATAGATGCATAGTAGGTGTTGTGGAAGCTTCCCAAAAGTACTTCTTCAACAAGAGACTGTTGTATTTCCCCTTGAAATTCATGTAGATGTGTCTACTACAATTTTGAATGTGAGCATTGGGAAAGTTATCATGGATGATATCTGCCAGTCCATATGAAACACACAATTCAATAAATTAAATACTGACCATTCAAAAAAAAAGGGGAAAAAAAAAACTAATACTATTTTTAAGGAATGGAATGGTATACCTTTTGGCTATCTGACATAAATGTCAAAGAAGTGTTATTACCAGCAGTTGCCAGTGCTTCATATAAACATTCAAGGAAAAATCTCTAACTTGCTTTATTTTCAATTTCCACAAATCCATAGGCGATAACACCCCGTTATTCCCATCAATAGGCAATAACACCCCGTTATTCCCATCAGTAGATAAGGCTGATAATAAAACACCACCATACTGGCCCTTCAAATGGCAATCATCAATTCCCAAGAATGGTCTACAACCATTCACAAAGTCTTCCTTACATGCATGGAAGCAAACAAACAACTTCTTGAATATTGATGATGCTTGCATGCCATTTCTGTGCTCATACTAGAGTTTAAAAATACTTCCTGGGTTCCTGTGCAGTATTAGCCTACCATATACAGGTAAAAAAGAATATGACTTTGAGTGACTACCATCATTTTTTTCCAATGTAATTTGTTGGGCTCTATAAAATTTCATATATGGAACATCACAATTAACCCTATAGTTCTTGCATAGCATAGCAGTCATAACATCATGATCCAACTCAGGGTCAGCTCGTAGCTCAGATTCAAGTTTCTTAACTATCCAATGTGTGGTAATAAGCTTATGACCAGACTGCCATGTACAAGTGTGGTTTGGGTTCAGGGTCTTCAATAATAATGCAGCCCCATGATCGGTTGGTGAGACATGAACTCTCCATGAACAATCCTCGGCTGTGCACCTCACTATGACCCTTACCTTCTCATTTCTTTCAAATATGAGCTCAAAAATGTGGTAGATATCAAACTCTTTAAGCTTAAATTTGAACTCATTCACATCAAGATAAATTGCTCTAACATTAAAGTTGCTATCATCACTATCATCATGGCAAATTACTGGCTCAAAACCATCTGGATCATGTACATTTGGATCATAATCATCTAGCTCGTTATGGTTGCCTACATCCTTCTCATACTCACTACCTACATCCTTCTCATGCTCACACTCTACATCATTGTTTTCATCAGAATCTTCAAGCTCACTTTCACTGTTACTCAATTCACCATGATCTGTTGAATCATAAACAAAATCTGCATCACTATTATCTGAATCATCTAAAGATATGATGTCAGGCACATCAGCTCCCTTACCCTTGCTCCCATAATTAGGTTCCTCACTTGACTGTCGCCTAACAGGCTCAGGATCTACAGGCTCTTTAATTTCCTTACTTCATTCATGCTTAGAATGCTTAGTCCTGTTTGTAGTGGGTGAAGAACCTTGAGAGTTATCACTTGCATTAGCATTTGACTGAGACAAAATAATAGCCTTTGCAACATGTGAACTACTCTCAGAATTACCACTAGAACTCTCTGTTGAATTATGTCTTGTCATATCTAACATATCAAAAGTCCCTCCACTAGCCATTTCATAATATGTGCTCCTAGCACTAGCATTGTGTTTAGGGTTTGCACCTCCACTTACACTTGAACTTCCTGCATGCGTGCTACAGGTCATTGCATTGGAACCCCCTCCAACAACAACTTGCTTTGCCATATTTCTTCTCATGTTCTGGTATCCATAACCATCCTCATCATCATCCATTCTATAACAATGTCCATGTAAAGTATTGTCCCTTGAGATAACATTGTTGGAATGTGAGTTGATGGTACATTGATCTTTCTCCACATCACTCCATGTAAGATCAAACATAGTCACTTTTATAACATCTTGATTGGTATTTAAAGAGAGTAGTCGTAGCACAAAGCTGTCATCTCCTAATATCAAATCTCCATTGTTTAGGAGTGTAGACTTCATTTTGAATGTTACATCATGACCAGCAGGGACATGATCTACCACAGTGCTATAGACATCACATAGCAACTCTATATAACTATATCTTTCTGGGTCTATAATATTCTCCGCATATCTCTCCTGCCAGTTAAACAAAACTCTACACCTCAATTCCATCACTACATAACAAAGAAATAAAAATATCAAGAGGTGATATTGGGAGATGATTTTAAACTTTATGTAATTTAGAATCACTACAACTTATGAGGTTAAAATTAAACTATGAAAATATTAAGAAGCAAAAACTCTTATCAATGATTATTAAGCCACAAATTCTATTCAATTTTCTTCCACTTTTGATGAATCCCATTATAATTGAAAGTCTCCTTCCAAAAACTATAGAACCTCAGAAGAGAAAAAAAAATCCACAAAATTCAATTCAATCTTCTTCCACTTTTGATGAATCCCATTATAATTGAAAGTATCCTTCCAAAAACTACACAACCTCATAAGAGAAAAAAAAAAAATCAAACAATCTCTCTTTGCTCAGTGTCAGCGATCTCAGTAAGAGTAAGAGAATCCATTTCAAAATCAAAGAAACCATAAAGAGCAAATCAAATAAAAAAGAACACTTGCAAATCCTAGTAAAAAAAAAGGCAATAATATGCACAATTGAATCGGAAACAGGGTAGATTGAAGATATGCATTTTCCTTTTTCTCTATATTCCCTAAATTTGAAGATACACATGTTCCTTTTTCCAATTCAGAGGGAAATACCAGCAAGGACACAGTCGATTGAACCTTCCGTGAGGTTCATGAAGATGCCATCATCGTCTAGAGGTTCTGTTGACTTCGCAAGGATTCCGTTGCTTCTCACGTCTGAGGTATGAACCGAGATTGCATCGCTTCTCACACAGTCGATCGAACCTTTTGTGTAGATGAAGACGATGAATTGAAAGATGGAAAGGGCTTGGATGAAGACAGAAGATGAGATTGAAAGAGGGAAAGAGGGAAAGAGCTTAGATGAACACCTCATTGTAGTTAGGGCTTATCCGAGACACTTTTGGATGAAAGAGACGATGAGAGGATTTTCCCTTTTCAAACTCATTTTTAGTGAAGGGTATTTTGGCCACTTCACTTTGTTCTGGGGGTGTTTTAGGTATAAAAAAATGACCTTACCATATAACGGATTCAAACTCCCGGTCTCTAACGGATCGGACTCAAATGTAAGAATGTTTCATGCTTTAGGGGAGGGGGGCATAATTCGCTAAAACCCTTGGATCCACGCATAATTTTTGCAAACTATAGGGAAGGGGGATGTAATTTTTCTTAACTTTTATTATTTAATTTATCAATGTGTGTATATATATAGGGAGAAAGAACTACCCGCTGGCGCAGGTACATGCCTAGACACAGTAGGTGCAGAAAGACTGCTCCGTCGCTGAAGATGTTCCCACATGCTCTCCTAGCCAGCGCTCTGACGTGTACTTGCACCTTGCCCAGGGTTAAAGAACACTACTTCCTAATGTACCCTATGCCCACACAAATAGGGAAGTGAAGCCGGGGGCATGGGCGTCTTTTCATAACCTGATTCCACTTCCCCATGTGTGAGGATGTAGGGTACACGAGGATGTAGCATTCTTTTTTCTATATATATCATTTCCTCCAGCCTACTCGTTTGATACTTATGGGAATTATTTTTTCGTAATGAATTAATTTGGTGTATACAATATTTGAAGCCTCATTTGTATTGGTAGGTACCTATATATAGTGGGAGAGGTTTGGGAAATCGAATATAAGTAGGATTGAGAGAACTTGGTTTTGGGAATGTCTACTAACACAAAATTCACAACTTATATGCAGAAAATCAGATCTAACAGTAGCCATAAATGATGAAGTTTCCAAATACAAGTGCAGAAAATTCATTCTGAAAATTCTTGGAAATTTAATAAAAGGATACATGATCGGTTAGTACCTTTCTTTGCTATCCCTAGAGTTGGAGTGTTGTGATCTAGGGCTAAGTCGCTTTCGAACTCAAAAGAATTTGTCCTCGGCACCTTATTTCTATTAATTGATGAATCCTCATAGTGTTCGGGGATGTAATTTAAGCCAAAAGTGGTAAAATGGCCTAGTATGAAAATTGATGTAAATCAAGTTTAGGTAATGCGGGAAAGTTCAATTTTCTGAATTTTTTAAGTCAAAAGATGGTGAAACAGGTCTAGGAATTCACATCAAACCACAAACCAGTCCTGATGTGGTAAAAATTGACCAGATGATCTTCCTTGAAGTTCTTGGTGCTTTGGCAGACCTGCACAGAAGAGATGACAGGGGAGAGCCAGGCTGATCCGATGGGGGACTCTCCGATGCCTAAGTCAGATCTTTCCACAGCAGATGTTTAATAGAAATTTCTAGTAAAAGAAGTGATTGATCCATCCCCCATGATGGAGGCTTACCTTGGTATTTATAGGCTACTGATGGAGAGAGAAGGAGGGGCGTTTGTGGAGATCTAGTTTAGGCGTAGAGTCCTTGAGGGGAGTGGTATTGTGATTATGGGAATATTCTGGGTTCCAGGGCATATTTTGGGAATATTCTCCATTGATCTCAGAGGTGCAAGTCGTGAGAGGGGTGGACGCCTCTGATGACGTGTAGTGGATAGAGTCCTAGCCCCATGATCAGGGATCACATTCTTTGAATGTAGGAGTGGATGTGTGCACATTTTCGGGTGCATTACTTGATTGTGTCGAGCCGAGGTGATAGGTTGGTCGAACAGAGGTGGTTGGTAGCATGGCCTGATGGAGGGCCAAGGTGGTAGCACGGCCTGATGGAGGGCTGAGGTGGCAGCACGGCCTAATGAGATGCCGAGGTGGCATCACGGCCTGATGAGATGTCGAGGTGGCAGCACAACCTGATGGAGGGTCGAGGTGGTGGCATGGCCTATTAGAGGGCCGAGGTGGCAGCACGGCCTAATGGGGGGCCGAGGTGGCAGCACAGCCTAATGGAGGGCTGAGGTAGTGGGTCAGTCCTGTTCAAGTTTGCATACACGCTTCAGCTGTGCTGAGGAAGGGGACATATTTTACCTCATCACCAGCCTGTTGGTGTATGATGTCTTGTATTCCGTCGCAGTTTAATCCAGGGGGTACTGGTGTAGCACCTAGACAGGATTTTTTCAGATTAGGGTTTTTTCGCTATATATTTGTAGCGAGGTTTCTTTCTCTGTAATGCAAGCAATACTGAGAGGTGTGAGGACGAGTACTGTAACCCTATTCTCCATTGATAGTGAAGCAGGATCTCATCTCACCGGGGACGTAGGCAACCTTGCCAAACCTCGTAAAATCGGTATGGATTGTTTGTTTTGTTTTTCCATTATCTTCTGTATCATTTTAGGGTTGCGTTTCTACACAACCCCCCACTCTAACAGTTCGAATCGATCTACTAGAGTATTTAATTCGATGCAAAACGCGCTGCTTCACTTTCTCAGCCGAGGCTGTTCAACGGTTCAAGGACATGGTTGTCATTTGTTCAAAGGCAAAGGAGGTAAAGCACCTTCATGGGGAGCCACACAAGATCACAGTCCAGCTGGAGGTTGAGAAGAAAATGGCCCGATCTGAGGAGGTCTGTGCCAATGATGTTGGGTTGATAACTGGAGAGCTGGAACAGGAGGTTGTTAAGCAGCTCAATGCCAACAACAACTTGATGAAGGAGAATGATGCTCTCTAGGATGAGTTGTCTGAGACTCAGGGCTCTCGCAAGGAGGAGGAGCTCGCAGCTAGGGTTAGTGAGCTGGGAAGGCAACACTGAGCCGAGCTGGAGGTCAAAGAGGTGGTTGAACCCTTAGGCCTATCAGAAGTTGGTTGACATTAACATTGCTTCGTATCAGGTCAGCTCGGAGGATGCCATCCGGTTCATCCCGAGTAAGATGCCAGGCTACGATTTGACGAACTATGAGTAGCACGTTCCCGTCCCTGCTACTTTGGTGCAGCTCTGTGGCTCGATCAACGTTGGTGAAGAGGTGATCCGACTCAAAGGATAGCCAAGTGAAGAGCTAGGCCCGTGGATTAGCCCCCCGAGATTAGCCTTGTATATATATTTATGTAGATGTCTCCTTTGGGAGTGATGCACTTTGAGGGCTTTTCCCCCTTTTTTTGATGAATGGAAAATTTGTTTTGATGTCATCTCTTAGCATTCTTGTGCTTCTTTCTTTATTTTCTTGTACTTTGATCCAGCTCGAAATGAGTAACTTTTGGAAGAATAAGGACCAGTACAGCTATCTGAGTGTGGCTCTGTTCCCTATCTGAGCTCGGAATTGATCTTCCATGTCTAGCTTATGAGCTCTTGAGGTGCCAAGCCTGGGACTAGCCATAGGGGTGCCGAGCTGGGGCTCGATCTTTTAATGTGCCTCGCGTTAAGGTCTTTTGTGGTGCCGAGTCGAGGCTGGGGCTTGCATGCTTTATTGCGTAAGGTCTTGAGGTGCCGTGCCCTGCTCGGGCTTATATGCCTTAACGCGTAAGGTCCTGAAGTGCCAAGCCGGGGCTTGGGCTTATATGAATTAATGTGTAAGGTCTTGAAGTGTTGAGCTGTGCTCTGGCTTACGTGCTTTAATACGTAAGGGCTTGAGGTGCCGAGCCATGCTCGGGTTTACGTGCCTTAGTGCATAAGGGCTTGAGGTGTCGAGCCGTGCTCGGTTTGCATGCCTCAGTGCATGCCCAGCTGGAGTCGGGCTTGCATGCCTTAGTGCGTAAGGGCTTAAGGTGCCGAGCTGGTTCTAGGGCTTGCATGCCTTAATACGTAAGGGCTTGAGTGTTGAGCCATGCTCTGGCTTACGTGCCTTAATACGTAAAGGCCTGAGGTACCGAGCTGGGGCTCGGGCTTGCATGCCTTAGTGAGTAAGGGCTTAAGGTGCCGAGTTGGGACTCGGGCTTGCATGCCGTAGTGGGTAAGGGCTTGAGGTGCCCAGCCGGGGCTTGGGCTCACATGCCTTAATAAGTAAGGGCTTGAGGTGCTGAGCCGGGGCTCTGGCTTGCATGCCTCAATGCGTAAGGACTTGAGTGTTGAGCCATGCTTTGGCTTACGTGCCTTAATGCGTAAGGGCTTGAGGTGCCAAGCCATGCTCGGGCTTGCGTGCCTTAGTGCGTAAGGGCTTGAGGTGCCGAGCCATACTCGAGTTTACATGCCTTAGTGCATAAGGGCTTGAGGTGTCGAGCCGTGCTCGGTTTGCATGCCTTAGTGCATGCCCAGCTGGAGTCGGGCTTGCATGCCTTAGTGCTTAAGGGCTTAAGGTGCTAAGCTGGTTCTCGGGCTTGCATGCCTTAATACGTAAGGGCTTGAGTGTTGAGCCATGCTCTGGCTTACGTGCCTTAATACGTAAAGGCCTGAGGTGCCGAGCTGGGGCTTGGGCTTGCATGCCTTAGTGAGTAAGGGCTTAAGGTGCCGAGTTGGGACTCGGGCTTGCATGCCTTAGTGCGTAAGGGCTTGAGGTGCCTAGCCGGGGCTTGGGCTCACATGCCTTAATAAGTAAGGGCTTGAGGTGCTGAGCCGGGGCTCTGGCTTGTATGCCTCAATGCGTAAGGACTTGAGTGTTGAGCCATGCTCTGGATTACGTGCCTTAATGCGTAAGGGCTTAAGGTGCCAAGCCATGCTCGGGCTTGCGTGCCTTAGTGCGTAAGGGCTTAAGGTGTCGAGCCGTGCTCGTTCTACATGCCTTAGTGCATGCCGAGCTAGGCTCGAGCTTGCATGCCTTAGTGCATAAGGGCTTGAGGTGCCGACCTGGGCTTGGGCTTACATGCCTTAGTGTGTAAGAGCTTGAGGTGTCGAGCCGGTGCTCGAGCTTGCATGCCTTAAGGCGTGAAGGCTTAAGGTGCCAAGCTGGGGCTCGGGCTTGCATGCCTTAGTGCGTAAGGGCTTGATGTGCCAAGTCGAGACTCGGGCTCGAATGCCTTAATGCAAAAGGCTTGATGTGCCGAGCTAGGGCTCGGGCTTGGGCTTGAGTGCCTTAATACGTAAGGGCTTGATGTGCCGAGTTGGGGCTCGGGCTTGAGTGCCTTAGTGCGTAAGGGCTTAAGGTGCGGAGCCGGGGCTCGGACTTGCGTGCCTTAATGCGTAGGGCTTGATGTGCCGAGTCGTCGGGCTTGCATGCCTTAATGCGTAAGGGCTTGAGTTGCCAAACTAGGGTCTGGTCTTAATAGTGCCGGGCTTGAGCACGGTCTTAGATGCTGCCGAGCTTGTACCTCGGTCCTAGATGATTCCAAGCTGTAGCTCAGTTTTAAATGCTGCCAAGCGGTAGTCCAGTCTTTTTACCTTAGTTGTTAAGGTCTTTGTTTCCTTAGAAGAGCCAGACATTTGAGAGAAGCTTCATAGTATATTGATGTGTGGTATGCACTTGGGACAAATACATTGCTTTGAAATAAAATCTAATCCGCTCCGTGAATAAAATTGAATAATTGAGATATGGAAGCTAAGGTGCTAACAATATAAAATCTATAAGACTAACACCCAATCGATGGGATTTCAATGCAATCTACTGATAAAACTATCTATTGATAAAAGTGTCTACTAGCCTCAGTGATTGGGAAAGTAAGCAGTTCTTCTACTGGTTCAGCTCGGGTCAGGAGGCTTTCATCTCGGTAATCAACAATTTCTACTGTACATGCTAGGCTCAAGCATGGTTTCTTGACAGATTTTATGAAGTTTGCATAGCATTCCCAGGATTCCTTCTAGCTGGACTTGCATTCTCCAACTCCATTGCTGGCGGGGAATTTGACTTTCATGTGCTTAGTGGACACAATTGTCCCAAGGCCATTGAGACCAGGTTGGCCAAGGATTACATGTTAGGGATATGCCCACACTCCTATAGTTTGTTTTGATGATAACAAACATATGAAGGTATGTCACAATTTTCCTTTAAGTATTGTTTTGTAGAGACTTCATATCAAAGATCAAATTTGGTGAATGAAACGAAGAAATGAAGATTGAAGTCATCAAATGAAGAGTATCAACAAGTTGGCATCAATGCTTGAAGAATATATCATAAGAATTTAAGCTTCAAGATGTCAAGACATGAAGCTTAAAGACATGGAATTGCGAACAAGAAGAAAAGAAGATAAAGTGCCAAAGAGTGGAAGGTTCAAGTGAAGAAGAAGACCACTAGGATAGATTGGTCATTTTTAATGTAATTTGTAACCACCACATATATATATATATATATATATGCACTCACCACATGCATGTGCATTGCATCACACTAGAATGACTATAGAGCATACCTTGACCAAGTATGGAAAGTCTCTCTAAGTGGTGAGGAACATATTAGGAAAAATATGTTCTAGTGAAATTCTGTGAAAACCACATTAACCTGATTTAAGGGTATTTTGGATAATCTTAGAGTTGGTATTAGGATATAAAACCTTCATAGAAGTTGTAGAAAATTGAGTTGTGATTCCAACACAACTGATCTCAAGTCAATCCAAGGTTGGACCAAAAAGTTATGGTCAAAATACTGACGACTGGTTAGTATGACAGCATTCTGTCAAAATAGTCTGTCATGTTGGCGGTCGACCGGCTGGAAGCCCCGGTCGACCGGAACTGTCCGAGACCATAGGCGGTCGACTGGTAAAAAGTCTCGGTTGACCGGTGACTGCCTGGATGTGCCCCAACGGCTATATTTTGCCTCAACGGCTCTTGGCGGTCGACCGGTATATCCAAAATATGTCTGTTAGAGCTTGATTCCCTACTTAAAATGCTTTACTAAATTCACCTATAAATACCCTAATCACTCTTAATTAATTATTTATTAAGAAAGAGATTTAAGAGCATTATTGCAAGCATTAGAGAAGTTTATTCTACTTGAGTTATTTAGTTACACAAATCCCAAACAAGAGGCTCCAGTCTTAATCAAAGTCCTCTACTCTCTCCTGTGCAAGTCAAAGCCGTAAGAGAGGACTTTACATAAAGTGCATCACTCATCATTTATTATTCATTCTCATTTGCACCATACTTGAGGTATTCCTCTTATTCCACTATTTCTTATTTTCTGTTTTTTTTACAATTCTAGACTATACTTAGGATTGTAAGGATACTCTTACTAGACTCAGATTGAGTTGAACCACTATAAATCTTGTGTTGTGGTTGTTCTTGTTTTATTTTCTTCGCATTATTTTAACTTGCAGTCACACTTGTGACCTATACATCGAAAAGAGTTAATTTTCACTAGTATAACCTATTCACCCCCTCTAGGTTACTTCAATTGGTATCAGAGCGGCAGCTCAATATATAAGACTAAGTTGTCTTAAAGTGAGTCAAAGATCATGATTACATTTAATCGACCACCTGAAGGAATGGATGCATCTAGGCCTCCATACTTCAATGGAGAAAACTTCTCCTTCTGGAAATGTAGATTTAAGAATTTTATTTGTGGATATAATTTTCTTGTTTGGAGAACTATAGAAAGAGGACCATATGTCATCACTAAAATTGTAAATGGAAAGACGGTGCCAAAGGATGAATCAGAATTGACAGCCAATGATCTAGTACTTCTTCAATACAATTTTAGGGCTCTCACCTACCTCCAATGTGCTTTAAATGAGGAAGAATTCAACAGAGTAAGTATATGTGAAAACGCGAAAGAAATTTGGGACACACTTGTAGTAACACATGAAGGTACTATAGAGGTAAGAGAAAGAAAAGTAGACATGCTTATACAAGAATATGAATTATTTCAAATGCATGAATATGAAAATATTTCTGACATGTTTACTAGATTTACTAATATTGTAAATTCCTTGAAAGGACTTGGTAAGACTTACACTAACTCTAAGACGGCCAGAAAAATTCTTAGATCACTACCTACCAAGTGGAAATCAAAGACGACTGCTATCAATGAAGCCCGAGACTTGAACGAGATAAGTCTATATGAATTAATGGGTTCACTTCTTACCCATGAAAAGGATCTCCATGAAGAATTCAAGAAAGCACATCCCAAATTCATTGCTTTCAAAGCATCCAAAGAATTGGATGAAGAAAGTGAAGAAGAGAATGATGAGGAAGTCTCATCGGATGAAGATGAAAGTGACTCCGATGAAGAAGTCACAGACCTTGCCTTAATGGTTTATGGAGACAAAGAACGAGAGGTAAGTTCTCAATCTCATTATTTAGATACTTTAAATAATGAATCTAACGATGATGATCTTCAACAAGCTTTTGAAGCTTTATATGAAGAAAGTTTGAAACTTGAGACTGAAAAGTCTTATTTGGAAAAGGAGGTTCTTTCTCTTAACAAGAGGATAGAATCCTTGACATCTAAAATGTATGAACTTGAGGAGGATAACTCAAAGTTAACTACCATATTTCATACATTTACTAAAGGTCAAAAGACTTTGGATACATTATTAGAATCCCAATGCAAAAGTCCTCAAAACAAAGAAGGACTTGGCTATGATGGTGGAACCTCACCTCAAGGGAAAGAAAAAGAAAATGTAGTTTCTCCAAAGAGAAGAAATCTCCATAATGACCAAAGGCAAGTTCCAAAAAGGAATAACATCCATTATGCGTATTATTACACTCCCTCCAAGAGGCATGATAGACCTCAAAGGAATTTCAAATCTCAAAGGGATTTTAGACCACATACTCGCTATTGGCCGTAAATACATCAAAGGTCTTATCCACTTTATAGGCCATATAAGACTCAAAGAGATTTTAAATCTTACAGGCCACCTGCACATTATGAAATATATGATTCACAAAGGGCATACACACCATTTAGACCTCACACACCCAAAAGGGTTTGGAAACCGAAGGGATATTTTGATTGTAACATGGATGGACCCATGAGATTATGGGGACCAATATATGCTTGATTCTATTAGCTTAAAGAGCCAAAGTAAAAGATGGATGCTGCATTGATGGTTGTTTTGACATCATTAGAGAAGGGATGAAATATCCTACTCCAAAAAGTTCTCTGATAGATATATTTGCTGGAAGTTTTGAAATAGTAGAATGTTTGTCAAAATTGACAATGATTGGCATCATCAACCATCTTAGAATTTTTAATGATCTATCTTACTTGAATGTATGTTAGCTTTATTGACATCCATTGCATATTTTTAGGGGGAGCTTTACCTTAATACTCGTTTTTTGAATGTATTTTTACATGATGCATATGCTTAGGGGGAGCATGTTTTAGTCTTGACTACATGCTTATTTTTTAAGCATACCCTTAGAGGGGGCTATTTTGCCCACACTCCTTATTAAGGTTACAATAGGAAAAAGACAATATAGAGATTTTTAATACCCCACTTTTTGCTGTTGACAAAGGGGGAGAAATTGTGAAATGATTCTCCAACATATTGATAATTGATTATATATTTTATTTGAGAATCATCTGTTTGTCATCATCAAAAAGGGGGAGATTGTTAGGGATATGCCCACACTCCTATAGTTTGTTTTGATGATAACAAACATATGAAGGTATGTCACAATTTTCCTTTAAGTATTGTTTTGTAGAGACTTCATATCAAAGATCGAATTTGGTGAATGAAACGAAGAAATGAAGATTGAAGTCATCAAATGAAGAGTATCAACAAGTTGGCATCAATGCTTGAAGAAGATATCATAAGAATTTAAGCTTCAAGATGTCAAGACATGAAGCTTAAAGCATGGATATTGCAAACAAGATGAAAAGAAGATAAAGTGCCAAAGAGTGGAAGGTTCAAGTGAAGAAGAAGACCACTAGGATAGATTGGTCATTTTTAATGTAATTTGTAACCTCCAAATATATATATGCACTCACCACATGCATGTGCATTGCATCACACTAGAATGACCATAGAGCATACCTTGACCAAGTATGGAAAGTCTCTCTAAGTGGTGAGGAACATATTAGGAAAAATATGTTCTAGTGAAATTCTGTGAAAACCACATTAACCTGACTTAAGGGTATTTTGGATAATCTTAGAGTTGGTATTAGGATATAAAACCTTCATAGAAGTTGTAGAAAATTGAGTTGTGATTCCAACGCAACTGATCTCAAGTCAATCCAAGGTTGGACCGAAAAGTTATGGTCAAAATACTGACGACTGGTTAGTATGACAGCATTCTGTCAAAACAGTCTGTCATGTTGGCGGTCGACCGGCTGGAAGCCCCGGTCGACCGGAACTGTCCGAGACCATAGGCAGTCGATCGGTAAAAAGTCCCGGTCTACCAGTGACTGCCTGGATGTGCCCCAACGGCTATATTTTGCCTCAACGGCTCTTGGCGGTCGACCGGCTACCAATGGCGGTCGACCGGTGGACCCAGAATATGACCGTTTGAGTGAGATTTACTACCTAAAATGCTCTCCTAAGCTTATCTATAAATACCTCTAATACTACTCATTAATAAACAATTAATCTCAACTTCAGAGAAGCATTATTTGAGCATTAGAAGTGAGAATTGGTCTACACCATCTCTTGAGTTCAAGTTCTTCATTTTACATTCAAGAGGAACTCAAGACCATCTACAAGTCTTCATCTACATCTTGGCATTTACATTACAAGCATAAAGAAGACTTCAAAATGTGCATTCATTCTATTATCATTGTATATTTCATTTGCACCACACCGGAGGTAATCCTCTTTTATTCCACTTCTCCATTTTCTATTTTACATTAAGTCTAGACTGTACTTAGGCTTGTGTAAGGACTCTCTCATCCTTAAGAGATTGTAAGGATCCTCTTATCCTTAAAAGAGTGTAAGGTGCCTCTCTACCTTAAAGGAGATTGTAAGATGCATCTCTAACTGCAAAGGAGATTGTAAAGGTGCCTCTCTGCCTGTAAAGGGGATTTGTAAGGATACTCTTATCCGTGAAAAAGATTATAAAGGTTTTCTTCCCTACCTACTGTACTGAAAGGGAGAACTAGTGGAATACCTTACAAGAGGATTCTTGTAGGGAGTGGACTAGACTCAGATTGAGTTGAACCACTATAAATCTTGTGTTGTGGTTGTTCTTGTTTTATTTTCTCCGCATTATTTTAACTTGCAGTCACACTTGTGAACTATACATCGAAAAGAGTTAATTTCCACTAGTATAACCTATTCACCCCCCCTCTAGGTTATTTCATTACGTTGTAGGGTGAGGCCATCTTGGAAACCATAAAAGAAACCATGGTAGTGGCTGTCTGGGCTCCCTGTCCGATGGTTACAGGCAAGTCTACAACTCCTTCCAGCTCTGCTGGTGTGCCTGAAAATCCGTACAAGGAAAACTGGAGCTGGCTTTAGGGTCCCGGTGCCAAGTTCTAGTTTTGTGAAGGCTTCGTAGGACATGAGGTCAATGGAGGCTCCTGTGTCCATTAAGACCTTGTGGAAGGGGTGGTTTGCCACCATTAATTGAACTATGACAGTGTCGTTGTGAGGCCAGTTCAACTCTTCCAGATCTCTATCATAAAACGTAATGAGTGGATCCGTTCTGAGGGCTTTGACAGGCTGTTCCGTGATACATACGAACCGCGAGTGTGCTTTGGCTTTTCTGACTGATTCCACCATGGGTCCACCCATAATTGTTTGAATGGCTGGACCCACTAGCTGGTTATCATACTCGTCAACTTGGTCAGTGATTGGTTCTTTCGGTGGCTCAGTCCTATCTTGGCTCGGCCTTGCATCATCTCTCCTCGACTCGGGCCAGTTCCCTCCATATTTTTGCTTCAAATACTTGTTAAGGTATCCAGCCTTGATGAGCTCATCAATTTCCCTTTTCAGAGAATTATAGCCTTCAGTGTCATGCCAATGGTCTCAGTGGTATCAGTAGTACCGATTGGGGTTCCTCTCCTCTGGTTTAGCCGTCATTGGCCTGGGCCAGTGAAAATACTTCTGATCTTGGATTTCTAAGGGCAGGTTTGTTCGGGAACGATCAAGTTTATATTGCTTGGGTTCATCAGTGTCAAGCGGTCGATCTGTTCTATTCTTCTTTGGCTCACGGGAATCGTCCCTAGGCCTCAGAGTCCTTTTCTTCTTCTTCTCTGACTGATCACCCCTATCAGCTATCCCTCTGGCGGCCAGGACTTCCTCCATGTTGACATATTGATTGCATCGTCTTAACAACTCGGGCATTGTTTCTGGCAAGTCAAGGGCCAGAGACTGGACCAGATCAGGGTGCATTACCCCATTGCACAACGTGCTATACACCACTCCTTCCAGTAGGTTTTTTATCTCCAGTGTCGCCTTGGTGAATCAGGCAAGGAACTCTCTTATAGTCTCTCTCGCTCCCTGCCTCATGTTCATCACGTTTTATGTAGTTTGCTTCTACTTCATACTTGCTTGGAAACGTGTGAGGAACGCTCTTGTCAGCTCTTCAGAGTTGTGGATGGACCGGGGCCGCAAGTTTGACATCCATACCAGCACTGCTCCTTTTAATGAGGTTGCGAAGGCTCGGTAGAGAACGGCGTCTAACCTACCACGAACCATTATAGCCGAGCTATAATGCAGTAGATGATCATAGGGATCTGAGGTGCCATCATATCCATTGAAGACGAGTATCACGAAATTTGAGGGTAGCTCGACGTCTATCAGTTCTTCGGATAGTGCATTATAGGCCGGAGTTACAATCATGTCGGCCGGGTGCCTTTGCCTCTGCATTCCTTCTACTTGCTCAGTGAGGTGCTGGATGCGGCTCTCCAGGTCATCCCTTCTCACCTCGGCTCGGTGACCCTTTCACCTCTTCTGGGGCTTCTTCCTCTGCCTTGGTGATCACCAGGCCGATCCTGACCTTGCCGTGGTGTGCCTCTGGTCGGCCTGGTGGGCGAGTCCTGACTCCATGGGGTTGATCTTATTGAGCTATCCTCTGAGAATTTTCTTGTTCTTCTCTGTGCGGACGCACACCTCTAATGAGTCTTTGAGGCGACAACTGGAGTCTTCCTACCCGGGGTGGGGATCTATGGACATCATATGTCTCTGGGCTCCGGTGACGCGAACGATGAGCTCTCCCATTCTGGGCTGGAACTAGACCTTGCCTGCGCCCCTCGGTAGGAGAGCGGGGTGGTATCTAGTGAACAGTATGTGACGTTCTGGCCGACCCCCTCCTTGCTGTTGATTGAGGGGTGACACTGTTGTCAGGAGATTCATCATTGAGTTGTCTGCCCAGAATAGGCCTATGCTGCTGAGCTAAACTAGTCCGTGGCACTGGAAGTGTCGACCCGAACTAACTTATGAAGTCCCACACCAATGCGTTTGTCACTAACACCTGTAGCTACAGGCTCTGCATCTGCTCTTCCATGTTTGGGTGAGTTACCCGGGATGATGGGACATGGCGAGATAGCTGAGGGTTCTGCTTGCTCTGATCCCCCTCTCCTTGGGCAACTTACGCATCAGGCTCGGTTTGCTGGGGTCCTAGTGGAGGGGTCTCTGCTGGGACATTCTCCTGCTCTTCCATTAGTGGTGAATGGGGACTTCCAAGTGGTAACTCGTGGGTGGATCTTACTCGTGTTGTCGTAGAAGAAACGACCTTCTCACTCCTTAATTGCATTGGTCCAAGGTGACTTTTTGTAACCGATTCCTATGGACGGCGCCAATCTAATGCGGTAAAATTGACCAGATGATCTTCCCTGCAGTTCTTAGCTTTGGCCGACCTGTACAGAAAAGATGAAAGGGGAGAGCCAGGCTGACCCAACGGGAGGACTCTTCGATGCCTAAGTCAGATCTTTCTACAGCAGATGCTCAAGAGAGCTTTTCTAGTAAAAGAAGTGATTGATCCATCTCCCATGATGGAGGCTTACCTTGGTATTTATAGGCTACTGATGGAGAGAGAAGGAGGGGCGTTTGTGGAGAGTCTAGTTTAGGCGTAGAGTCCTTGAGGGGAGTGGCACTGTGATTCTGAGAATATTCCGTGTTCCAGGGCATATTCTGGGAATATTCTCCATTGATCTCGGAGGTGCAAGTCGTGAGAGGGGTGGATGCCTCTAATGACGTATAGTGGATAGAGTCCTGCCCCCATGATCAGGGATCACGTCCCTTGAATGTAAGAGTGGATGTGTGCACGTTTCTGGGTGCATTACTTGACTGTGTCGAGCTGAGGTGACTGGTAGCACGGCCTGATGGAGGGCCGAGGTAGCAGCATGGCCTGATGGAGGGTTGAGGTGGCAGCACGAGCCTGATGAGAGGCTGAGGTGGCATCAAGGCCTGATGAGATGCCGAGGTGGCAGCACGCCCTGATGGAGGGCCGAGGTGGCGGCACGACCTGTTGGAGGGCCAAGGTGGCAGCACGGCCTGATGGAGGGCCGAGGTGGCAGCATGGTCTGATGGAGGGCCGAGGTAGTGGGTCAGTCCTGTTCAGGTTTGCATACACGCTTCAGCCGTACTGAGGAAGGGGACATATTTTGCCTCATCAAGTCCTTTTAGAGAGAGAGAGAGAGAGGCACATTCATGGGCGACCTGCAAAGGCATCTTTACACATTTGAATGCAGTTTACCTAAACTACCCTTGAATTGAGATTCTTAATGTGATTCGAAGACAGATGAGGAATCTGTCTGAATTTACATTATTAGATCCTTTACATAATTGACACGTCATCCTATAGGAACAAAAAAAGCATGGTTACAAACAGACGCACCCTTCTTTCCCTTTTTCCCCTCCTCATTTCCGTGATGAATCAATACCCATTACTTTTTCACTATCAAATAAGACAAGATCCTGGATTAAAATATATGGAAAAATCTGTAGTGTTTGATCGTGAAATATCAATGGGTATATAATTAATGGGTTGGTACTTTCTTTTCAGAAAATAAACTGATATGTCTGTACACTCTTGAAATCCAGGAAAGCCATTTCGCACCTTTCTAATTGAGCATTTTCTGTTTCTAATTGTATGTAGCAAAAGCTATTATTTACGTATACACCAATTTATTCCATTAAGCATCAAAACAAGTATTGTATATGTATTTGTATTATATTTTTTCATGTGTTCTTTTGGATTTCTCATAGACCTAAAATTTATAGTGTACACTTGTTTCCAGGTGAACCTACACTGAGTTAACATAGATTTATCTATAAGTTAATCTTTGGTCTTGTATGTATGTGCTTGTGCCTGTGTATGTGTTATGTTACTGTAATAATTTGATATATTCTATTGATTGAACGATATGTATCTTTATTTTGGTGCAGATGAGTTGAAAAACTTGCCTGCCCCTGAGATCGCTGTCAAATATTATACTGGTGGTGACTTGTATTTATTTGGTAGGTCAACTAAATGCTGCATAAGGTTCTTGGTCTTCTGTCATGCAATGAATTTTGACAATTCTGTTGTATTTTTTTCTAGATGAGTTTCAAACCTCCAAAGTTCCCCATTCTCAAAGACCAAAAATAGGTAAGGATCTATCATACTTCATTGTTTGGTTCATGCTGTAGTTTTTTGTTGCCTGATTCAATAGCTCTTTGTTGCCCACTTTCTTGAACCAGTGGAATGCCCAGTCAAGATTTATGTAGCTGGCCTAAATATTTATGATAAGGATTTGTTAATAGGTTGATTCTCTTTTGAAGTTCTGTGATGTATATTGTTGATACTGGATAGAGGATACTGTCATCAACATCTCACACATTTTTGAGAGTATGGGATGCCACTATTGGATGGATCCACCAAAATGACCTTGGATATAATTATGAGCAGGAATATCCCCATCCATGATTCTTTTTGGGTTGTGAGTATGGAGCCAATGGTTCAGAAGGGAAATTCTCCTATGTTTACCACTCTTCTGACTCCACACATGTTTATTTATGTAGATGAGCTGTTTTGCACCATATGTTTCAGTTTTACATAGTGGGCAGATCTTTGCTCATGGTAAGGTTGCTGTGTTCAAGTCCGTAAACAGCCTCTCTGCAAAGCGGGTAAGACTGCGCACATTATGACCCTCCCTAGACCTTGCAGTGGCAGGAGTCTTGTGCACTGGATTTGCCCCTTTTTCTTTTCCCCATACTTTTACATAATGAGGACTACCCTTTCTGCTACATCATATAATGAGCCACTCATTATATGATAATAGCAAGGTTGCAATTAAATGGCAGTTTTCATCTACTTGTAGCATTCAAACTTGTAAATTCTGATGGCAAAATGAAGTGATTGCAATCTTTGGTTCCTATAGTTCTTGTACTTATTTTGTTGTTTTGATATTTTAATGGAGATGAAACACACAATAATTTCAAACTACTTTATTGGTGCATGTGCTTGACTTATTGAATCTCCACTTTTTATACATTTCGTTGTCTAAAACCTTTTCAAGAAAATCTGCTCATTCTCTCTTTTGATTTTAGGAGAGTAACATGATAATGATCTTTTTTTTTTTTTTTTTTTTTTAAGAGAACTTGTATGATGTGTTTCTCAACATAAGAGATGATGAAGCAGAACACTGCAAGACAATGAAGGCATGCCAGACTCATGGGAATCTTCATTCACCTCACTCTTATCTTGACGATGAACAAGAGGATGATTTGGGTTGTGTTCTGCCTCAAGCAGATAGTGAAGGTATTGCAGATTGTATTAAAAAATCTATAACGTCTCCTCAAAGACAAGCAGATAAAATAGAAATTAGTTAAAATGGTAGTAAAGTTTGAAGGTATTGTAGATTGTATTAAAAAATCTGTAACGTCTCCTCAAAGACGAGCAGATTAAATAGAAATTAGTTAGAATGGTAGCAAACTTTTGTATGTAGATTGATATCGATTGAATGCATAAGTTGTTCGGTACAGGATTCTCTTCCATTTCTAGTTCATTTCTTTAATCCTTGTTCTTGGTAGTGTTTACCATGTAACTAGGACGGTACAGGATTCTCTTCCATTTCTAGTTCATTTCTTTAATCCCTGTTCTTGGTAGTGTTTACCATGTAACCAGGAGGTACTTGCCTGATTTTGAATTGGACAGTGACACATATTGGCTCATCTTCAAATAGGGTGTGACTGAAACTGCCTATTCCAGCAGTCTTGACTTACTCGAACTATACATTATGAAGTTTTCTGTTTGCCATTGAAGGCTAAATTCAGATTGGTTGTCTTCCTTCAAGTGGTTAGGCAGACTTCAGCTTTGGTTTTTCGCTCCAGTTTTGTTTGGATGGTGGTAGATGTGGTTACATGCCATGTTGTTTGATTTTGAATTGGACAGTAGAGAGACATTTATCGTGACGTTTACTTATTTCCCAAGTGACTATTGAAAATATGAGCAATTCAAAATTGAGGTCCAGCTAATGCAATCTCTCTGCCTTTCATTGCCCATCTGTTTGCATAGGAAAGCAAAAGGAGACATGTAATGGTAAACCTCGTGACTTAAGATCTTCAGACTATCCTTGGCGTGCGTACCACCCTTAGTTACTTTGTGAACATGTCAGTTATCACAGTATGAGTGACCAAAAAATTCAAGACCACCTGGACTAGTTTCTCTCTCTTGGTCAAAGAAGGCAAGCGTAGGCTCAAGCGGTCTTGCTATGGCTTCCGTATCAGGAGGAGTGTATGCTGCTGATTGGTATATTTATGATTTCCAACCCGATGTGGGATGTTGATCTGCTGCTTCATGTATTTGGCTTTAAAGGAAGAACTTGAATTGAGTGAAAACTGAAACTAGTTAAAATCCAACCTCGTACACTTGTAGTGATATGAACTAGATTGGATGAGAGACTATAGAATCTGTATTTTTTTTTTTTAAGGTCTTTTGAGGTATCAATACTTGATCCGTGGTTTTCAAGGTACAACATAGGATTTTGACCATGAAAGCAGTCAAGGCATTGGTATAGAATCTGTACCCTTGGTTGGAGAGGAAAAGGAGAACAAATTAATTAAGTGAGCATTTCAAGTGTTGGCTTGCATCGTATGAGACATGGACTTTGGCATTTAGTGACCAATATGGTTAAAGCAAACAACTGGGAAAAGGTGGAAGCATCGAATGGCGTATAAGTATGACATTTCCTTTGTTTCTCTCTCTTCCTTCTAATGCTTCTTTTACTAACTGCCAAGAAAGTAGAGGTCATCTCTCTCTCTCTTATACACGGGAACGCACATACACTCAACAGCAACCGCCGCACTAGCCACTCAAAAGGCCCATAATGGGTGGTACATGGGGGGAGAGACGAGGCCAATGGAAGCTTCTTTCTGTTGTTACAAATGGTTTCGTAGGCAAATTGTGCAAGAGAAACCAACGTGTACCACATGAACTGACCTCACAGTTCACATAGTACATGTGATGCATGACCCTCCTCACTCTCCTCGTTTCTATATATTATCTTCACCATTTTGTGCTCACAAAACCTTGAAGCAGCTTGAACATAGAGAGAGAGAGAGAGAGAGAGAGAGAGAGAGAGTTGTGTCTCCCGGGGCAGTAATCATGGGCAACAATGGGGAGAAGCCAAGGAGGGTGGGGAAGCTGGTCAGATACACTACAAAGATGGTTAGCTTCTTAAGGAGGAGCATTGATAGGTCAGGAACAGAGGTTTCGATTCCCCCTCCTCTTCAGGCAGTTCATTGTGATGACCTTTTCTTTTCGTCTGGTAAGTGCGAAGGCACTCAAATAGATGGTATTGCTGCTGATCCAGTGGTGGCAACTATGATTATAGCTCAGAATCAATTCAGTCTTAGGCCAAATCTTTTGATCTAAAGAGATAGATAAAAGCACTAATCTTCATCTCTAATGCTCCCTTTACAAGACTAGATTTGGAAGGGTGGTACAAAGTTAATTGTTCCTTATTAGAAGTGAAAATGTTTCTCAAGGAAATGATGTTAGTTGTAAGTGGTAAATGGTAACCCCATTTTTAATCTATCTTGTTATTATGTAAGTGATGTTTTAGACTAAATATTGAACATTTTTATCCAAAATCTAGTTTTTTTGAATGGCAATCGAGTAACCCACAGCGCATCAAGTGCATATTTATATGGCTTTTATTTCTTTCTGAGGTATTAGCCTTGGTCCATTTTGTTTCCTTCTTCGTATTTACATGAACCTAGCTACTACCTTTGAGGGACTAGGGCTTCACGTTCCCAAATTAATATTGAGCCTCTACCAGAATGTGTTGGGGAGAGTAGGGGAGAAACGGGCCAGAGTTGTAGTAGAATTGGTTCTGGGGAGTTGCAGCAATGAATCGATTTAGGTATTTTTAGGTTAACATCTTTAAGAGTTAAGTTGATCATTTTAAATTCACAAGTTTCAATTGAATAAGTCATAAAGGTAAAATGATCTTTTCATCAACAACTAACAAAAGACAATAATAGTTTCAACTTTTGGCGTAGCAAGCAATTTGGTCATAATACAAAGTAGGGGCGTAAGTTTGGCCTTGACAGCCCAACCTACCCTACCTGCCCTGAACCTGAACCCTATCTAACCAGGTTATGACGGTCAACCTGGCCCAAACCGACCCAACCCTGACTAGGGTTGGGATGGGCCTGGGTTGAGAGTTAGGCCCAGCTCGGCCTGGCCCGATTTTAACCTTGATCTATTTGAGTAATAGTATTCCCCTACTAGTATATAATGTATTTTTAAAATTTAAAACACCCTAGTTCTCTTTATTAGGATCTGGACTTAGTACTCCATTATATGAGGATCCACAACCCTTCCTTGGCTCATAGCCTATAACAAGGACATTTCCTATGTGAGAGGTTAGTTCTAATAAAAAATCCGAAGCAATGATTTATAACAAAATGCCAACAAGACAAAGTCCTGGCAACCACAATGTTGCTGCAATAACTAAGTAATCTACAGATAAAACAAAGATAAGGACCATAAACTCTGCATCTGTTTTCCGTAAGAAAGTTCAAAATGGTTCTAAAAGAAAACTTCTCGAGGAAATCAATCAGGATTTTAAATCAGGGGCCTGAGGCCAATTCTAAGCAATCAGCACTACCCACCAACTATTTAATTTTTTTAGAGAGTAGACTTCCATCTGCCATGTCTGGACACCACAGGGACCACTAGCCATGAAGCCCTTCAGTCCTTATCACTTGTGATCTATTACTGTTCTCTTTATGATCATCTTTTATATTATTTTAAATATTTATTTATGCTGCATTCATTTGATATATAGAATGAAATGGTTTATTTTGGTTAGTGATAGAACATAGTATCTGATGACATTTGGTTTGATTTGGTATAGAACTTTGAATTACCTGATTCACATAACCAATATAAATTTTGAGGAGCTGAGTGGGTTCTAGATTGAAAAGTAGTCTCCCCCCATCTCTTTTGAGGAGTTTGGTTGGATTATTAGTTTTTTTAAATTTTATATCCAACCAAACAACTATGGTAAATTAATTTTGCTTCACTCCTATTGCAACCAAACGACTCAAAAGGGAAAAAAAAATCACTTCACTTCCCTTCCCATTTCCCTTGCAACCAAATGCAGCCTAAGAGAAAACCAATTGCATGCCAAAAGGGGAAAGAGTTTATCTCTGAATCATTGATTCATCCATCTCTATTTTGTGCTCAGGTTTTGGCTATATTCCTCCTAGATCTTTGTTACCCAAAGGTCAGGATTCAGGATGGTTGGGATGTTTGAAAAGTAGGCAAACATCAAGACGTATAGGTTGAAAATGACCAAAATACTCTTGGAATGGCCAAAATCTAAAAAAAAAATTGGACTTTGTGGCCAGAGGTTGAGGTCGAAAATGATAAATATACCCTAAGATGGCCAAAATTTGAAGGAAAAAAAAAAAAAAGAGGACTTTGTGGTTCAAGTGTTCAACCTCAAAAAGGACTTTATGGCTCAAGGTTGAGGTTGAAAAATGACCAAAATACCCTTGGATGACTAAATTTTGAAAAAATACCTTTGTTAGCCAAGGTTGAGGTCGAAAATGATAAAAATACCTTTGGATGGATATATGTATATATATATATATATATATATCATACTTTCATACTATTATATAAAGCACGAAGTGACAAATCTTTTGCTTGACTACTTTACCCTTCTTTTAGGGATAAAAAAAAAAATTACATAATTTTATAAAATTCTTTCAAAGAGGTAGAGTCCTACCTTCGCTGAAACCCTCCAAGAGACATCCAACGCTCCAGGGTTCTCTCTCTCTCTCTCTCTCTCTCTCTCTCTCTCTCTCTCTCTCAAACTGCTTGTGCTTATTGATTTTGGAAGATACCTGGCTAAGATCACAAACACAGAGAAGGACATAATTGCTCCTTAAAAGTATTAATAAGAGAGGCTCGATTGGCATGCCATGGTTATTGTTTTGATGTGGGACTCTTGAAGTAGCTCTTTAGATAAAGTTCAGCACAAGAATAGAAAGAATCCAAAAGAGAGTGAGTCAACAGCTTCCATCTGGACAATTGAAGATTGAGATAAATTTTATTTTAAGAAATATTTCAGCAAGTTTCTAATGTCATATGAGATGAAGGAAATTCTGGGTTTTTGGAAACTGAAATTAGAATTTTTTTTTTTTAATGGAAACCAACTTATATGTGGACAAAATTTAATTGCTATTGGGACTCTTTATAGTGTGCATGGAGAGTAGCAAATCTTGTCTATTAAAACAAGGGAAATTTACAGCCCCACCCCCTGGAGAATGCCATAATTATAAGACCATCCCCTCTGTTTCACCAAATTAGACTCAGACCCCCTACCATCAATCACTGTTAAGAAATATACCATATATGCTGATATCAGCAATTATATTTTATTTTAAATACCAAAATTCTCTTATTAAATATGAAGTACCTAAAATACCCTTGTAATAAGTTACTATTCTTTCACCCCAATCGATAGACTTGCTCCACATTCCAATAATTGAAAGTCGTCATTTTATAAAACGAAAGAAGAACCAATATCAAAAAATCGATCAAATAGAAGTTATTGCCACTCACTGTAACTTTGACTTCTTAAGCGCTAACGCTAATAGAAAAAGGAAACCCTAAATTACAGGTCCGATATCATTGTCGTCTTCCCCTCCGGGCATGATCTAGAGAGAAAAAGACAATGTCTTTGCCAGTTATTATTCATGGAAATGATTTTCTCTGACTAGAAAGTCCCGGGAGATAAATGTTTTGTCTTTCTCTAACTCTATGGATTCATATGTTCTTATCAGAGTAGCGGCAGCGGCATCAGTGCCAGTCGATGATGGATGGCGACCTCGCGGCGACTGGGCAAAGCCCCTCTGACCTGCAAATTGTTTGTTTCTTCTCCCTCTAGTTGATCAGGTTCTAGCTCGACACTGCTCTGCCTTGTATTTGAATTTGTTGGGCTTTTTAGCGGTTATGCGAGGAAACTGAGCTGAGGGCCTTACAAAATTTGTAATATGAGAAGAGGAGGTTGATGGGCTTTGAATCTTTGAAACCAAGCGATACATTCCCCCATCATTACAACTCTGCCACTCTGAAGGATTAGATCATGATGGCAGAATCTTGTGGATATCCCTCCCTTGATTCCCTCATCGATGCCACCGTCCCTAAGGCCATCCAGATCGAATCCATGAAGTTTTCCACATTCAACGAGGGATTAACCGAGGGCCAAATGATCAAACACATGAAGAAATTGACAAGAAAGAACAAAGTCTTCAAATCCTTTACTGGGATGGGCTACTACAACACATCCTTCCCTGCTGTGATTCTGAGGAACATCATGGAGAACCTAGATTGGTATACCCAATACACTCCTTACTAGGCTGAGATTGCTTATGAGCGCCTGGAGTCCCTTCTCATCTACTAGACCATGATTACCGACCTCACTGGCCTTCACATGTCCAATGCTTCCCTGCTCAACGAGGGAACCACAGCTGTAGAGGCAATGTCCATGTGTAATAACACCCAGAAGGGAAAGAAGAAGACTTTCCTTATCACCAACAACTGCCACCTTGTAAGGGAAAATACATTTTTTCTCTTTCTTTCCGCTCTTTTCCTCCCCTTACCTTTGGTTTGCTTTGCAGGGGTGAATGAATTGAACTAAATTGAATCCAAACATGGTCTGGCAGCTATGTGGGGATGGGAAAAGCATGATTTTTGGAATCGCCATCTAGGATTCAGGGCCTAGAACCCTATTATGGAACCCAATTTCGATCGAAGGATTGAGCTTGAGTAGGGGGTTGGATTCCTATGAAATGAAGGAATCCCCGAATTTGACTTCATATTTTGGTCTATTCCAGAGATAGGGGTCCGTGTCAGGTTACGAGTGTGGGAAGGTGTTAGGCACCCACCTCGCCCAAAATTTCTGGTCTTTCTGCCAAAGGCTTGGATTTCGAATGTTCTCCCCCGAGAATTTAACAGCCTAAGTTAGCGTGGAAGTCTTATTACATGAACTAATGCAATCACATTTACATACACTTGCATGAAAAAATTGTAAGAAATTTATGAAATATCACATGAAATATAGATCCATATTAAAATCACATGAAATAATAAAATCTACGTAAAATAATAGAAAATGCAATTATCTTATCTATATACACGTACAATGCCCCATAACATGACAATCATGATCGTCATTTCATCTGAGGAACACATGCAATAACTCATAAAATGATAAAATAGATCACATTTAATGTACAAATGCTAAAATTAATACATGAAATGATAACAATAAGTCATTATTTTATGCAAGAGACACATAAAATAATACATGTGGAGATGAGGTACGTATCATACATGCAAATGAAATTACGATATAATATTTACATGATATCAGATGAAAAAAATGAATTTTTTGATAATTTTCCTCGACTTAGGGGCAATGATTTAATTGTCTTCTCTCTTTCTTGGAGAAATTAAAAACTTTCGGCACCTGGGTAAGAAAGTTGACAGGGCTTCTATGCTAAGGTGTGAACATGGGTTCTGGTTTCTGGGAATTTGAGCAGGGTTTCCACACAATATTCCTAGAATCAGAATCAGCTGTGAAAATTTGGGCAGGGCTTCTGCGCTGTATTCCTAGGGTCGAAATCAGCTTTGGAAATTTGGGTAGGGCTTCTGCGTCGTATTCCTAAGGTCAGAATCAGCTGTGGAAATTTGGGCTGGGCTTCTGCGCCATATTCCTAGGGTCGGAATCAGCTCTGGAAATTTGAGCAGGGCTTTCGCACCATATTCCTAGGGTTGGAATTAGCTCTGAAAATTTAGGCAGGGCTTTCGTGCCGTATTCCTAGGGACGGAATCAGCTGTGGAAATTTGGGCTGAGATTCTGCACCATATTTTGACCCACCATATTCTTAGGGTCAGAATCAGCTCTGGAAATTTGGGCAAGGCTTCCACCTCGTATTCCCAGGGTTGGAATCAGCTCTGGAAATTTTAGGCAGGGCTTCCGCGTCGTATTCCTAGGGTCAGAATTAGCTGTGGAAATTTGGGTAGGGCTTCCATGCTATATTAAAAATTGAAATTAAATACAAAAAAACTTAAACAGAAGTTTCATAATAACCTGATATGGACAACATGGACTTTCAAAAATAGGGCAGAGCTCCGTCAACTTTATTAAGCTCGGCTTGGAATTTCTACAGACTCTCCTCTCTTTTTTTTTCACTCTCTCTCTGTCTCTCTGTCTCTTTTTTTGTAAGGTCTCAAGAATAGGGTTTTTTCTTCAGGATTTCTTTTTTTTTTGGATTTTACAATGACCCAGGGTCACTATTTATAGAAGGAATAAGGGCATTCCCATAAAAATGCTACTAGGAGTGTGTAAAGGGGGGTAAGGGCATGCAAGACCTTACATGGAGGTGTAAGGTCTTACATGGACCCCTCCCCCCATGTCACTTTGATACGCTTCCAAAAGTGTCGTGGCACCCTATTATGCATTGAAAAATTCTGTGGCACCCCGTTACGCTTCCAGATATGCCCGTAGACTGGACAGCTACCCCATAGGTTGGGCGGTAGTAGCCCTCGATGGAAATGTTACCACGGCAATAGCCATAGGCTAGGCGGCAAGTTTTGGATAGGGTTTGGTTTAAGTTAGGGTTTTGGTTTGGTTTAGGGTTTTGGTTTGGGTTTAGGGCTTGGTTTAAGTTAGGGTTTTGGTTCGGGTTTAGGGTTTGGTTTAGGTTAGTGTTTTGGTTCGCGTTTAGGGTTTGGTTTAGGTTAGGGTTTTGGTTTCAGTTTAGGGTTTGGTTTAGGTTAGGGTTTTGGATTGGGTTTAGGGTTTGGTATAAGTTAGGGTTTTGGTTTGGGTTTAGGGTTTGGTTTAGGTTAGGGTTTTGGTTCGGGTTTTAGGGTCTGGTTTAGGTTAGGATTTTGGTTTGGGTTTATGGTTTGGTTTGGTCTGGTCTAGGTTGAGTTGGTCTAGTTTGGTCTTGTTCAATCTGGTTCGGGTTGGTCTAGTGTGGTTTGGTTTTGGGTTTGGCTTAGGGTTTGGTCTGGTTTAGGATTTGGTCAGGTTTAGGGTTTGGTCTGGTTTAGTGTTTGGTTTGGGTTGGTCTAGTTTAGGGTTTGGTTTGGGTTGGTCTGGTTTGGGGTTTGGTCTAGTTTAGGGTTTGGTCGGATTTAGGGTTTGGTTTGGTTTGGTTTGGTTTAGGGTTTGGTTTGGTTTAGGTTTTGGTCTGGTTTAGGGTTTGGTCTAAGTTAGGTTTGGTTTGCGTTTAGGGTTTGGTTTAGGTTAGGGTTTTAGTTTGGGTTTAGGGTTTGGTTTAGGTTTGGGTTTTAGGGTTTGGTTTAGGTTAGGGTTTTGGTTTGGGTTTAGGGTTTGGTTTGGTTTAGGGTTTGGGTCTAGTTTAGGGTTTGGTTTGGTTTAGGGTTTGGTCTGGTTTAGGGTTTGGTCTGGTTTAGGGTTTGGTTTAACTAGTTCAAAGTTCAGGTAGACAATACGACACATCTGGGTATCCTTTTTTTCATACAAGATATCAATGGGACCATATTTTCGAATGCTATCCAATGATACGGGAATTGAGCACATGCTAGGCTCAGTTGTCGTATTTTGGCAAAAGGTATCAATGACCATTTTCGGTCACCCTTCCCCATAAAAAAATCAGGGCTGAATTCCTAACTGATATTACGCTCGATTGTATTATGTATGTTCTTGCATAGCGGCTTTAGGTTGGGATAGCTGGGATAGTCTGGGCTTGTGCCAAAAATTGGATTTCTTTCCGAAAGAGAGAATACATGTTTCATCATTGCCTGTAATTCATCATTGCCGAGGGGGGACAAAATTTAGTGTCTACAGAATGCCCCTCTTTGGCCGAGATTATGCAACAACCGAAGGGCAAAGAAAAGAACAACAAAATTTTGTCACCCTAGAGCATGTACTGCCGATATCCTGCTCAAGAATAGCGAACGTGCAATGCAAAAGGCGAACAATTAAAATCTAGCAGTAAAATTCGATGAAAATAAGAAATTAATATGACCATATATCCAATTGACTATTATCGGTATATCATACCACTAGAACTGGACCATACATGAAAGGTCCTGGACTTAGCCAAGAATGCAAGTATGAGGGAATTGTCTCAAAGTACAGTTATATTCCAATAAGGAAGAGAATACATACCTGAGAGACAACTCACTGGAGAAATTATAAGGATATCGTTCTTATAACGTACCTTAGCTCTTCTGATCAAATTGACTTCTTCGTAACATTTCTTGACACTTTTGAACTTACTGATATCTTAACATGAAAATTGACACTGAGATTAATATTTTTCAATATTGTCATGGAAACGAGGCTGAAATTGGCACTTTCTGGTACTGTTGTGGAGATGATATCATTTGGGCAATGCAATCGGCTCTTTCTGGCGCTACTGTAGAAAAAAAGATTTTTCATATGCATCTTGGCAATGTCAGGGAAACATCATTCTTATAATGGCATCTTGAAATGGAATGGGCACTTTCTGGCTTTGTCATAGAAATGGCGTTCTTTTCGTGGCCCTTTAACACTAAAGTTACACTTATGGCACTGTCGGGGAAATGTCATTCTTATAATGACACTTTGGTATTGGAATCGGCACTTTCTGGCACTGTTATGGAGATGATATTCTTATTATATCATCTTTATAATGTAATCGGCATTTTTTGGCACTGTCATAGAAATGACGCTCTTTTGGTGGCACTTTAACACTGAAATTACACTTATGGCACTGTTGGGGAAATGTCATTCTTATAATGGCATTTTGGCATGGAATTGGCACTTTTCGGCGCTGTTGTGGAGATGACATTCTTATTATATCATCTTTACAATGCAATCGGCACTTTCTGGCAATGTTTGTAGAAATGATGCTCTTTTCGCAGCACTTTAACACTAAAGTTACACTTATGGCAGTGTCAAGAAAATGTCATTTCGAAATTGCTTATTCCTATTCCTTGGGTTAGAATAAGTTTTTTTTTTTTTTGACAATGTTTGTACATATGTTAGTACATCCCATGCAAGGATGAAATAAATGCTGGTGTTTTATTATGTTATAACAATGTTATTTCTTGTGTTTAAGTTATGCACGATTCCCTTCATTTTTATTCCCACCACTCATGTGAAGGTAGATAGAAAAGGCTAAATTTATTTCAACTCCAAGCTTAGGTTTACAACAAGTAAAACGAAAAAATGGTTACATGGAAGTACAATAAACCAAAAAACCAGATCTTTAACTTTCTTCACTTAAGTGTTTGGAACTCTTTCTTCTAAAAGACCTTACACTAGCTGCCTTTGTCACAAATCTGCCAGCAGATCTATGACACTAGTGGATAGCCCCTCCGAGAATAAAAGTTCACCACTTCTCCTGGATCTGTTTGAGGTAACTGATATTGCTACTGCAGATGAGTAGGTAGATAAAATGATATGTGAGTCAAACCCATTAGCCTAATATAATTGCTCCCTGGGGTATTCATAATAGGATTCTCAATTGGTGACCACTGACAGGTCCATCTGATATTATCTTCAGTTTTCTGTTGAAGGTACTCTTGCCAATTAGTGATTGAGTGGAATTCTGAAATTTCCCTCATTGTCTGGTACTGGATAGCTGTCAGCTTACTATATTGGAAAGGCCTTAACAGTTGTATCTTCTCAGTCAACCAAAGTTGGAAAGCAGCAGGACACCCCATATAGGGATTTGTACCAAATTTCCCAGAAATGACCATCTGGTCCAGTCCTTTAAGTGTTTGAGCCAGGATTGTAGGAAAAATGTCACAACCTTCTCAAAGTTGTAACACTACTTTGATGATGGCAGGAACAGCTCCACATCCATGATAACGCAACAAGTATCGTGTTATCATACAGAATAGATAGATATTACCTCTATGCCACTAATCTATACCCTCCAAATATCTGTATTGAGAAAAAGCTTTGGCTATTTCAAAGATGTCTATTTTCTTGAAAACCATGAACTTCTTCATTTCCTTTCTATTCCATCTGAAGAATTCCTGGATATCCTTGGTGTAGTCTACTTGTAGAGTAGGACGAAAGAAGCTTCCCTTTGGTGGAGAGAGCAAGCAAGCTCTGAGTTCTTCTAAAGTTGGACAAATTTCTACTGACCCAAATTTGAACACATACAGGTTACAATCCCAATGCTTGGGAACTTCCTTCAGCAAATTATGGCATGATTCCATGCAGCGAATCTGGCTAAGAACCTGAAGATTTGGCTACTCCAAATATTTGTATTGAGAAAAATCTTTGGCTACTTCAAAAATGTCTATTTTCTTGAAGACCATGAACTTCTTCATTTCCTTTCTATTCCATCCGAAGAATTCCTGGATATCCTTGGTGTAGTCTACTTGTAGAATAGGATGAAAGAAGCTTCCCTTTGGGTGGAGAGAGCAAGCTCTGAATTCTTTCAAAGTTGGACAAATTTCTACTGACCCAAATTTGAACACATGCAGGTTACAATCCCACTGCTTGGGAACTTCCTTCAGAAAATTATGGCATGATTCCATGCAGCGAATCTGGCTAAGAACCTAAAGATTTGTGTCTTCCAACAACATAGAATCATCCACATTCATGTTCACAGTCCACCTGCGTAGAGTCTCATCCAGAGTATTTACATGGGGATAAGTCATAATTGATTTATTCCTGGATGATACAAGCAAAATTGATCAAAAAAGTGAAATAAACATATACAAGACATGGCAACAAGCTCATAGATACTTTTGACAGAAAGAAAAATATTTCATGGACTAATAAGTTCTTCATCATAATTCCAACTTGTACACTGAAGATAAGATATTAAATTTAAAAGGGGGACTAAAAAGAACCACAAGTGGGGAATGATCTAACATGTGATTGATAATGTCAAGTGGCGATTTTTGTAAACCATTGATGATGGAGAAACTAATTACTAGGCAAAACAAGCTGACTAGTAATTAAGGTGCCAAGTGGCGAGATGATGATCTTAAAGCCTTGCTTTTTTTCTTTTTCTTTTTTAATCAATGCCCTAAGATTTTTTTTTTTTAGAGTTTGGTACAGATGAGACCACACTTGAACATGTCAAGTTGCCTACGTATCCCTTGTGAGGAATCATGTCAAACATAGTTCAAGTGGTTACTCTGAACTTAAACATAATATTTTTTCAATTGATCCAAATTAACCAAACCTGACAATTCATCTCCATCCAAATCCATGAGTAGTACAGCTTTTCCTAGCAAGACTTTCTTCACTATGAATGGATCACTCCAATTTGGTCGGAACTTTTCCCGAAGATCTTATGTAGGAGCTTTTTGTTCTCTGAGAGCCAAATCTCCAACTTCAACGTTGCGAGGATGAAAATTTTTATTAAATGCTCTTGCCATTCTCAACTGATGATTTTTTAAATTGTCCATGGCTTTCATTCTTTTTTCATCCAACAGATTGAGTTTATCATATTTAGCCTATACCCATTCTCCTTCTAGTAGCTTATTTTCTATGAGGACTCGAAGAGAGGGGACTTGTATCTCAATTGACAACATGGCTTCCATTCCATATATAAGGGAATATGGAGTTACCCCTGTAGAAGTGTGAATCGACATCCTATATGCCCATAGTGCATAAGGTAGGTGATCCACCCAATCTCTATATGTATCTGCCATCTTCTGGAGAATTACTTTCATATTCTTATTAGCTACTTCTACAACCCCATTTGTTTGTGGATGATAAGTGGTGTATCTATGTCATCCGATCCCAAACTTGGTGCAAAGTTTATCGACTTGCCCTCGAAAATGAGTGCCCTGGTCAGATATCAGTTTTTCGAGATCCCATGTCAACAAATGATGTTCTCTATAATAAAATTGGCCACCTTTGCAACAGTGAGGACTGAATATGACTGTGCTTCCACCCATTTGGTGAAATAGTCGATTGCTACCAATATGAACTCATAACCATTAGATGCTTTGGGAGTAATTTTTTCTATAACATCAACACCCCACGTAGAGAATGGCCAAGGGGAACTGAGCGAATGCAATTCTGTTAGCTGAATATGCATGACATTGGCAAACATCTGATATTTGTGGCACTTCTGAATGAAATCTACACAGTCCGCCTCCATTGTGAGCCAATAATATCCTAATTTCAAGATTTTTTTGGCTAGCATTCTTGCATTCATGTGAGGTCCACAGATACCTTGATGTATTTCTTCTATCACAATCTGTGCCTATTCTTCATCCATACACAATAGATGAATTCCATCAAACGATCTTTTGTACAAAAAATCACCTTGTAATGTGAATTAGGTGGCATATTTTCTGAGAAACTTCTTTTCCCCTGATGTTGCTTCCATAGGATATTTCCCTTCATTGATGAAGTTCACAATAGGAGCAAACCAAGATCTTCCATTTGTTTTCAAGGCATTCACTGAACTGTGATAGATGGGCTTTACCTTTCTTTCAACTAGAAAAGGTCTTACTTGGGCCACAGGACTACACTCAACCATTGATGCTAATATTGCAAGGGCATCGGCGAACCGATTGCTATCTCTCTGGAAGCACTCAAAAGAGATTTCTTCAAAGCGCCTAGAGATCTTCTCCAGATATTCTTGATAAGGCTTCAATTTCTCATCTCTGGTCTTCCATTTCCCTTGAGTTTGGCAGATTACAATGGATGAGTCACCAAACACTCAGATTCTTTTTACTCCAATTGTTAGGGCCATCTCCAAGCCAATTGCATATGCTTCAAATTCAGCAATCTATTTGTGTATGAAAAATCAAGCCAAAAAGATGAAGGCAAATCTAGCTCGTCGGCTGTTATTAATAACACTCCTACCCCATAACCTCTTTGATTGGTAGCTCCGTCAAAATATAATTGCCATATGTTAAGAGTTTTCTTCTTCAACCACCATGATTTCCTCATCTGAAAAAGCATCATCTAATGATCTTCCATCTTCTGTGGGGTGTGCAGACAAATGATCTACAATTGCCTTGCCTTTGATAGAATTTTGATTAACATATGCAATGTCAAATTCTGAGAGTAATAGCAACCACCTTGCTATTCTACCAGTGAGTGCGGGCTTTTCGAATAAATACTTGATAGGATCCATTCTAGAAATCAAGTGAATTGGATACGCCTCCATATAGTGTCGTAACCGTCTTGTTGCCCAAACAAGAGTTGTGCAAGTCTTTTCTAATGATGTATACTGAACTTCATACTCCAAGAATTTCCTGCTCAAATAGTAGATTTCCTATTCTACTCTTTTACCTCATCTTTCTGAGCTAACATGGACCCCATCGAGAATTGCCCTACTGAAACATATAGCAGAATTGGTTTTCCCTTTACTGGTGGGATAAGAACCAGTAGATTTAATAAGTATTCCTTCACTTTGTTGAAGGCTTCTTGACATTGGGAATTCCACTGTGTGGGTTGATCCTTCTTCAACAATTTGAACACTGGTTCACAGATAGTGGTCAATTGTGTTATAAAACGGTTTATATATTGGATGTGAGCAAGGAATCCTTGTATTCCCTTCTCAGTATGAGGTGCAGGCATGTCCCTGATTGCTTTGATCTTGATAGGATCCACTTCTATATCTCTTTCACTTACAAGAAAGCTTAACAACTTTCCTGCCTTTGCACCAAACACACACTTCTGAGGGTTCAACCATAATTGAAATTTCTTGATTCTTTAAAAAAACTTCCTTAGTGATGTGATATTCCCCTGTTTGTCGATAGACTTGACAATCATATCATGCGAAATAGCAGTAGCAATCCTTTGATATGTGGCTCCAACATTTTTTAGATCGAATGGCATTACCTTATAGCATTAGGTCCCCCAAGGGCTAGTAAAAGTAGTTTTTTCCATATCTTCAGGATGCATACTAATCTGATTGTATCTTGAAAACCCATCCATGAATGATAGTAAGGCATGTCTTGTCGTAATATCAACCAACACATCAATATGGGGCAAAGGAAAGTCATCTTTATGACTGACTTTATTTAAATCTCTGAAATCCACACACGTTTTGACTTTTCCATCTTTCTTTGGAACTGGAACAATATTGGCCAACCAACGGGGATATTTTATGACTTGCAAGAATCCTGCATTCCATTGCTTAATTTCTTCTCTAATCTTTTCACTCCATTCAAGTCACATTCTTCTAGCCTTTTGTTTAATAGGCTTCGCATCTAGATAAGTAGAAAGTCGATGTTACACTATTTTTAGGTCAATGCCAGGCATGTCTTCATAGGACCAAGTGAAACCTCTACAAATTCTTTTAACAAGATGGCCATTTGTGAGGTTTCTTCTTCATTCAGGCTTGCACCAATTTTAATTTCTTTAGGGCATTGATCGGATCCTAAGTCAATGAGTCGAGTGTCCTCTCTCATAGGTTTAGCTCTTTTCTCTTTTGATTGTTTTAACAAGTCATAATATTCATCAGTTATTTTGTTAAGATCATCATCAGAAAGAGACAAATTATACTTGAAATCAGAATTTTCATTGATAGCTGGAAAGACTACAGACTCAACATACTGAAAGTGCGGAATTCCATTAACAGAAGGAAATTCAGAAAAAGTGCAAGTAAAAGGAGACTTGATAATAGAAAGGGAATCTTCAGTGTACTGTGTGGTGACTTTAGAATCGATTGGACCCTGAGTCTTAGTGAGCTTGAAGTCATATTCTTCACTGGTTCAGTTGAGTAGTGTTTTGCGGGCTGGATGAATCAACAGATATGGCATTGGCCCTTCCTCTACTTCTTCATTGGTAATAACATCTACCTCAAGGGTGTTGTTGACACCACTACTTTCACCTTCTTTATGGAGCTACAGATGCCCCGGTTTCTCTTGGCAGAATTGTTCAGATTTAGCTTGCCTACTTTTTATGGTAAAAACAAGTTGATCAATCTCATGATCCATAAATCCAAATTTCTTGAGAGATGCACCACGCCCCAGGCTACTCAGCCCTCTCTCCATAAAATTTAACTTCTCAAGCCTATTATATGAGGTGATCCCCTTGCCACAGTGTAGATACCCAATTTTGTCACTCTCCCTCGGCTATGATGACATACGGATATTGGACGTGACCTTTCACTTCCGATCGAAAGAGATGATAATTGACTAAGGTAACTATTCCCAGGAGCATTCCATACTCACCTAAAACTCCCAGAAAACCCGTGTAAGAGAAAAGAAGGGTCTAGTTATGACACTTCATAACTACACAAATGTATAGTACTTGGAATTACGATTCCAACGATATATAGTACGTTAAAATTGGATCGTCGAATCTTCCACAATCACTCCTTGAAATTACACCTTGAGTGCCCAAACCATGCCCATACGAGCACCCACGCCTTGCTTTTAGTGCCCAAACCCTGCCTATGCAAGGACCCATGTCTTACCTTGAGTGCTCAAACCCCTCCCACGCAAGCACCCATGCCTTCCCTTGAGTGCCCAAACCCTGCCCATGCAAGCCCCCACACCTTGCCTTGAGTGCCCAAGCCCCACCCATGCGAGCACCCACACCTTGCCTTAAGTACCCAAACCCCACCTATGTGAGCCCCGTGTGCCCACGGCCAAGCCCCGCGTACACCCAACTAAGCCTCTCACCTGACCAAGCCCCACGTTCACTGGGCCAAGCCCCATGTGTACTCGACTAAGCCCCGCGTGCACCTGACCAAGCCCTACGCATACCCAACCAAGCCTCGTTTATACTCGACTGAGTTCCAGCACCCATATATGAGTTCTAGCACCTTTCCAGCACCCATGTCGAAGCCCTAACACCCATGTCGAAGCCCCAACACCCCTACTAGAGCTGTAGCAGCTGCAATTCTAATGCCCCTTCTACAGCTCCAGTGCCCCCACTAAAACCTCTGACACCCCAATCGGTGATCGAAATCCCCCTTCTGTGATCGATTTGGAGAAGGAATTCCCTCTTCACCCGCATGTGTACCCTACATTGCCCCGCTAGCGTACCCTATACCGCGGCCTCCCATTGGTCCAAAAAATAATCTTTTTACCTTATTAGTCTAAAAAAATTACCTTTCACCCCATTGGCTATAGAAAATTACCCTCTACCCCATTAGTCCAAAATTTCTTACTTTCACCCCATTGGTTTAGAAAAATTACTTTTTACTACCATTAGTTAAGGGATTTTCTCTCTCCTCCCTATTGGTGCAAAAATTTTATAAATACCCCCTCCCTTTGGTTTTACACAACACAACGAGCCAAGTCTCTTAGTGTGCAACCCATAGTAGAGAAGCTCTACCCTCCCTCCTCCCCTCCCCTCTCCCTTTGAGGTTTTCCAAGTCTTCAGAGAGGTCTTCATAAGATCCGAAGTGTTCTTTGGATCTTCATGTTGGGAAAATCCCTCCTCCATACTCATGTTTTGGTGATAACAAGCAACGAGTGCAGCTACTAACCTTTAGCATACGGAACGAATCATGAGATGAAGAACACCAAAGTAGAACATCAACAAAACCAAGATCAAAGCAATCAATACGTTGAAGATGTCTCAAGAATGAAGATCGATCGATGCATTGAAAAAATCTCAAGTATGAAGAAAAGAAAGAAGATATGAAGAATAGTAGCACATATAATTGTAAACAAGCACACACTTGCATACGCATTATAATATGCATTTAGAAGACCTTAGGCAATTGACCAAAATGCCCCCAAAAAGGTTCCCTAAAGGTTGGAAAAAGGTAAACAAAGAAACACAGTCAAAACAACCTTAAAACCCAATCCGGATTTAATTTCAGTGTAATCCAGATCAGAAGTCTCAATCTGAATTGAGAATCCGGATTGCACTGTCTGTTAGAAATTGACACACAAAGGCATCCGGATTCAGTTGGGCTGAATCCAGATGGGATCTGGAGATCTAGATTAATCTGGATTGAAAAATATCCAATCCAGTGATCCGAATCAGGACAGAACACAATCTCCTAATGGTCATAAAACGACTATATTAAATCCAGATCAGAGAAAATAGATCCATTGGAGGAGTTTCTTATCCCCTTCTCACTCACTCTTTTCGCTATAAATACCCTCTCTTAGGCACAATTTTAGACATCTCTTTACACAGCCATTTGATACATTCATGCATACAAAAGCAATCATTATAGTGCAAAAGAAAGAGAGATTGAGAAGAGATAGTAGCTTCAGACGTTCAAGAAATTCTCATTGAGAAGCTTCAAAGTGCAAGCACATTCATTCATTGCATTTATCCACTTATACACTTACATAAGAGTTTTTGTTCTATGAACTATAGGTAAAATTGTTCAACTCTTGTAATTTACATTTCCAATTACTTTTCTACTTTCGGTTCTCTTGCTAGTACCCAAGAGTATATTGAGTTGCTCTTGCTTGGATTCAAGAGTGGGTTACACTTGACCTGTAACTAAGACGATTGTAAAAACTTGTTTCTTGCCCGGTAAAAGAAACACATAGTGAAAATCTCTCAAGGAGTATTGAGAGGAGTAGATGTAAACTTGGTTATAATTTGAACTACTATAAAAATTCTTGTGCCTTGACTTTTTGATTCTGCACTTTAATTCCGTATTTTTGTCTAAATTGTGATAAATCGAAAAAGAGTCAAGCACTATTGAGAAAACCTATTCACCCCCCTCTAAGTATTTCTAATAATTCCTATCAGAGCAGGAGCTCAAAACTGAGATTTTATCTTCTCAAAACCAAGTCAAAGATCTATGGCATCGCAACACCAATAAATTGAAGGTCTTAACACATCTAGACCTCCATACTTTAATGGTGAAGGTTTTGCCTATTGGAAAAACCAATTCATAAACTTTTTTTGTGCTCATAGCTTAGATGTATGGGAGGTATTTGAAGAAGGACTATACAAAGTCTATAATAAAGTAGGAGATGAACTTGTAGGAAAAGAAAAGAAAGAATGGACAGTTGAAGACAAAATTAAACTTCAGTATAATTCCAAAGCTATTACATTCCTTCAATATGCATTAAGTGAGCAGGAATTTAATAGAAATTCAATGTGTGGGTCAGCCAAAGAAATGTGGGAGAAACTCATCGTGACTTACGAAGGAACTTTGAAAGTCAAAAAAGTAAACATTAGCTGACTCAGACAAGAGTATGAAAGCTTTAGAATGCAAAAGAATGAATATATTTTTGTTATGTTTTCTTGCTTTACTAAAATTGTGAACAAATTGAAAGTCTTGAACAAAGATTATACTCAGGAAGAAAAAGTAATGAAGGTGCTACACGCATTGCCAAAGAAGAAATAGAGGCCGATGGTAACAGCCATCCAAAACACTCAAGATCTAGAAAACTTAAGCCTAGATGAACTCATGGGGATGTTACAAACTCATGAAGTAGAACTTCAAGATGATGAGATGGAAGAACAAGAAGAATCAAGAGAGACTAGAAAGAAAGCAAGAGCTCTCAAAATGACACACGATTGGGACAAAGAGGAAAGTGAAGACGAATAAATACTACTCCTATCTCGTCACTTCCACAAATTCCTTAATCAAAGAAAGGAAGAAAATTCATCAAAGGGCAACCCTCCAGAGATAACAAAGGTAAGAACTACTCAAATGAAAAATCTAATGAAGTAATTTGTTATGAATGTAGAAAGCCAGGTCACATCAAAATTGATTATCAAATCTCTCAAAGGAAGGAAAGAAGAAGAAGGCCTACAAAGCCAAGGAAATTTGGGATGACTAATCTGATAGTAGTGATGAAGAATTGGGTGATGAACATAACTATCTAGCCTTGATGGCTACATCCGATCAAGAAGAAAATGAGGTAAGCTCCACAAACTTTGACAGTGCAAATTCTATTTGTGAAGAAAATCTTGAATTTTATGAATTATATGATGCCTTTCAAGAATTATACGACAATAGTAAAAAGGTAGTGAAAGAGAAGAAGACATTAGAAAAGCAAATAGATAATCTCCAATTTACCTTGAATAAGCTCACCAATTATGTGAGAGAGCAAGAAAATGAAATTAAAGGTCATTTGAAGACTATTGAAAAAATACAAAAAGAAATCTCTCACAAGAAAATACAAAATTAACCTCAGCCCTAAATACCTTTACTAAAGGTCAAAGAAACCTTGATACTCTATTGGGAACACCTCGAAGAGATGTTCACAAGAAGGAAGGCCTTGGATACAAAGGATCCACCTCTAAATCCAAGGAAAAGGAAAGGACCAATCCATCTTTGAAGAAATCTCAAGCAAATCATGCATATCAATATGCAAGAAAATATAGTCATGTTCCACAATGACCGCAAAGGTACTCAAAACCTCGAAGTCAACAATGGACCCAATGGAGTGGATACAATGGACCTCAATCATTTGAATCAAATGGTTATTATAATAACCGTTTCTATAAATCTCAACCTCCATGAAGTAACACTAGAGCACCACATCATTTAAAAAATTCCTAATCCTATAGCAACCATACCCAAAACAAAACAAGGACCATCTGGGTACCAAAAGGATTTTTTTACTCTAACTTCAATGGACCCAATTGGGGACTAATGCATTATTGATTGTGTTTTAATAGATATGCTTGAAGAGCAAAAGGGATCTTGAATGGTATATTGACAGTGGCTGCTCCAAGCATATGACCGAGAACTCCAACCTATTCTCAAAACTCAAAGAACATGATGGAGGATGGGTGACATTTGGAGACAAAGGCAAAGGAAAGATTATTGGCAAGGGCTCTATCAACATAGGAGGCACCACTATAACCAATGTATGCTTAGTTGATGGTCTTTCTTACAATATAATCAGTGTAAGTCAATTATGCAAAAATGGATATATAGTAGAATTCAATGCCTCTCAATGCTTAGTGAAAAATGATAAACTTGATGTTGTCTTAAATGGCATCAAAAGAAACAACATCTACACTTGTATGTTTGATAATACTAATGGTATATGTCTTATATCAAAACATGAAGACTATCAACTTTGGCATAGAAAACTAGGCCATGTCAACACAAAAACTCTTAGACAAATTGCCTCTAAAAATCTAGTAAGAAATATGCCGAATCTAAAATTTGAAAACAAATTGTTTTGTGATGCATGTCAAAAGGGCAAACAAGTAAAAGCCTCACATAAGTCTAAAATAGTAGTATCAACTTCAAGACCTCTTCTACTACTCCATATGGATTTATTTGGGCCAATCTCAACTTCTAGTCTAGGTGGAAAATAATATACCCTAGTAGTAATAGAAGATTACTCTAGATATACTTGGACTCTATTCATTAGACGTAAAGATAATGCTTTTGGTGAGTTTCTCACTCTAAGTAAGATGATTCAAAACCAAATCACCAATATTAAAACCGATCATGGTGGAGAATTTGATAATCTACCACAATTTGGTAAACTCTGTGAAGAACATGGAATAACTCATGAGTTCTCACCTCCTAGAACTCTTCAATCAAACAGAGTTATAGAAAGAAAGAATAGATCAATACAAGAAACTGCAAGAACCATGATCCAAGAATATTCACTTCCAAAATAATTTTGGGCAGAAGCCGTAAAAACAACATGCTATGTCCTCAATAGAGTAATAATAAGAAAAATACTAAATAAGACTCCATATGAACTCTATTTTGACAAAACACCTAAGGTTAACTATTTCAAAGTATTTGGATGTAAATGCTACATCCTAAACACTAAAGATCACCTAGGAAAGTTTGACTCAAAAGCAGATGAAGGCATCTTCCTTGACTACTCACAAAATAGTAGAGCTTATAGAGTGTTCAATAAAAGAACCCTTGTGGTAGAAGAATCAATAAATGTAAAATTTGATGAATCACTACCAAACACAATACATAAGCAACCTTCAAATGAAGATGAAGATGAAGTACAAGAAATAAGGAAGAAAGTTGAAAGCATATCAACACAAGAAACATTAGAAGAAGAAAACAAGGAGCTACCCAAAGAACTCAAAACAATTAAGGATCACCCTATCGAATAAGTTATAAATGATTTAAACAAAGGGATACAAACACGATCAAGAATTCAACATCCTAGTAATAGTGCATTTGTATCAACTATTGAACCTAAAAATATTAAAGAAGCACTAACTGATAGTGAGTGGATTATTTCTATGCAAGAAGAACTTAACCACTTTCAAAGAAATAGTGTATGGGACTTAGTTCCCAAACCAAAAGACAAGAAATCATAGGAACAAAATGGGTGTTCCAAAACAAATTAGATGATAAAGGAGAAATCACTCAAAACAAAACTAACTTGTGGCTAAAGGATATAATTAAGAAGGAATTGATTTTGATGAAACATTTGCTCTTGTTGCAAGACTAGAATCTATAATAATGTTGCTCGCCTTTGCTTGTCGTAAAAATTTCAAATTGTACCAAATGGATGTTAAAAGTGCATTCTTGAATGGCGTAATTAGTGAAGAAGTTTATATTGCACAACCCCCGGATTTGAAAATCCAAAACTTTGAAATCATATATACAAGCTTAAAAAAGCCTTATATGGCCTCAAGCAAGCTCCAAGGGCTTGGTATGAAAGACTAAGTAAATGCTTACTCAATAACGGCTACACCATGGGAAAGGTTAACACCACATTGTTCGTAAAACACAAAAACAAAAACATAATTATTGTCTAAATATATGTGGATGATATCATTTTTGGTTCCACAAATGAGGCAATGTGTGATGAATTTAGTAAATATATGAGTAAAGAATTTGAAATGAGTATGATAGGTGAATTAACCTTCTTCCTAGGCTTACAAATCAAACAAACTAAAAATGGAATTTTTATAAGCCAAACAAAGTACATAAGAGATCTCATAAAGAAATTTGACTTAGAAAGTCAAAAATCTTCTTCTACGCCTATGAGCACCTCACTATCTCTATCTAAGGATGAAGACAGTCCTTCTGTGAATGCTATGCACTATCGGGGTATGATAGGGAGTCTTCTCTATCTTACTGCAAATCATTCGAAAATTATGTTCAATGTATGTGCTTGTGCACGATACCAAGGAAATCCTAAGAAATCACATTTGAGTGCCATAAAATGCATTTTTAAATATCTAAAAGGCACATCAAATTTAGGTTTATGGTATCCTATGGATAATGAATTCCATATCATTAGTTACTATGATGCCGACTTTGCTAGTTTCCACATTGATCGCAAGAGCTCCAGTGGAACTTGTCACCTCCTAGGATCATTCCTAGTCTCATGGTTCAGTAAGAAACAGAACTCAATTGCCCTATCAACCATTGAAGTGGAATACATTGTGGCAGCACGATGTCGTGCACAAATTTTGTGGATGAGGCAAACCTTGATGGACTATGGAATTCACTTCAACTCATCCCCTATCTTCTGTGATAGTAAAAGTGCCATCAATCTAAGTAAGAATTCAATCTTACATTTTCGTTCCAAACACATCGATGTGCGCCATCACTTCCTTAGGGACAATGTCCAAAAAGGAGAAGTGTCACTTGAGCATATTGACAACCAAAAAAGTGGCAGATATACTCAAAAAACCACTTAGTGAACAAAGATTTTGGGAGTTACAGGGAGAACTCAATATTATAAACCCATATAAGTAATTTAATAGAGAGAAATTGACCCAAGTTAACAAAATTTCAAGCTCAAAAATCAAAATTTTGATGAAAACTAACAACAGGGCTGATCCGGACCTCCGGATCAGGGAACTCAAGATCCGGATCTCCGGATCTGCCCGAGAATGATTAAAAACCCCAAATTGGGATTTTTCTTTCTTACTCTAATTCCTCTTCTCTCTTCGTTTCTTCACTCTCAAAACCCTAGAAAACCCATTTCTACTATAACCCATCTAATCTGTCACTACATTTTGCATCCTATTGAAAAGTTCATCACTCTCTCCAAAACTTTTCTCAAAACTCTTCCCATTCCTTCTCCAAAGAAACCCTCACAAATTAACCCCATGGCTGAAAGGCAGTAATAGAAGGAAAGGGAAAGCTTCTTCTCACATTGAAGATGAAATAGTAGTTCCTCGGAGGCCTCGTAGTTCTCCACAATTTGTGAGTGAACAACCAAGAGCAAACTGGGAAATCTTTCTCCAAAGGAAGATTAAACTTGGAAGAGAGGTAAATCTGTCATCCTTTGCTAAATATGGGTTGCATGCTTGTCTGTCTATACTTGGTTGGGACAACATTTTCACTCTTCCATATCCTTGCTTCCCTCATCTAGTCCGAGAATTTTATTGCAACCTCACCGACACTAGAGCAGCTGAGGAGCTTACTATTCACTCCTTAGTAAATAGAACACCCATACACTTCAATGTATCCAAATTTGCACAAATATTGGGTATTAGTAACCGTGGTCCTTGTAGATACTGGAAAACAAAGGACCACTTCATTCCTCTCATTGCTTCCTTGGTAAAGGCTCAAATCTATGAGGGTATTGTTGAACCAGCTAGATTCGCTACTGTATTGAAACCTCAGACCAAGGATCTTGTCCCCATCGCTCAAGCTCTAAATTGGATAATTGGTGATTGTATCATTCCTAAGGGAGGATATAGGGAAGCTATTCTATCTACTTCAGCATATTTGATTTATTGTATTCTCAAGTGTTATGAAACAAATCTTCCTTACATGCTCATGCGTCATATGATCACCATCATTCCCTACAATAAAATGTGACTTCCATATGGTCGTCTTCTTGGGACAGTCTTTCATCATTTCAACATTCCTCCCTATAGTAATGCAATGGTTGACAATCCTAATCCAATCCAGCAAACGCCTTCAAACAGATTAGATAGGAAATAGAAGCTGCAAATACAGATGATGATGATGAGCAAGATGAACATGATAATGAATATGATGAAGACAATAATGAGCATAATGATGAATATCATGTGCATCATGAACCTATTGCCCTAGAGGAGACTATTCCTACACAATCAGGAGAATCCTCTACAGATTGGAACACTTAAATGATGCACCCTGAGCAGGACTTTTCATCATTTAAGATGAATGTTGATCAACAGTTCAAGACTACATATGACAAGATTGACGATCTTCGATTCTACTTGGAGCATATGGCGTGGCATATGGGGATACCACCTCCTTCTCCTCCCCATACTTGAGATCTACTTTACCTTTAAACTACTTTTTAGACATATGGGTGTTTAATTTTGAATGGTTGGATTGCTGAATTATGATGAATGGTTTGATTGACTAAAATGATCTATGCTATATTGTCAACTTTAATGTTTATGATGTTTATGATGTTCATGATGTTTATGATGTTTATGATGCCTATATATCTTTAACCTAGCACATATAAAGGGGGAGCTATCCAATTAAGGGGGAGCTCATCTAAAGGTGGAGCTTGGTTAAGCTGACTCTTCCCACTTTTTATTGATGGCCAAAGGGGGAGAGAATGCATATAGCATATGGGGGAAAGGGATGATATTTAGAATTAATGCATATGAAAGGGAAATGATAAGATGGATTATCTTATTTTTTTTAATGTATATGCACATCATATTGCATTATTTTTCATCACCGAAAAGGGGGAGATTGTTGGAAAAATCCCTCCTCCACACTCATGTTTTGGTGATAACAAACAAAGAGTGCAGCTACTAACCTTCTTGTCAGCATATTAAACGAATCCTGAGACGAAGAACACCAAAGCAGAATATCAACAAAACCAAGATCAAAGCAATCAATACGTTGAAGACGTCTCAAGAATGAAGATCGATCGATGCATTGGAAAAGTCTCAAGTATGAAGAAAAGAAAGAAGATATAAGGAATAGTAGCACATACAATTGTAAACAAGCACACACTTGCATACACATTATAATATGCATTTAGAAGACCTTAGGTAAATGACCAAAATTCCCCCAAAAAGGTTCCCTAAAGGTTGGAAAAAGGTAGACAAAGACACACAATCAAAACAGCCTTAAAACCCAATTCAGATTCACGTTCAGTGTAATCCGGATCAGGAGTCTCAATCCGAATTGAGAATCCGGATTGCACTGTCTATTAGAAATTGACACACAGAGGCATCCAGATTCAGTTGGGCTGAATCCGGATTGGATCCGGAGATCTGGATTAATCTGGATTGAAAAATCTCCAATCCGGAGATCCGGATCAATACAGAACTCAATCTCCCAACGGTCATAAAATGACTATATTGAATCCAGATCAGAGAAAATAGATCCGTTGGAGGAGTTTCTTATCCCCTTCTCACTCACTCTTTTGGTTATAAATACCCTCTCTTAGGCACGATTTTAGACATCTCTTTACACAGCCATTTGATACATTCATACATACAAAAGCAATCATTATAGTGCAAAAGAAAGAGAGATTGAGAAGAGAAAGTAGCTTCAGACGTTCAAGCCATTCTCATTGAGAAGCTTCAAAGTGCAAGCATGTTCATTCAGTGCATTCATCCCCTTGCACACTTACACAAGAGTTTTTGTTCTATGAACTACGGGTAACATTGTTCAACTCTTGTAATTTACATTTCCAATTACTTTTCTACTTTCAGTTCTCTTTTCGGTACTCAAGAGTATATTGAGTTGCTCTTGCTTGGACTCAAGAGTGGATTACACTTGACCCATAACAAAGATGGTTGTAAAGGCTTATTTTTTCTTGGTAAAAGAAACACATAGTGAAAATCTCTCAAGGAATATTGCGAGGAGTAGACGTAGACTTGGTTATAAGTCGAACTACTACAAAAATACTTGTGCCTTGACTTTTTGATTCTGCACTTTAATTCTGCATTTTTGGCTAAATTGTGATAAATCGAAAAAGAGTCAAGCACTATTGAGAAACCTATTCACCCCCCTCTAGGTGTTTCTAACACTTCAAAGTATTCTTCGTGCCTTCGGGACTCTTCAATCCTTTGCTTTCTTTAGGTGAGATTTTTAAGAAAAGTTTCCTCCTAGCCCTCACATAGCCTTCTCCAATGCTAGTCCAATTCAGGAGTGGTTCGGTGGCTTGATGGATGAAGAGGTGTGGCAAAGGGCCTTCTTCTCCTTCTGAGAAAATTGCTATTATTTCTTCAATGATGCAATGGTTCCTCTGGATAGGTGATTGCTTCTTCACAAATACTAGTTGATCAACCTCATATTCTCGGAAGCCGAACTTTCTGAGAGCTGAGGATTGGTGGAGACTGCTCAATCCTCTTTCTATAAAGTCCATCTTTTCAAGCCTATTGAGGGATGCCATCCCGGTGCCTCGGTCACATCTTTGACCACCTTCACGGACCTTCCGTTGTAGTTGATTCGGGCACAGTACATACAAATTATCATTCTTTGTGTTCTTCTTTGCTTTGCATATGCACTTCTTCCTCTAATAGGACAAGGCATGAGCTCATGTAGCTCTAGGGCTATTGGTTCTTGTAGGAGGGAGCAAATGTAACTTTTCAAATCAATGGGAAGCTGTAAACTCCATGTGAGCTTTATCTTTTTTTCCCATTCTCTTTTCAAGAGGACTCGAGGACTTAGTGTCTCATTTAATCGGATCAATGCTGTAGGGTTACTAGAGGAAGACCCATTCTCAATCAATGCAATTTTCGCTATCCCGATGATGCAACTGTCTTGATCACTTTCTTTGACTAGCATTTGTTGTTGTTCTATTTTATGAGTTACCCAGTCGAACACATCTTGAAAGAATTCTTCAAATCCTAGTTGCATCTTTGTGGAGGTTTCATTAAACCATGGCTCCACATTTCCACAAAAGGGGAAATCCTCTCCTTTCCTTACAAAATATCCATTGAGAGTAGGGTAGTGTGAGACGGAGATTTTCCTAGCCATCCTCAATACTTTCTGCCCCTTGGTGGCCTGAGGAGTGTATCCAAGACCACTCTTTCCTATGTTTACTGCCAAACTAGGCTGCTTTAGAACTAATTGATGATATTTCCCTAGTCCCATGCCAAGAAATATTGCATATTCTCCATCATCTGATTCACTGGAAGACTCCAGACGGCCTTACAGTTAGCCAGGATTTTCTCTTTTGGAACTTCTTTGGCAATGGCTGTGCAGGTTACATCTAATTCAAAACCACTTAGTTGAACTTCCTGGTCTTGTTCTTCCCCAGTTTCAATACTGGCTAAGGTATTAACTACTTCGAGATCTCCAGCTATTGTAATCACCTTTCCTCATGAATGAACTTTGTTTTTTGATAGAGACTAGAGGACACTGCCTTTGCATGATGCAACCAAGGCCTTCCCAAGAGCATGTTAAAAAATGCTGATATATCAATGACTTGGAAATTAATATCAAATTTCACCAGGCCAATCTTTACAGTAAGGGTGAGGATGCCAAGGATTTTCCTCTTGGTATTGTTATATGCTCATATAGTTTGGGTAGTCAGCCTCATTTCTTCCAGGTTGATGCCAATACTCTTTGTCGATCTCAAGAATAAAACATTAAAAGTGGATTCATTATCAATGAGAACCTGGGGAACCACCTTGTCAAGACATTCTATCAAGATGTGGAGAGCTTGATTGTGCCGGGCTCCTTTGGGGAGTTTAGAGTCTGAGAACATTAATGATTGTACCGCATATGTTGCCCCTACTATATGTGAAAGATACACCAGATCTATCTCGATTGACACCTGTACATTGGTGAGGGACTTCAAGACTATTTCACGATGTGTGGGGGAGGCCATCAATAGTCCCCAAATTGAGATATTAGCTTAGGCATTCTTGAGTTGAGCTAGGACCGAATTCTCAGATTCTCATTTCAAACTACTGGTTCTGGCCTTATTGGCCCTTGACTGTTCCACTGCTAGGGCCTTGCCCTTGTAATCTCTCCCACTCAGGTCTCCATCACACTGATCGGTTTCTTCACAATAATTTATGTGGGACAATGGTCCTCATCATCATTGTTTGTTATGGTGATTATTCCTACCATAGGATCATTCTCCCCTTCGTTTGATTCTTCTTCCCTGCTAGGGGTGGGAAGTCGAGATCCTCTGTAAATGACAATGGCCCTGGCTCGCACCTTCTTGACTGCATTAGAAAGCCATACAACTGTTGTGGAATGTCCCCCTATTTTTTTAAGGACTATCAATTGCTCAGTGTAGAATTGTTCACTGATGGCCACTTCACCTAACATTTGATCAATCTCATCAACCTTGATTTTGATGTCAACCAAACAATTATAGATATAAGCCATTTGTTCTTCTATAGGGTATGATTCTCCTTCGAAAGTGATCTCATATCCTTGGCTATTTTCTGAATCTGATGTTGGATCTTCCCCTTCTATGTGATTTGAGAATGCCGACTGAATTACATTTATAGGATCAATCATTGGGTCATCCTTGCCGATTGCATACACAGAATATCCTCTTGGATCTCTGGGTGAGTAGTACTCTGATTCATCATCATCATTATTATGCCAAGGCCCCTGGTAGTCATCCCAGTTCAGGTACTCATTATCATCTTGAGAATCAGAGTCATCTCCATTATTCTCATCTTCATTCTCGTTCTCATCATCTTCTTCTTCACTAATTTCTCCCTCACTTAATTCTTCATCTGATTCATTATCTTTTGTGTCACTCCCTATGTGGATTAGGGAGGTGTACTCTTTAATTTGCTCCCCTATGGCCAATGCTGTTACTACTCTGAAAAGATCATCCGTAATCTCTTCAATCATCTTTGGGTTATCCTCTGAAGATATAGTGGATTGAATTAGAGAAGAGGGATCACTCTCCTGGCCTTCTCCTAAAGCATTCACTGATCCTGTTGACGAAGTCATCTTTGAGGAGTTTGGTAGTGTAAGCATATCCTTCCAATTGTACCCGTCTGTCCATCATTCTTTTGGGTTGTACACCGACCCTTGAGAATGGGATTGGTATGAGGGCGATGAGGGAAACGAAGCGGGATGGTATGAAGGTGATGTGATCTGAGAGGTAGGATATGAAGATTAGGGGTGATAGGATGAGAAAATTCCTTCTCCTTGATGGTGTAGTGAAGGTTGATGATATGGAGGGGGTTGGTAATATGGTGAAGGTTGGAGGCATGGTGGAGGTTGGCAATATGGTACGGTGGATTCTTCTATTGATGAGAAAGAATGAACGATGGGAGTCCGATCTTCTGATTCTTCTAATGACTCTTTCCTTTTGGGAGTCCTCATAACTATGGCCCTTTGACTTATGATTTTCCTGCGGGCGTTCATGTGATTCTTTCGAGCTATGGATATGATGAGTTGAGTGGGATCACTCTCTGTGGCTTCTTCATTAAGATTGTTCACATGATCGGGGAGTGGATTGGTGTTAACAGTGGGAGGTTACTTGACCTTGACTTCAATGGTCCCATTGTCCACCAAATCCTGGATCGCATGTGGAAGGCCTAGGCACCTTTCCGTGGTGTGCCCCTTCTGAGTATGGTAAGCACAATACTTATGGTCTTTGTACCAAGCTGGGGGAGGAATACTGATTACCCTTGGAGCCACGGTCCCTAGAAATCCTTGTTTCTTTAGCTTCTCATACACTGCTGTCACTAGCATTCCCAAATCAAAAAATTGTCTTCTTGGGCAAGGAGACCTCTGAGAGGGTGCATCTGCTTACATAAAAAATGGTAACAAAGAGGTGATGGGTGAGTGTAACTGTTAGACTACACCTACCACGTTAGTTTCAGGACCCTTTCCCTATCCAACTCCAATGTTCTTTCTTGTCTATTGGGATGATCTTTGATATTGGGCTTCTCTCAAAATTCTATTTTCCACACGTGTGCCGGTGGCTATTAGGGCATCAAAAGTCTGTGGATGTTGATAGTAAAGAACATCATAATAAGGCTTTGATAAGTTCTCAATCAACATCTCCACTTGCTCTGCTTCTGAAGGCTGATCTGTCATCTTAACAACCTTATCCTTAAACCTCATTAAGAAAGCGATGAATCCTTCTCTAGGCTGTTGTCTCAACGTTTCAAGCTCCCGACGTTTCATATCCACTTCGGTGTTGTATGAGTACTACTAGGCGAAGGCTTTCACTACTGTGTGAGCCACCTTAGTGCTGGTCCTGATAGGGTTAACATGAAGGCTTGCCCCATCTGGTTATCTGCAAGTTGTTGAAGAAGACCTTAAGATGACTCCAACTGTGTGACTTGGCGATGCTGAGGAAGACCTTGAGATGAGTCTTAGGGTCTCCTGACCCATCAAACCTGTCGGTCTGTCACTTGAAATTCTCGAGAATCCTTGCCCCGAAAAAGAAACTCATTTCATTAAAATCCACTGTTTGGCTCTCCAAACTTTTCCCTACTTGGAGCATATTTTTTAATTTTTCTAATTGCTCTCTAAATTTTATTTCTCTCTCTGTTTTTGGAGGTTCCATCCAGATGTGTGCTACAAAATCCTCTTGTCATCTTCAATCACTACCTGGGAGGAGGGACTCTGGAATAGGCCCCCTGTTGACCATTTGGACGAATAGGTGAAGCTCCTCTCTGATCGATTAGCCTAACTTGCTCTAGTTCTCCTGAATCAACTCGGGAAGAGTTCCCTCGATGACCCGCAAGTCCATTTTGATCCAAACTCCTGTATCTTGTGCTGGTTCAGCCCTGGGAGGGTTTTGGAGTATATGCAATATCTGGACTACTCCTCTCTTGACCTTGGTCATTTCTGTCGGCAAGGTCTCTACGGGATGGACCCATGCTTGCTCGGGTGATTCAAGGTTGTGTGGATCCATATGATCTGGGTTATAATCACTTGGTGGTAGACAATCTCGGAGAGACGATGAAGGTGAAACTGGACTTAATCGAGTGAACCGATTACCCTGACGTATCCAAATGGACAGCGGAGAATACTTGAGGTGTGGAATTGTGCCTGAAAAAAAAATGGTTATTTTAGATTTCTTAAATTCCCAACCCCTTGTTCACTCATTAACTAGATTAACAACTAATGATCCATCCAAAGTTAGTCCACCTAATGGTAGGGAGTGGATAAGGGTTGATGCCCCAAGTCCACTCAATGCCATAAGTGGGAGATCCCCACAAATAGCATGACCAGAATACCCCTATTAATACATTCTCTACTAATAAAGTCATGCTTTCCATAATCTTATCCCACTAGGTGACCTTCCTCCTAGTTTTCTTGGGTCTTTTAGACAATTCGGCATTTTGCGGGACTTTAACAGAAGTTAGCCCAGATCGCATGTGCCAAATCATCCAAATTTAATTTCTGAGGAGGAAGGATACACATTTTATTTGAAACCCACTTAGGAGAGAATTTCTTTATGACTAGAATATACCAAAGGAAAATTTCTTTTCAAGACTCCAAACAAATTCTATAGATTAGCTTGTGGCTTTCCTAGCGTTCTCCATCTATTTCCTACAAGATGCGAGCATGTGGTGGATGTAATAGGACCGACAAGGCTTCCTTGACAAGATCTATATACGCAAGGTACGTGATCCTTTTGATATACCAGTAGATACGAGATCAAGGGGGTGACTTCCTTACCCATTACTTGTGACTACACACAAGGTTAAGCAACTAGCCACAGGGTGGTGAAACCGTGAGTGATTGTGTGTAAAAGTGTAATACGGGGATATAATTATTCGATCTTAGAATATCATAAAGTGCATAGACCTCCCCAAGGATGCTGGCACAATTATGAACATCTTCGCCGTTTAACAATACCCCACACCCTCATACATGAAGCGGCTACCATTTGCTCTCAGAGTACTCTCTATGACATGCACTGACCTCCCCGAGGGTGGGGACATGACAGGGAGTCCCTCGCCAAATGATTTCACTTCAAGCATGATACATGATGTGGTTAGTGAATACAATTACAAACATGGGGTTAGCCAAACATGTTTTTCAAACAAATGTGGTGAAAAATGTTCTTGCACTTAGTGGTAGCATCTTGTATCGAAAACTTGACATTTATCCCCAGTGGAGTCACCACTGTGAGGGTAGTGATCGAAAATGATGCGTTGTATTCCTCCTTTGTGGGGAGGAAAAAAGGCTTGCATTGATTCCGTCCTCTCTCCTCTCTTTCTCTTTCATGAGGGAGGGGTGTGTCGTGTGTGCTTACCTTGAGGCCCCCACACTGTCGATACATGGAGGCCTATTTCGTAGGAGTGTAAAGTTCTTCATTCGAGACGGGGATTTGATGATGGTCCAACACGGGGATCAGGATCGTGTAAAAGGGTTTGGAGTCACCACCTAAGATTATGGACCTAGGACCCAGGGTGGACCCAATTCCTGAGAAAAGGGCCTGAAAGTTGGTCTGGTCTAGAGATTTAGGGTAAGTGTTAGGTTATAGAATTGGGAAGGTTTTAGGCACGCAATCGACCCGGTTCAACCGGTCTTCCTACTAAATGTGTAAGAATGAACATTTTCCATAATTATTCCTATTCCGCATGCATGACTAAGTTATCACACATATATACATTGACTGAATTTAAATAACTATGTACACTAAAACAAGGTCAATATAAAGTCTACATTGTGCTAATTCTATTGAGAAATTATACCTGAGCTTGACCCCTATTTCAGGTCAAGAGGAGTGGACCCCTTGGTTGATGCTAATATGAACATTTTTATGGATTCTCCTAGCTCAAGGGAAGATGGTCTTGACCTCCAAATTCCTTTCTCGAGAGATGCTGACTATGATGATATTCAAACAGAGTTTCAGCTAGATTTAAATTATGACATAGCTTCGGCTAGGGAAGGCTATTTCTAGGCTTAAGCTGAGGTGGTATTTTGGCCTGGCTTCCGCTAGGGATGAGCTACTTCTGGGTTTTGGCTGAGGTGGCACTAGGATAAAGCTTTCGCTGGGGATAGGCTATGGGAGGGCTAGGCTAAGGTGGCACTCGGATAGAGCTTCCATTGGGGATAAGCTATGGGAAGGCAAGGCTGAGGTGGATCTCGGACAGATCTTCCACTGGGGATAGTCTATAGGAGGGCTAGGCTAAGGTGGCACTCGGACAGAGCTTCCACTAGGGATAGACTTCAAGTTTACTCATGCTACCGAGTCAATCGACCTGAAAATCACTGACAAAAGCATCAAGTCAATCATCAAGTCTGTTGTTGAATCTATTATTTATGATTTTATATCAACCTCCCCTCTCGAGGAGAGTCAAGAGTCCGTGTATGTCGAGTTTGTTACTCCTTCTTTCATGAATGAAATTTTTGATTTCGAATATGACTTGCCTCCTTTTTCTGGTGATGATATTAATAAATATCGAGAGTTAATAAAACAATGCAAATCAAAGAAAGCCTAACCCATCCGTGAGGATACCCGGGTTATTAACCTAGGAACCGACCAATGCCTTAGAGAGGTACAAATTGGTACCTCCCTAGATGACGAAGAAGCAGAACAAATGATTAGTCTTCTGAAGGAGTTCGCCGAAGTCTTTTCTTGGTCTTATGAGGATATGCCTGGTATAGACCTTGACATCGTGCAACATCGATTGTCGACCTATCCTGGGGTAAAATCGATAAAGCAGAACTTCGAAGAATGCGACCAAAATGGAGTGAGAGGATCAGAGAAGAAGTTGTGAAGCCGTGAAATGCAGGGTTTCTACAAGTGGTAAAATACCCCCAATGGCTGGCTAACATAGTACCAGTGCCCAAGAAGATGGCAAGGTACGAATGTGTGTAGACTTTCGAGATCTTAACAAGGTAAGCCCTAAAGATGACTTCCCATTACCTCACATTGATGTATTGGTAGACAACACAGCAGAGCATGCCTTGTTTCATTTATGGATGGATTCTTAGGATACATCCAAATAAGCATGCACCAAGAAGATCATGAGACGACAGCCTTCACCACTCTATGGGGAACCTATTGTTATAAGATGATGCCTTTTGGACTAAAGACCATCGGGGCAACTTATCAGAGAGCAGCTACCGCCATATTGCATAACATGATGAATAAATATGTGGAAGTCTATCTGGATGACATGATAATGAAGTCAAAAGATAGATAGGGGCACATTCTCGCACTAAGGTGATTCTTTGAAAGGATCAAGAAGTATCAGCTAAAGTTGAATCCTCAGAAGTGTGTATTTGGGGCAACAGCAGGAAAGTTGTTAGGATTTTTGGTGAGTGAAAGAGGCATTGAAGTCGACCCTTTCAAGATCAAGGCAATTCAGGAGATGCCCACACTTCAGACTGAGAAGTAAATACGAGGATTTTTGGGTCACATCCATTATATCAGAAAATTCATAGCTCAGTTGACTATAATTTGTGAACCAATTTTCAAGCTACTGAAGAAGGATCAACCCACAGAATGGAATAACCAATGCCAATAAGGATTTGACAAGATCAAAGGATACCTCATGAACCCACTCGTATTGACATCACTAGTGGAAGGAGAACCACTTCTGTTGTACTTATTCGTGGGAGAATATTCTATGGGCTCATTGCTAGGACAAAAAGAGACCAAAAAGGGGGCAGAGCATGCCATATATTACTCAACAAGAAGTTCCTAGAGTATAAGACACGGTACACATCTTTGGAAAGAACTTGTGCTGCATTGATTTAGGCAACAAAAAGGTTACGACACTACATGGTAGCCTATCCGATACGTTTGATCTCCAGAATGGATCCAATCAAGTACCTCTTTGAGAAACTAGCTCTAACGGGAAGGATGGCCATGTGGTTACTTCTACTATCAGAGTTTGACATCACCTATATTACTCAGAAATCTATCATGGGCCTAGCTATAGCTGATCATTTGGCTACCCACCCCACAGAAGATGGAAGAGCCCTGGATGATGCCTTTCCTGATGAAGAGATCACATCAATAGAGGAAGAAGACACAACTAATGAATGGCAGTTATTCTTTGATGTAGAGGCTAATCAAAAGGGGTGTGGTGTGAGAATATTGCTTGTCACTCCTGATGGCCTTTATTAGCCTTCAGCATTTTGCCTCGATTTCCCTTGCACCAACAACATTGTTGAATATGAAGCTTGTGCTTTAGGACTCAAAAGTGCTCTAACTATAGGGGTAAAAAGGATCAAGGTGTATGGAGATTCATTCGTTGTCATCTGTCAGACGCAAGGAAAGTGGAAGACCAGAGATGAGAATTTGAATCCATATCAAGAACATTTGGAAGAGGTGATTGAACACTTTGAGAAGATCTCGTTCGAATACTTCTAGAGAGATAACAACAGGTTTGTTGATGCCCTCGCAACCTTGGCATCCATGGTAGAATATAACCCTATAGTTAGAGTCTGACTGTTCTTGGTAGAATAAAGAAGCATGCCCATTTATCAGAATTCAATGAACTCTCTCATTATGGATGGTCGGTCTTGGTTTGCTCACATAGTGGATTTTATCAGAGAAAGGAAGTGCCCGAGTGGAGCAATTGATAGAGAAAAGAAGTTTTTAAGGAGATATGTCACCCAATTTATTCTTTAAGAGGGTTTATTGTATAATAGATCCTATAACGGAATACAGTTGTTGTGTGTGGATGTGAAGCAAGTAGCAACAATCATGGATGAAATTCATTAAGGTCTTTGTGGACCCCATATGAATGCCAAGATGCTAGCTAAGAAGAATCTCAGGCTAGGATACTATTGGAACACAATGGAAGCAAACTGTGTAGGCTTTGTCAAGAAATGCCACAAATGTTAAATATTTGCCAATATCATACATATCCCGTCAACAGAGTTGCATTCACTCAGTTCTCCTTAGCCATTCTCCACTTGGGGCATTGATATCATTGGAAAGATCAACCCCAAAGCATCCAATGGCCACGAGTTCATCTTGGTAGCCATTGATTACTTCACCAAGTGGGTAGAAGCTCAGTCATATGTGGTCCTCACATCTGCTATGGTGGCAAAATTCATCCAAGAAAATATCATTTTTCGATATGGAGTACCTCAAGAGCTGATATCGGATCAAGGATCCCACGTATGGGGTAAGGTATCTTAAGGCAATAAATTGGTTCTTAAATTAATAATCAAGGTATCTTAAAAGATCATCATAGTTTGTGCCCCCAAGAATCACCATTTGGTATACGAGGCCATTAGGTATTTATCATTCACTTATGGTCCTTCAAATTCTTATCCAGGATTCTATCCCCCAAAGTTGTCACCCTGCACTAGTTTATCAAGGTCAGTTTATTCCCCATCCCTGATCAGTTAAAAAAATAATAATAATAAATTGATGCAATAGTGGTAAAGGTTTGGTTGTGTCAGTAGTGAATAAGTAATGCTTTTAAAATTCATCACATCTTCTCTTCGCTTGTGATAACTGTAGGATAAGTCATAGGCTCCTTGGATGAGACATTGAGTAAATGAACCTTGGACATGAGCATAGTGGCACCAGGATTGCTAGAATCCATGAATATGTCAATGCTCAGCCGGATTAGGTGCATTGAGCTACATCACAATCTGCTTCGACAGGTGCCTCGGCACTGCGATGCCAATTTTCATGTGTTTCGATTTGGGTTGATTGAGACCTATCCAACTCTTGAGGAATTCTGAGTTTATATGTTATCTCCACCCAAGGGTAAGTTGATTCAACCATCTTTGAAGAAAGACCACTCAGAGGAGATTCAGGACTTTTTTGGATGGGAAAAGGAGGAAATGAAGCAATTCATCAGATATGAAAAGATTGACATTCTAAAGGTGGCCAGGATCTTCATTCAATACCTACCACTGGGGGGAATCCAACAACAAAGATCACAAGATGCTTACCTTTTGTGCATGATAGCTCACTATGTTCTCCGAACTTAAGGACGTGGTGTACCAACTGTCCTAATAGAAGTGATAAAACAATTAAAGAAAGGAAGAGATATCATTCCCACATTCCTTGTAGAGACATTCAAAGGACTTGATGACATAAACCATAGCCATAGATTTGGACACGACCATTATGGTGGAAGTCCTTCCATTTTCCAAATCTGGCTACTTGATAAGCTGAAGCTGAACAGGCTATCAAATGGAGAACAACTTGTGGCTCTTGGTTACCAAGAAAGGAGGGAAGCCCCGGAATTCAAACTTATTGTTAATTGGAAAGAGTACCAACAAAGAAGAACTACAAAGAAAATTGCATAGAAATGCCCAGGGAGGCCACAAGAAGATTTTCTGATGAAGAACCCTAGCTACAATTATGTCAAGTTGATGGGATTGACTCACACGTCCTTTTATTTGCCTACTTATATCAAACGATAATATGGGCTCGAGGCAATGGACCCAGAGGAGTTAGTGAACTTTCACCCACCCCAATAGTTGTCTCCCCACCTTGTTACTTACCTATCTTGTCTATGGTAGGAAAGTTGCTCCCCTCCCATGTAATTTGCTTAGTAATAGAATGAGGAAACATTTGGATTTTCATGTTATCCCGATTATTCTAATTATGATTTGAGTTATTGAATTGATTATGGCTAAACATTTCAAACCATAAACAACAAAGAGATTTTCTTTGTGCCAAAGATAGGTTTTCATTCATAAGATGCCAAAATAAAATGATGAACAAACAAGGGGGAGGGAAAAAGAAAAAGAAAAAATGTACATATGTTTGTGTTTATAGGAAATACAAGAACAAATCCCTATGGGTCAAAAGTCATCATCTAAACCATGCTTAGCATCATCCTCATGGATGGCCACAGAACTAGAGGGTCCCAATCCTAAACTCGTCAACCTCTGTGCATGGTCCTCAACTTGCCTCCATAAATGGGCATTCTCCCATCAGTAGGATAGCTCCTACCTCCTCAAGGCATCGTTCTCCCTCTCCTGGGGGAATATATGGAATGATCAGGAAATGAAGCAATAAAAGAGGAAAGAGATTAAGAACAAGAGGGTACCTTCTCGACCACGACCTTGGACAAACCCTGATGTATCCTCCTGAGTTCGGCATAAAGCTCTGGAGAAACTTGAGAACAAGCATGTTAGGCAAAAGGAATTAAGAACCAATCAAATAAGAGGTGTTTTGATACTCACACAATCATATGAGATAGAAAGTCCAAGGGGGGCGTCTCTATCCACTCTACGCTCCAAGAGCTGAGGAATGCCCGGACATATCACACTAGGATAAACCAGCCCGGGAAACCACTGAAGGGACTAATGGCCATCCGGAGAGGTCCCCTCACAACAATGGAAGACTCAATCTGAGAAGGGGTAGCACCACCTGCTCGTGACCTAGTAGGAGGGGCTCTACATGCCGTACCCTCCACTGCAAGAACGTCAATAAAAAAAAAAAGAGAAGAATTTGAAATATGGAAAAAATGCTCAACAAAGGAAACATACCAGTGGACCCCTAGGACCAAAAGGAGTGCAGACTGTCTCCTCCTCGAGAAAGGCCTTGTAATCTATGTCCTAATCTAGGTGGGAGTCATCCCACACCCCTTCAGTCCATGCCTCTATCTAACTCTCAGGGATACACTCTAGGTTAAGCATAGTTGATAAGAGGATAACAGGGAGGAGAACACATAGCAGACTCGGACCACTGAGGAGTCACACGTTCCCCTAGATTCCATGCATGGCACCAAATACCCCTGAATAATGCACAGCTCTCTGTCAATCATTTGGCTCGAGCAAACTCATCAGGGTTGTAGAATTGGAGATCTCATAATGGTCTCCAATTGACTTGCAAAGTTAAGAAGAAGTGAGTACAGCACAAGGCATAGGAAAAACTTGACACAAAATATGACTTTCCTCTATGAGACTATCCAGAAGAGTACGGGGAGTGGTCTCGAGGGTATAGCGTCGGTTCCTCAATACCTGACTATCTCCCCCATCTATTAGCCATGGGGAAGGGCGAACTCAGAGGATCCTTCAACACAGGGGCTAAGATCTCTAGGTGTTCGTAACACCAAGGCTGAATTGATTTATCAAAGTAAGGATGCACAATCAAAAAAAAAAAAAGAGCAAAAAAGAAATGCAAAGTCATCTGGAGAATGTAGCCTATCCCCTTGAGGCCCCGATCCCCATATGCTAGTAGGTCCAGGGTCCGCAAAAGGTATGCATAGGCGGCCTCGTCCAATCCCAAGAATCCACCTCCCAAAGGTTCCGGAAGAGGGCAACCATACAGATGTCCACTCCACCCCAGAGGTCACTGAAAAGACACTGTGCTATAGTAATTAGAAGGAAGGAGCAAGTTACCTGTGCAAGGTTACCCAGATTCACCCTCAGGTCCTTTCTCATCCAACGGGTGCTGATCACACCTAAGCGAATATGTGTCTATTCATTTGAAATCTCAATACCTATCAACTCTATCAACTCCTGCACTGACAAAGTCACGAGAATAGATAGAGGCCTCCCTCTGAAGGGTATGTTGGTCATAGCATAGAAGCACAAGGGCGTGATGGTGATCTCACCAGTAAGAAGGTGGAAAAAATGGGTGCTCGACCACCATTGCTCCACCAAGGCTCCCGCCAATGCCGAGCCAAATTTCCTGGTCTCCAGTGAGGCCAAGTGACACAGGTAATTCGAACCCACTTGCCTCTTTGCCCTATGTGGAAGCATGTCATACCATTCCTGGATTGCATTGGGATGGCCATACTTGGAAAATGTAGGGGGTGTTCCATCACCGTGTTCCTAAAATATAAATAAATAAATAAATAATGCAAAAAATGAACATAAATAAATAAATGCAAAAAATGAACAAAAAATGAACAATAATGAAAGGAAAAGGAAAAGACTTACCCATTTGTCCCACACCACATTACAGATGTGGTCTCGGGTCCTGAGGAGTGTCCACCCAATATACCAATCTGCGGGATTATCTTCCCCCTGGGAGGATGTGCTACATCTCTCTCCACCAGCCAGCCTAATCTCTCCTGGAGTCCTTCTCTTTCTTCTTTCAGCCATATTTATCAAAAATTGTAAAGAACCCCAAAAAGCTTCACTAATTATAAAGAACCCCAAAAGGTTTCACAATTTATAAAAAGGTCTCGAAGGACTTTAAATTCTCCAAATGGCCCCCTCCTCAAGAACTATGAAGATCTTCAAGGGGAAGATGAAGAGCTTCAGGGAAAACTCAAAGTAAATTCTTGTGGTAGGTAAAAAATAAAATCACATGGAAAGTGAAATCAACTTGGTAGATAAAATCAAATGAAAATGGGAAAATGAAATCTACTTGGTAGATAAAAACACATGAAAGTGGAAGGTGAAATCTAAGTCAAAATTTACGAGGTAGATGGAAATTATCACACAAAGTTCAAGATTCCAAATCAAGAGTCAAAGATTCCAAATCAAAAGCTAAAAATCAAAGTTCAAGATTCCAAATCAAGAGCCAAAAATCAAAGTTCAAGATTCCAAATCAAGAGCCAAAAATCAAAAGTCAAAGACTCTAAATCAAAAGCCAATAATCAAAGACCAAGATTCTAAATTAAGAGCCAAACTTCAAGATTCAAGGGCTTAAATTTAAAGTCCCAATCTCATGACTTAAATTTTAAGAACCCTATTCAAGGAAAGAAACAATCTCATTGACCTGGCCCCAGATGGCTCAATCTCATTGATTCGGCCCTAGGTGGCCCAATATCATTGACTCGGCCCCAAGTGGCCCAATCTTATTGATTCGGCTCCGAGTGACCCGATCTTATAGACCAAGTTCCCTAAACTAGTACATGGAAAGCCCAGCTAAGGAAAATCAAATGTTCCTATTACAAGATTGGAAGAGTAGCAAATTTCTCTCTAGTAACCATTGGTCCTAGATAGTCCAGATTGGTTCGAAAGACCCAGCCTGGAGACCAAATTCCCTAAACTGGCACATGGAAAGCCCAACTAAGGAAAATCAAATGCTTTTGTTGCAAGATTGGAAGAGCAGCGAATTTCTCTCTCGTAACCAATGGTCCCAAATAGTCCAGATTGCTTCGAAAGACCCAGCCTGGAGACCAAATTCCATAAACTGGCACATAGAAAGCCCAGCTAAGAAAAATCAAATGTTTTTGTTGTAAGATTTGAAGAGCAGCGAATTTCTCTCTTGTAACCAATGGTCCCAGATAGTCCAGCTTGGTTCGAAAGACCTAGCCTGGAGACCAAATTCCTTAAACTGGCAGATGGAAAGCCTAGCTAAGAAAAATCCAATGCTTTGCTGGAAGATTGGAAGAGCAATGAATTTCTCTCTTGTAACCAATGGTCCCAGATAGTCCAGATTGGTTCGAAAGACCCAGCTTGGAGACCAAATTCCCTAAACTAGCACATGGAAGGCCTAACTAAGGAAAATAAAATGTTTTTGTCTGTTGCAAGATTGGAAGAGTAGCGAATTTCTTTCTTGTAATTGACGGTCCCAGATAGTCCAGACTGGTTTGAAAGACCTGGCCTAAAGACCAAATTCCCTATACCAGCACATGGAAAGCCCAGCCTAGGAAAAGTCAAAGATCAAAGTATTAACACCTTTTGCAGGATTGGAAGAGTAACGAATTTCTTTCCTACAAATCGAGAGTCCAGGTGAGTCCTAAAATTCAAAGTAGTTAAGAGACATTACCTGTTGCATTTTCAACTCTGTCATTTATGAGCAAGATGACGGTAGTACATGCTCTGGGTGACAAAATGTGGTCATTCTTTTCTTTTCCCTTCAGCCATTGGCACAGGCCTCGGCCAACGAGGGGCATTCTATTGAGACCCAATTTTGTCACCCTCCCCTGGCTATGATGACATACGGATCTTGGATGCGACCTTTCGCTTCTGGTCGATAGAGATGATAACTGACTGAGGTAACTATTCCCAAGAACATTCCATACTCACCTAAAACTCCCAGAAAACCTATGTGAGAGAAAATAAGGGTCCAATTAGGATATTTCATATATTAAGGAATCTGGTCAAAGTGATTGCACAGATGCATAGTTTTTTAAATTAAGATTCCAATGATATATGGTACGTCAAAATCGGACCGTCGAATCTTCTGTAATCACTCCCATAAATTGTACCTTGAGTGCCCAAACCGTGCCCATGCAAGCACCCACGCTTTGCCTTGAGTGCCCAAACCCCACCCATGCAAGCACCCATGCCTTGCCTTGAGTGCACAAACCCCACCTATGCAAGCACCCATGCCTTCCCTTGAGTGCCCAAACCCCAACCATGCAAGCCCCCATGCCTTGCCTTGAGTGCCCAAACCCCACCCATGCGAGCACCCACACCTTGCCTTGAGTACCCAAACCCTGCCCATACAAGCCCCATGTGCACACGGCCAAGCCCTACGTGCACCCAACCAAGCCCCACATGTACTTGGCCAAACCTTGCGTGTACCTGAACAAGCCCCGTGCGCACTTGACCAAGCCCCACGTATACCCGACCAAGCCCTGCGCATACCCGATAGAGTTCCAGCACCCATGTCAGAGCCCCAGCACCTATGCCAAAGCCTCAACACCCCTACTAGACCTCCAGTATCTCTTATTGAAGCTCCAATAACCCCGTCGAAACCTCTGACACACCCGTTGGTGATCAGAATCCCCCATTCGGCAATCAGTTTGGAGAAGGAATTCCCTCTTCACCTGCCAGTGTACCCTAAAATGCCCCGCTAGCGCACCCTACATCGTGGCCTCTCATTGGTCCAAAAAGGAATTTTTTTACCTTATTAGTCTAAAAAAATTAGCTTTCACCCATTGGTTATAGAAAATTACCCTCTACCCCATTGGACCAAAATTTCTTACTTTCACCCCATTAGTTTAGAATAATTATTTTTACTACCATTGGTAAATGAATTTTCTCTCTCCTCCCTATTGGTCCAAAAATTCTATAAATACCCCATCCCTTTGGTTTTACACAACACAACAAGCTAAGTCTCTTAGTGAGCAACCCATAGTAGAGAAGCTCTACCCTCTCTCCTCCCCTGCCCCTTTAAGGTTTTCCAAGTCTTTGGAGAGATCTTCACAGGTTCTTCAAAATGTTCTTTGGGCCTTCAGGACTCTTCAATCCTTTGTTTTCATTTAGTTAGATTTTTAAAAAAAGTTTCCTCCTAGCCCTCCTATAGCCTGCCCCAGCGAAAGCTCTGTCCGAGTGCCACCTCAGCCTAGCCTCCCATAGCCTATCCCCAGCGGAAGCTCTGTTCGAGTGCCACATCAACCAAAACTCAGAAGTAGCTCATCCCTAGCGGAAGCTCTGCCAAAATACCACCTCAGCCTAAGCTCGAAAATAGCCTTCCCTAGCCGAAGCTCTGTCAGAATTCAAATCCGAAAGTAACTGCTCCTAGTGGGAACTCTGCCTGAATATCATCACAGTTAGCATCTCTCGAGAAAGGAAGTTGGAGGTCAAGACCATCTTCCCCTGAGATGGTATAATCCACAAGAAAGTTTGTACTAGCATCAACCAAGGGGTCCACCCCTCTTGACCCGAAACAGGGGTCAAGCTCAGGTATAATTTCTCAATAGAATTAGCACAATGTAGACTTTATATTGACCTTGTTTTAGTGTACATAGTTGTTTAAATTCAGTCAATGTATATATGTGTGACAACTTAGCCATGCATGTGAAATAGGAATAATTGTGGAAAATGTTCGTTCTTAAACATCCAGTAAGAAGACCAGTTGAACCAGGTAAATAGGGTGCCTAACACCTTCCCGATTCTACAACCTGACACTTACACTAAATCTCTAGGCCAGACCAACTTTCGGGCCCTTTTCTAAGGAATTGAGCCCACCCTCGGGTCCTAGGCCCAAAATCCTAGGTGGCGGCTCCAAACCCTTTTGCATAATCACGATCCCTGTATTGGACCATCATCAAATCCTCATCTCGAATGACAAACTTTACACTCCTATGAAATAGGCCTCCACGTATCTCTGAGTGGCGATACGGAGGTGCAGGGCCCCCGGGGTAAGCACACATGAAACACCCCTCCCTCATGAAAGAGAAAGAGAGGAGAGAGGAGAGAGGAGGGAAACATTGCAAGCCTTTCGCCTCCTAGCAAAGGAGGAACACAACATATCATTTTCGGCCACTACCCTCACACATGATCACAATGTTGACCTCTATTTTGGATGTAACCATTGCAGTTGCTTCTAGCACAGTAAGGGGCATATATTCATCCTTTTAGCTCTTCTCTTTCTAGCGTATGAACTGCTCCCACAAAAAGGGTGGTACTGCCCCTTTTTTAGCTCCTCCAGATACATCTTCCGCAGGAAGGAACAGATGTGAGGTCGCATCTCTATTGAAAGATTGAGATGCCAAGTAGCTCTTAATTTATTTTGCCAAACTTCTTTCGGAGTAAGACGAGACTTGAGAACCTACGATGATCGAATCAGGGATACAGGGTCAACTACAAATTCTTCTTCAGTTGTGGCAAACACATCTATCTCAAAGATATCACTAATACCATTATCTTTACCCTCCTCCTTAAATGGTAGATGCTCCAGCTCATAGGTGATTTAATTAATCTGATCTTAATAGATGACTTCGAACTCAGAATATGCTTTCTTTGCTTCTTTCTTAGGTTGAAAGTCAAGACCCTCATAACCAGGAAAAACTTCTGCTTCCTTCACAAAGTACCTGTCTAAGGTAGGCTAATTTGCAACCCTTTTCTTGCACTTGCTCCACTTCGGCCCCTTCTTATATCTTCAAGCATCTTTTGTTCTTCCTTATAAGAAAACCCTAAACCATGCATTCCGATAGCATAAGGTAATTCAACCAACCTCATAGGTCCTTGCTGGTATTTTCCCAATCCCATTCTAGGAAAATAATGCATCTATTTCATCATTTGACCAACAGTAGTATTCCACATGCCTTCAGAGGACATTGGCACATTCTCCTTCACTGTCTCTTTAACAAAAAAAAGCATAAAATTTTTCTAGTTCAAGACCACTCAGGTGCACCTTCTATTCTTGAGTTTTTCCAACTTTAATGTTAGCCAATGTGTTGACTAACTGAGAATCTCCAGAAATAGAAACTACCTTCTCATCATAGATAAATTTTATTTTCTGGTGTAGAGTAGATAACATTGCCCCTGCTTTATGAAGCCATGGATGATCCAGAAGCATGTTAAAGGAGGTTGGGATATCTATCACTTGGAATTCAACACAGAACTTAGTTGGCCCTATTATCACCATTGTTGTGAGAATTCCGACAACATTTCTTCTGGTGTTGTCATAAGCCATAATGATCTGAGCTGGGGGTCTAAATTGGTCTTGATTAAAGCCAATACATATGGCATACCTCAATGGTATGACATTCAGATCTGATCCATTATCAATAAGGACCTAAGGTATTGTATTCATATTGCATTCCATAGTGATATACAAAGCTCTGGTGTGCTTGATACCTCCAGAGGTAAGTCTATGTCAAAGAACATCAATGCTTGAATAGCATATGTGGCTCCCACAATCTGAGTTAATCACGACGGATACATCTCGATAGGCACTTGCACAGTTGTGAGGGACTTCAATACAGCTTCCCTGTGTGCAAGAGATTCCATTAACAACCCCCAGATGGAAATGTTGGCCTACACCTTTTTCAACTGGCTCAATACTTGATTCTCAGGTTGTGGTTGCCCGCTACACTGCCCTGTTTCCGTGATTGTTGGTTGTTCCACTATCAACCCCTTTGCTTTGTAGTCTTTCCCACTTCTAGTGGCCATCACTTTCTTGAATCTTTTATGCCTCTTTTTTATGAAAATATTATAAGGGTATTTACTCTCATCATCGTTGTTTGTATCAAAAATCATGCCAATCATAGGTTCTTCGGTCCTTTCTTCATATGCAGATGGTGTGAATAGACTTGGAGGACCCCAAAAAATATCGATAGCCTGAGCTTTAACTATTTGAATAATGTTATTCAGATATAGAATAAGCCCTTTGAGAAATGGTTCATCCTCAAAATTAACCTTAAGGTTTTCACAAAGTTCTTTGATAGTTTCTTGTCAGACTGCCACTTTCCTCAACATTTTTTCAATTATTAACATATCTTCACACATTTGGTTTAGCAAGCAGAGCACATTATCGTAGGAGGGATTCTCTTCTTCACTTTCAAAAAAATATTCACTTTCTAACTCTTGATTGTCTTCACTTCCTTTAATAAGATCTTCCTCTAGATCTTCACTTTTTGATTCTTAACCATCTTCTAAATCTTCACCTTTGTCTTCTTTAACAAGATCTTCCTCTAGATCTTCATTTTCTAATTCTTGACCATCTTCTATATCCTCATCCTCATCTTCTTCTTCCTCTGAATAATCATTAGAAGGAAAACTTGGGTGAATGATATCTGTTGGATCCACCTCAGGCACATTTCCTCCAATAGCAGTCACTATCTCACCAACTTGTTTTCTTCTTCTTGCCCCTCTTGCAAACTTGGTCTGCAACTCTCTCCCCCTTCAGTGCAATTCATGATTTGTTTAATGAAATCAATATTGCACAGTTTAGTGATATCAGATTTTTAATTAGTTGAAGAAATTTGGCTAATTTTGAGATGGCTTATTAGTAAGAATGTGCTAGATAGAGCTCAAAGAAATAAAAGCAAAAAAGGGAAGAAGAATTGGAAGGAGCGTAGGGTTTTAAGAAATTTGGTAGATTGATAGGATCCATGTGACCAGAAGGAAAGTGAGCACTTCAGCTGCAAACAATTCGTCCAATATATACTAAACCCAGTTCCTATATACACAACTGGGTTTAGTATTTTTGCAGTTCTGTTTACCCTTTCAAACAAATTATAGACCTTTTTGAACTGTTTTTACTAAGCTTGGGAACGCAAATCTGGTTTTGTTCATTACTAGAGGTTCTGGATTTTCTTGGGGTTTCTAAACATTTATCGATTCGGTCACTAGAAATCCCATTATGTGAAAACAAGGAAGGGTGTGGATCTGCCAGATGAACAACTTCCAGACCACCATATAAACTTTATACCTGAAATCCTTTGTACACAGAAGAAAACAAAAGCTCAACTATGAAAAAGATCTGAAATCCTTTATATACAGAAGAAAAGAAAAGCTCAATATGAAAAATGATCAATCATCAGAGAAAGATTCAACAGACTTAGGGTTTGAAGAGGTCACGATGAGCTTCATTTAGAAGCAAAGCCAGCAATAGCAGAGAGGAGAAAAAAGAGAGAGAAGAGACATTAACGAAATACCAATAACTAAGGTCACAATGAGCTTCTTTCAGTGGCAGAGCCAACAATAGCAAAGAGGAGAGAAGTAGAGTTGGAGGAGAGAGAGAGAACATCCTCTCTGTTACTCCTAAGTGAGTGAGTGAGTTGAGAGAGAGTGGGGTAGTTTCTTAAGCCCCAAGTCTACCTCCTCTATTGTTCCCCGCGGTTACATGAGCTGCCATGTTCTTCTCTTCATCCGCATAAGTGTTCTCTCGAATTGTTGATTGGCTAGGCGTTCCCCTCTGGTTTTCTCATCATGGAGATCATGCAAGCTTCTTGGATTATTCCTTTAAATATTTTCTCTGCCATGTTCTTCTCTTCATACGTATCAGTGTTCTCTCCAATCGTTGATTGGCCAGGTGTTCCCTTTTGGTTTTCTCATCATGAAGTTCATGCAAGCTTCTTAGATCATTCCTTTAGATCTTTGCTGTCTACATCATTATAGTTTATCAATGTGCTCGGTGGAAGTTGGCTTTGTGGGCGATACTTATCTGATGGTGTGTAGCAAGATTATCATCTTTCATTTCTTTCTCTGGTTCGACCTATGCATGTTCTCTCAACTTAGGTTGCTCTGGCTCCTAAGGCGGCGCATGCGAAAGGCTCACTATTGTTGTTTGAGTGTTTGGCGGTTTGTGTAGCAACCTTCCTCCTATTTAAAACCTTTGGTTCTCTGCAATGGATTTACCTTTGCTCTTATCTTGGCTTGTGAGTACTCTCTAAATCCAATATGGACAGCTCCTCTCTAACAACTTCTTCTCCTACTCCTGCCGTTGATCTTGTTGCACTTGCCATAGTTGAGAGTCTTGCCTCTGATATGTCAAAACTTAACCTCCCGATGCGCGACATTAGCACTATTAATATCTTGGAGCATAAGGTCCATTTGGTTGTGCATAACCTTTGCTTCTCCCTTATCAGTTGGGTGAGCGACAACGCGGTGGCTAATGTTCCAGAACTTTGTTCTATGTTCGCCAAGTCTTGGCAACCCCGATCTGACAAGGTAGATGAGATTCATCTTGTAGAGGGTGCTGCTGATCGCTTCATCATGAAGTTTAACACTGCCAGGGACATGCACGTTATACTTTTCTCTCAACCATGGGTCTATAATGGCCGGTTAGTTATGCTACAACCGTGGAATCCTTCTATTCCACTTGACCAGGTGTTATTCTCACATGTTATTTTCTGGGTGCATGCAAACACGCTTCCATGGATGTTCTTTGATTACGATATTATTGCTGATATTTTCTCTAAGGCTGGTCAGTGGCTTGACATAGAATGCCCATCTGGAACTTTGAGCTCTGCATAATCTCCTGTTGCACACGTCCTCATACCTCTAGCTCAAGATATAGCAGATCTACACTGAAGAATGTAGGGAAACCTGATAAGAAGGAGGTAACCTTTGCATATGAATATAGACCGATCATCATGTATGTGAATTGCTTGCTAGTCGGCCACAAGGGATTAGATTGCCCATGCAAATCGACTGCTGCTTTTCTAAGTGCACTTGCAGTCTCTGAGCAGAATGCAGAGTCCACTCTTCTCTCAAAGGCATCCATTCCTGCTCAACGAATTAATCTCCTAACTAAGGCATGCAAAGTCTATGATGATATTTTCATGCCTACTAATTCAATTGGTCCGGCTGCAGATAACTCCAATACAGGGGCACCTCTGCCTAGATCTAATGTCTCATACTCTCAACGACGAAAACTGAAACTCCTGCAGTCATTTATTCAACTTGCCAAGGTGTACAATCTCACTCTCCCGAAGTAACCAACAGGTTCACCACTCTACTTTGTGGCTGATATTTCACAGTCCTCTGGATCGAGTTCCAAGGACCACTATCCCATGCATATTCCTCTCACTCCGATGTTTGCTAGGTTGTCATCTATGATTGGCATGCAAGCCTCAGGTCCTTACTGTCCTCCAACATTAACAATGACTTTTGGCCCCATCTCTGCAACCCCTATTCAAGCCATCGGACCCTTCATGCAATACTATCCCATTCCCGATTTGCATACAATGGATGGCAATGCCCCCAGAAGCTCTGTCAATGGAAGTTTTGACCTGAACCTTTCTCTGCCAACCCTACCACAGAATACCCCTCTGATCACTATAGTGCCTCCCCCCAACATTCTGGTAGTGCCAACCCTTCTTCTGGACAAATGGGCACTGAACCAATGTCGATGGATGTTCAAACTACATCTGGAGGCCCTCTTGCTGTGAGCTCTGTCACTCCGACCCCTACTCGATACTATAAGCATTGCTTATCACTGCGAGATGAAACTACAAGGCCTTCAAGTGGGTGCATTGAAATTTATAAGAAAGGAAGAAATGATGCAGGCTCTTCCCATTATTCTATGGTTGTCATGGCTGGTCGTACTCAGCCACCGCCACAGCCATGAGCCTTATATCGCTTAACTGCTGAGGGTTGGGTCAAACCTGGGCAAGACGGGAAATCCACACTCTGGTAGGTAATAACCGACCACTTTTGTTGTTCCTTTCTGAAACTAAAACCATTCAATTGAATCTCCAGTCTCTATGTCGGGAACTCAACTTTGATCACTTCCTGTGTGCGCCGATGGAGAATGGTAGTGGTGGCATTATCTTATTTTGGCTTAGCAACATTCAGGTTACTCTTCTCTAGCAATCATCTTGGTGTTTTGACACTCATATTCAATTTCCATCTATTGGTTTCTAGAGCTCATGTACGTTTTTTTACTTTAGTTGTCAGTCCCAGACAAAGTCCCTACAATGGCAAACATTACAGCATATTTCAAGTTTCACCACAAGACCATGGCTTGTGGGTGGGGACTGGAATTCCTACTTAAAGCCTAACGACAAGAGTGGAGGGAGACTGAGTAGAAGATCACAGCTCAAGGACATGCAGGAGTTTTTGGACACAACTTGTCTCTTAGATCTACAGTGCACTGGAGCCCCGTTTACCTGGGACAATCATCAGCGAATGAGTACAGAATTGAAGCGCTGCTTAACAGATTCATCTGTTCAGCAGATTGGGTAGAATATTTTCCAAACATTTATGTTAAGCATTTGCATATTGTATCTTCCGATCACAAGGCGATTCTCCTCCATACCTTTTTGTACACTTTTAGCGGAAGACGTCCCTTTCGCTTTGAGGCTTGTTGGGTCTTATAACCTACTTTTGATGCTCCAATGCAAGCTGAATGGTTTAGTGTTTATTCTAGATCTCCTTCCTTTACATTCCATAAGAAACTCACACATATTAAGTATAAACTCAGAATATGGAATAAATCGATGGGTAACATACATCAACAAGAAGCTCACCTCAGGCAGACTCTTGGCATGCTTTATGACTAGCATATATCTGAACGTGACGAACATTGGTACGCAACAGAAAGCTATTGCAATGCCCTTTTCAAACGTACCATTGCCCAACAAGAAATGCTTTGGCATCAAAATTCTCGCTTGAATTGGATACAATTCGATGATAGGAATACCAAATTCTTTCACCTCACTAGAGTAAGAAGAAAAGCCAGGAACTTCATCAAAAGTTTAAATTTTCATGGACTTGCTTTAATCACTCATGAGGAACTCGAGCCAACCATCACAAATCATTTCAAAGCCATTTACTCTACTATCAATCCAATACTTCCTAGTCATTATTTTGACGGGATCCGCTGAAGAATAACAAAAGCCAATAACAACAATTTGTTGCGACCTTTTACCACTGATGATGTGTTCAACACTATTAAGCATTTGGCCCCCTCCAAATCTCTGGGTCTCGATGGATTTTAGGGTCTATTTTAACAAAAAACCTGGCATACCATTGGAGCAAATGTCACTCATACAGTTCTGTCCTTTTCTCAAACAGGTACATTTTCCAAATCTCTCAATCAAACTTATATTGCCCTAATTCCTAAAGTAGATCACCCTATTGCTATTGGAGAATTCCGGCCCATAAGTTTGTGCAACTTCATATATAAAATCATTGCTAGGCTTTTAGTTACTCGGTTGAACCAATCATGAACAAAATCATTTCCTTTAACCAAAATGGTTTCATCAAGGGGCAAAATATCCATGACAACATTCTAATTTCTCATGTATTGTTACACTATATCAAAACCAAGAGGTGTGGAAGAAATGGACTGATGTCCATTAAGATTGACATGAACAAAGCCTACGATAGATTGGAATGGGGTTTTCTAGAACAGGCTCTGCTGGCCTATGGATTTGATTCTCAGTGGGTCAATTGGATCATGTTCTGTGTCCGGACTCCGCAGTTGGCGGTTCTCTTCAATGGCTCTCCTCTATATTTTTTCCAACCAACCAGGGGTCTCAGACAGGGTGTTCCATTATTATCGTATTTATTTGTGTTATGTGCGGAGGTTCTCTCTACCCATCTTACCACTGCAATGACTAATAATCAAATTTAAGGTATTAAAATCTCCAGGGGCTGCGATGCAATTTTTCATATGGCCTTCGCCGATGATCTCATTTTATTCGGTCAAGCTAATTTTTAGGAATTGCATGCTTTTTCAAACATTTTAAATGAATATTGTCAATACTCGGGGCAACTTCTTAATATTTCCAAAACTCGAGCTCAATTTAGTCCCAATGTGAGCTCTGTTATCAAGCAACTTATTAAGGAACATCTTCAAATCATTCCTACAAATCGATTGGACGTTTATCGTGGCCTCCCCTTTGTAGGGAAAAAGCTCACCAAGACTGACTGCCAGAGTCTTATCGATCGTGCTTCTTAGAGATTACAAAATTGGAAATCCAAATTTTTGAGCATAGATGGTAAGTAAACCTTAATCCAATCAGTACTCCCAGTCATTCCTTTGCATTATATGTCTTGCTTCAAGTTTCCGATGAGTATTTTAACCTAGCTTGATTCGTTGAGTCAGAAATTCTTTTGGTCGAATGGGGAATCGAATCTTACTCCTACCGTCAACTGGGTAGATATCTGCCAACCGAAGTGTTCCAGGGGTCTCAATCTAAAGATTTCTCATGTGATGAACTAAGCTTTATTGGCAAGAAGAGGGTGGCTACTACTAACCCCCCAAATATCATTATGGAGTCGGTTGATGAAATGACAATATTTTCCCCTCTCCAACTTTCTATAGGCGCACTGCCCTACCTCCACTTCTTGGGGATGGAAATCGGTTTGCAGTATTAGAGATTTACTGAAGCAAGGGCTCTTTATACAAGTCGGCTTTGGAATATCTATGAACCCTTGGACAGATTTTGGATTCCGAATTGTCCCCCTGCTACTGCCCCATTTCCTCTTCCCCACTCTGCCCCCTTAGTGTGGCTGCCTTATTAATGCCAAATGGCACAAACTTGGAATTCGTCAGCGATCTCATTTTGGTGGCTTCCTGATATTGCATGGCACATCCTCTCAATTCCCCTTCCTCACACTCCAACCCCTGACCGCTTTATATGGCTGGGCACTTCCTCAGGTGATTTCACAGTTTCCTCGGCTTATCGAATCGCTCTTGGCCCATCGTGCCATTCCCCTAATCCAACGTGATTAAAATTATGGCATACATACACAATTCCAAAAATCCAATTCTTCTCTTGGAAGGTTGCTAAGGGGAAGGTCCCTACTCCTGCTCTTCTTAATCAAAGAGGTATTATGGTCAATAACATCTGTCCGTGGTGCTCCTAGTCAAGCCTAGATGCCCATCATATTTTCATAAGTTGCCCATTTGCTGCTCGGGTATGGAGTATGGCTGGATTAAGTAGTATTGATGGATGAAACGATGTTACGCAAAACCTAATGGCTCTTTTCAAATCAATGCACAGATCAAAGGATAGTCAGCTCAAGGTATCGCTAATTCTCAATTTGCTTTGGAATGTTTGGACAACATACTTAAATCATAGCTTCCGTTCTACACTCACGACACCCTACGCCCTCCTCAAACATGCTTCTGCAATGGCTATTGCATCTCTCAATAGTTGCTTCTTTCCTCCTCACCTGCCTATTTCCGTCGCTTGGTCGTTGCCCCCGCAAGATTACATTAAAATTAACATCGATGGTGCATCCAAAGGGAACCCGGGTCAAGCAAGAGTCGACGGTGTTTTTCATGATCACAATGGAACATTCTGCTTTGCCTTCTCCCTTAGGATTGGGTGGAACTATGCTTGTGTCGCTAAAGCTTTAGCTCTTTACTATGCTCTTTGGATTGCAGTTTCTCTACAATTGCATTCCTTATGGATTGAGGGGGGTAATGTTGCGGTCATCAATATCATGACAAATAGGTTCCATTCCATACCTTAGCGAATCAGGCACATTATTACTGATTGTCGAGCCATGCTGCCTCATTTTGCAAATATTGCTTGTCATCATATCCACAGAGAAGGCAATGCGGTCACTGATATTCTCGCTAGCCGAGGAGCTAATCTACAAGAGCCTCAATTCTAGACTTCTTCTCCTCATTTTATTACATCTTTTTTGATTGTAGATGCTTCTTGTAGTACTTTTATTCGTATTAATTAAATCCTTCCTTTATCAAAAAAAAAAAAGTAGAGTTGTAGGTAGAGAGAGAGAGAGAGAGAGAGAGAGAGAGAGAGAGACATAGATGTCCTATGTATATACCATTTATTTTGCATATATTACACGTATTGACATTTTTTCATCCAACGGTAAATGTTATAATTTTATCATCCAATGGTCAATAGGCCAGCATGCCCAGCCTTTTCCCTAATTTTTAATGAAAAAATAAACTATTATTAGAAACTAATATTAGAGAAAGAGATTCTACCAAAAATAAATATATTAGAGAAAGAGAGAGAGAGAGATAGTGGATGTCGTGAGAGATTAATTTGGTGTGTTTTTTTATTTAAAGTGTGGGATGTGTTTCACCTTGATTTTACTCATCTATTTTAGTTACTCTCACTCTCATGCAGACATCCACAAACACTACTATCAGGCACCAAATACTTGAAAACCATGGGTCAAAATTGCTAGCTACTATTATTGGATTTCTCTTGGTTCCTTATTTGCTTTTACGATTCTTTATAATGTCGGCTTTGTACTAGATGTAACTTTTTTGAAGCGTAAGTTCATATTTCATGCAATAGGACTGTAATATTGAAATATAAAAATAAAGGAACATTCAAATGGTGGAGTCTTGACCTGATTTCTAATTGCTTGACCTGATTTCTAATTGCTTCTAGCTCCTGGAATGTCTCATGCAACTATTTCTCATGAGAAAGTCTCCCAATTAGGAAAAGATGAATATGACGATGGTCATGTTGAGAAGCATAGTATTGCTCATCAAAAAATTGTCGCAGAACCTATGAAAAGTAAGCCAACAATTTTAGTTTTCTATTCTATCTTTGAGAAGATGTAATCAAATGTGTTTAAATCATTTCGAAGACTTATTTATTACTAACCCTCTTGAACTCTGGTTTACAGTAATAGTATCATTATTTTTCTTGCATTATTTAAAACTTCCGTGGATGATTGGACATGACGGATGGTCTTACCTTTTGAGCCCCTAACATTAACATTCCAGGATCTTCCGTACTACCTTGACGTTCCTTTGGTAATCATTTGAAAAACTATTCTTATTCAAATTCTAAAATGTTGATATTAGAAGTCTCCAAATCAATTGACAATGTTTAATTCATTGTTTTGATCTTAGGAAATGAGAGAACAAGGCATCACAAAGAGAAAGCTGCACCTTCTTCATGATATTACTGGTGCATTTAGGCCTGGTGTCCTTATAGCATTGATGGGTGTTAGGGGAGCTGGGAAAACAACTCTTTTAGATGTTCTTTCTGGAAGAAAAACAAGTGGTTCAATTGAGGGAGAAATAAGGATTAATGGACATCCCAAAGTTCAAGAGACATTTGCAAGGATATCAAGTTACTATGAACAAAATGACATACATTCTCCACAGATAGCCGTAGAAGAGTTGGTGATGTATTCTGCTTGGCTGCGGCTCTCACCTGAAATTGATTCAAATACAAAAGACATATGAGATCCTTTATGAAGAATACATTTATTATTTATTGTTGACATGAAGATAATCTAATACCAGAATGGGTACCGTGCTTTGCGCAGGAATTTATCAATGAAGTCCTTGAAACAATTGAACTAAATGAAATTAAAGATAAATTGGTTGGCATGCCTGGAATTAGTGGTCTAACTACTGAGCAACGCAAACAGCTCACAATAGCTATTGAGCTTGTTGCAAGCGGCTCAATGAAATTGAATTTCACCAGCGAAGAAATTATTTGAATGATCAAGTGTTTGAAGTTGTAAGAGCCTCCCTAGCTCCACTGGAATTGGTCCTGATATGTTATTATTCTGTAACAGCTTGCAAAATACATAAGCCAAAATTAAATGCATTGAATAAGAGGTTTCAAAGTATTCACTATTATCGTGTTTGTGTGATATTTAATCTTTCTGGAGATTACTAAAGTTCCCTATACTTGGAGAAAGAGTCACAGATAAGTCCTAACTTGGGATTCCTTTGCAACAAGACCATAAATAACTTCAAATAAGTCTTCTGCATCTATTTTCTTTCTCATGCAAAGACTCTTCCTGATTCTCCTATTACTTGTTAAAATCACTAATGAAGCAAACAAAACTTTTTCAATTTTTATTTCTTTTTACATTACAAGCAAAGCTTGTTTTCTACAATTGTAGTTACAGTGCAATGACCAGACTCTCAGAAGAACAAGTGACCATAGACCAGCTACCTGGGTCTACAGAATCTCCATCCCAATCATCTAGAACACTATGAGGATCCTCCAAGGAAGCTTTAATACCCATCAAAGCTTGAACTACAATGGCCATGAAAAATATGAGAAAACAAACATGCACGCATGCTCACAAATAAATCATATCTTGTGGCACTACTTCTCTGCTCAGAAATCCTAACCAACTCCCACATGCTTTTGGTGTTGCCACTACTTCCAGGTAATTTTATGCTGGCTTCCACAAATAGTTGTGAGTGAGCTTTCGTAGACTCCTGGAGATCAGACTTCAGATTTTCTAATTCCACAGATTTGGGATTGTGGATTAGAGATTTTGTATCGAGAGATGAATTCCTTGCCTCCTCCTCTGTTACAACTCTCAACTAATTAATACAGATATTTTAAGCCATAATTTTACCTAATATGCTATATGCCTTTTCGGTACTATAACAGAGACGGTTTTAAAAGGACAAATTTGTCAACATAAATAACAAATCAGACAGACAACTTCTCCTGGGTATTCCAAACGTTGAGAAATCAAAATCGCATGTCCAGCAGCTGAATGAAAATGAAGCTAGTTTTAAATACTAACCTCCCTTAATTGATGTCTCTCTCTGAATTTGGTTGTCATTTGTTCTGGATGAGTTGTCCTTAGGAGGTGAAGCTGTATGCTCATTCGAATTCCCATTTTCTGATGATGAAACTAATGGTTCAGCATGAGACATATTGGACGTATGTTGATCAGAGTTAACAGTTTCTGATTCCACAGATTTGGAGTTAGGAGCCAGGGATTTTGAATCCAGAGATGGATTCATTGTCTCCTATGAGAGAAAATCACTCGCCAGTTTTGGATAATGCCAAGAATCAGCCAGCTTTGGACAATTGCAAGAATCAAGGTGGCATTCCCATATTAGCTAGAGCCACAATTGGTAGGCAATATTTACAAATTGATTATGACAAGGATGAGTGTATCAGTGATAAGATTACACCTAGGAGTGATAAAACTACACCCAATCATTCCATAAATGGAGAAGAATATTCCTCCATTATCCCATCCAAATCATTGTTAAATACCTTGTATTCCTAAGTTCTCTAAAATAGTGAAAAACATATCTTCAGTCGTGGACGTAGGTTTGAAAACCGAACCACGTTAAACACTTGTCTTGCTCTCCTATTCTTCTTCTTTAACATCTCTCCTGTTCCAATTATAAACTAATCAAAACAAATACATTAAGGAACATATTTGTCTGACATGTTTTGTCTTTTCTATATGACAACATAGATAATCGTGTTGAATAGATGGATAATTTGTTAACATATGCAGCAAATCAGACAAATTCCTATGTGAACATGTGTGCTAACTTTTGAGGAATTGAAATTCAGTTGTATTGAAAAGAAACTAGTTAAATACTAACCTCCTCTGATTGATGCCTGACTCTGAGTCTGGCTCTCATTTGTTCTGCATAAATTCTCCATAGAAGGTGAACCTGTGTGTTCATTAGTCTTCTGATCTTTAGATGGTGAAACTGATAAATCCGTGTCAGCTATTGTGGATTCATGTTGATCAGATTTAAGGATATGCACTTCCAAGGAGGTGGGTCTACAGACCATAAATTTTGTATCCAGAGATGCATTCCTTGTCTCTTCTTCCTCTATTGCAATTCTTACTAATCAAATATATTAAAGAACAAATTTATATAACATTTTTATTTTCTGGTATATTACAACATAGAAAATTTGTTGAAGAAAGGATAGGTTTGGACACATATGCAGGTAATCCAGACAGATAATTTCCCGTACCCATGTTCAAATTTGGTTGAATACAACTTCTAGTTATAGTAGTTCCATCGAAATATACTTCTTGACCTAAAAACAAAAAAAAAAAACCCCCGAATAAAGCAGTTTGTACTAACCTTTTTGACTTGATGTCTGTCTCTGAATTTGGTTGTCCATTGAATGTAGGACTAGATTTGACAAACCAAACTAGAACCAATACTGTAGGAACTTATAAACCAAAGAACAACCAAAATCCACCAAGTAACCCAACAGCAGTATACTAACAAATCTGGACAGCAGGTTCTAAAACCTTGCAATCGATCCCAATAGCTTCAAGAAAACTTCAACAGTAGAATATTAAATAGCATATGATAATCTCAAATTACTATTAGGTGAATCAGTCCATTCAGGAACAAGGGCAACAACTAACTTGGTCACAGATTAGGTAAAGCCAGAATCGACTCCACAGAACAGCAACACAGTGAACTCAGAACTCATAATTGCAGAAATCAGTTATCACCAATTGTAGGACTAAATAGTAGCAAAGCTGGGATATTAAATAGACAACAGATTTCAGTAAGGCAAAACCGAAATAGAATTCAGATCTGGACAGACTTAGCATTCGGCCAAAATTGAGAGAAACTTCATAATCAAAATCCCCTGGTCTGATTGGCCCAAATTAAGGTCGAGCCTCCCTCTTAATAAACCCAACAATCGATCAAAAGGGGAGGGCCATCGGCTGGTTGGATCTTCCAGAACAGAGTAGGGGCAATAGGAAGAAATCTGAAAATTTCCAGAATCAGAATTCAATCACAGTTTCAGATCTCTTACCTGATTTGAAGAACCTTGCAATTAACTTTGAAAAGAAAGAAATAATAGTTGAAGAGACCTCTTGGACTTCACGCCGCAAAGAGTCAATTGGATCAAACACTAATTCCTTCAGCCTTGATCAAACACAAGAAAACTCTTCATGAAGAAGACAATAGCAACACCCATTATTTTTTTATCAAAATCATTCTATGTTTTTAGGAGTCTCCCCTTCTTTATTTATAATGTTAATGGGGGAGGGAATTACAAAATAGAAGGTTCCTCAAAAAGGAAACCAAAACAATAGTTACTAAAAACTAAAATTACAAACTAACTAAAATTAGAAACTAGTTGAAAAAGGAAATTGACTACTAATGACTTGACTCAATTAATAATATGACTCCTAAGAAAACAAATATAACTCAAATCAAGCCCAACTAAAAAGGAAACTTATGAAAATGGAAACTAACTAGTAATCCCGTACTCAATCTTAGAGGTCCCTTTTAGACCCATAAAAATGGTCTATTACACGCAAAACACATGGAATCAAAGGTCTAACATGTATGGAACCCAACCCTAAGCTTATGCCTAATAAAACAAGCCTATTTTGGTAATTAATCTGCATCACCATTGTTCCGGACAAATTCTCCCCTGTAGGTGAACATATTTTCTGATGAAATTTACCATCCTCAGAAGATGAAACCAACTGTATTGCGCCATCTCTGTCACTGTAATGTTTGGAATCCACTGAAGATTTTGGAGATCCCTCAGGAGCTGAGTTTCAGTTTTGTCTTTCTCTGGAGTAGCACAAAAGGCAAAGTAATTAGATGCCTTGATGGACAGACAGGCATATATAGACAAATGGACCAGTCAATCACACATGGCTACTTAAAAGAATCCTTACTTAGCAAGGTGCATGGAGTTAATATGTCTGACTAACATGAATCATACACTAATATTTTAAAAATTACTAACCTCTTCCATCCAATGTTTTTTCCTCAATGCGATCATCAGTTCCGAATGAGTCCTCATAAGCGAAGACAGTTTTGTATTCATGGAAGTCCTCCTTAGTAGAAGAAACCTGTTGGTTGGAATCTTCTATACCAATTGCATTAATTGAAGCCACTGTTGCTTGCGTAGATTCTCTTGAAGCTTCAAGCTTGATGCTATTTTGTTCTGTGTTAATCCAGAAACTACATTAAGACAACAAAAGGCTAATGTTTCCTTTAAATTAAAGCCAACTGAAAAAGTTGGGGACAATCAACCGTACCACGCATCCCAGTCTCCCAGATATGTTCTGGTTGCCCATCTCATTGCCCATGTCAACAACCCAAACAGTGCACTCTGAACACAGCTCGGCTGAAGTTGTGTTAATCTGTTTCAATGGCTTGAGTTCATCTAACAGAAGAATACGAAGGTTAGAGTCCAAGGTCGTCACAGAGTCCAAACTCTCCCAATTGCAATAAGTTAGAGAGAGAGATCGTTGCCTAGGGTTAACTACAGAAAAGTAAGGAATAGCGTGTGAGATAGACTGAGAATGGAGAAAAGGGAAAAATGAATAACGAAACCATATGCTTACTGAAAAAAATAATAATAATAAAGAAATTATGTTTAATTACAATATTCAATTATATAATAGTATGATAGTATAATAGTATATGATATACATATATATGCATATATTTATAAAAAAAAAAATGATACAACAGCCCCCGTCACAAAGGGCTAAAGAAAATCTCTCCTCCCTTCTTCGTTCCAAGATTTTCTCCCTGTGCCCCTCTTTCCTCCTTTTTCAAGTTTGTAGGATTTCTTTCTTCTTCGTGAGGTTGAGAGAAAAGGGGTTTGATCTACAGTAATTAGATTAGAGTATGACACATCTTGCATGCAGGTAGAAGATTGAATGATGAAAAATTGGAGACGAGCCAAATCCAGCATCCCCTAGAACCAAATGTTCCCATAGAATTCAAAACGTGCATGGTGTAAGATGATGATGATAAAAAAAAAAAAAAAAAAAAACATACGGTTTTAAAAATCAAATCGGGTTAGTGGAGATTGGATTCTATCGGTCAAGACCGTGATCCGATACCAATCACCACAGGTAAGGTACAAGGTAAAATGGTCTAAAACACTAATTTTTTTCTTCAAAAAATTGGTGTAAATATGTGCGATCCAATCGTATTCCAACCGATACCGATCCAAGATGATCGTGAGTTTTAAAACCTTTTAGAGTTGAGGCCTAGCTAATTTAAGGGAAATTTACGCCACCCCCTGGAGAATGCCACAATGTTAAGACTACCCCCTCTGTTTCACCAAATATTTCTCAGACCCTCTATCGTCAATCACTGTTAAATGTGAAATTAAAATTACCATTATACCCTTAACATTAAAAAACTCTTGTTTTAACCATTATATCATTTGCCATTAAAAAACATATGGACTTTACCTTTTACTTATCTTCACCGAGAAAAATCGAACTCAACCTTCTCATCGCTGATGAAGGACTGAGAAAGGCCTTCGTTCATCACTGGCGAGGTATCTCTCTCTTTCTCACTCTCATTCTGTATCTGGATTTACAGTGCAATGCAATTCTGTTTTGAATGCCTCGACTTTGAAATTCTTGGATTGGCCAAAATGATACTTGGCTTTTTCATTCTTGATATGGAAATCCCTATTTCATTAATAGATGGTAGAAAACTCACAATTGGGTTACCAGTAATGAGAGTGGCTGCTGGGTATGAGACAATAGAAACCCATTATGTGACAACAATAGAAAGTAACAAACCTTGTCAAAAGGGTTATGAAACCCATTGTTATATTATTACAGTTCCAGTCATTTCTAGTGACAATTTAGCCATATGGATGCTTTCTGTACTTGCCTGCCATGATGGCAGGAGTAAAATTGCTATTATGGAGGCTGGAGTAGTTGAGGTTCTTACCGAGAGGATTTCTCAATGTTTGTCTCAAGCCACTTAAGTATTTCAAATATTATTTATGCGGTTTCAGTACTCTGTTTTGGAACCTTTGAATTATGGATTTTCTCTTGAACGGGTCATAATATTATATGTGCATCGGCATGGCAAACTCTTTATTGTTGTTGTTTCGCTTTGCATGGTTAGTCCTGCCACATACCATTGATGCACCTACCATTGTTGAAGCTCATATTTACCTTCTGTGCATATAATTTCTGCAGGGTGATTTTAGCGAAGATGCCAGTACATGGGTTTGTGCTTTACTGCTTGCAATACTGTTCCAAGACAGAGATATCATTCGAGCACCTACAATCATGCGCTCAATACCTGTAGTTGCAAGTTTGTTGAGATTAGACAAGTCAACAAACAAATATTTTGCAACACAAGCAGTGGCAAGTCTTGTCTGTAATGGTAGCAGAGGGACTCTTCTGGCCGTTGCAAATTCAGGGCCAGCAAGTGGACTTATTTCTTTACTTGGTTGTGCAAATGCTGATATATGTGATCTTTTGGAACTATCAGAGGAGTTTGCTTTGCTCCGCAATCCAGAGCAAGTAGCTTTGGAGAGGTTGTTTAGAGTTGATGACATTAGAGTTGGTGCTAATTCTTGGAAGCGATGCCTCTTCTTGTTGATCTGCTAAAACCAATTCCAGATCCACTAGGGGCACCCTTTTTGGCTTTTGGACTTCTGACTCAGCTTGCAATTACTACGTGAAAGTCCATCAAGAGCCCTAGCCGTCTGTCACTGATGTCGCTGCCGCTGCTATGAATGATCCCCGGTGGTTCAACAGTGACGCGTTGAGAGAGATAAATTAGGTCTTCGAATTGGGTTGAAAAGCTATCGATTTGGGTAAAGAACTATTACCTTTTGGTAAGGGTAGTTTTGGTACTTCCAATTCAATAAGGGCATTTTGGTATTTAAAATAAAATATAGTTCCTGAAATCAGCAACTATAGTATATTCTTTAATAGTGACTGACGGTAAGGGGGTTTGAGAATAATTTGGTGAAACAGAGGGGGTGGTCTTAACATTGTGGCATTCTCCAGGGGGTGACATGATAAATTTCCCTATCTCATCATAAATAAAGACCGATTCTAATCCAACGATCTAAACACATGGAGGATACTCTATTGTGGGGGAGTTTGGGGAGTGCTGCTTGCACAATCCAAAAACTACCATTAGGAGTGTCAAAACATAACCCAAACCATAAAACCGATCAAAATTGATTGAAAAAGCCCAGACCAAAGCAAACCGGTTGTGGATTGAGGTATGTTAGGACTAGACCAAACCGAACCAACCAATAATTAAATCGAAACCAAATCGAATGAAACTAATAAAAAAAAAGTGATTATGAGGTTTTAAATAGGTGAAATGATTATCCATTTGTACAAAATTAGTGTGAATATATGCTTATGTGGTTATGAATATGGAAATTAATTTATAAATTGTAACCATTATTCTATTGATCTCTTTGTTCACTATTCAAAATTAGTTGGATAGTTAAATAAATGATTGGATAATAGGGTTCATTTTCTGATTTCAACATTAGTCATCTTCTTACTAATTAATTATCCATTTTTTTTTTTAAGTGTTATCTATTGGTTTCAATATTAGTTATATTTCCCTGATAAATCATGATTTTTGCCACATATTTAAGGTGTTTTTGTCAAATCTTTCATTGGATATTAAAAAATCAAAATAAATCGAAACCTAATGAGCAAAAGCAAAACCAGCTAAAAACTGATTGAAAACCGAAATTCTTTAATGAATTAGTTTTGGTCCCTCATTCCTAAATCGAAACCGAGTCGAACCGACTGGTTGACTCCCCCATCTCCCTGACCTCCTAACATGACTGGTGACAGCTCTGATTCGCGCCTTAACTCTTTTCAATTCTGCTATTTGCCTCATGGTCCTCCATTCAAGTCCTTTGCCGTGACGAGTTGTGACAATCCCCCACCCCGCGTCGCTAAGAAATTCTGCACGGTGAGGGAAAAATATCAGTATATGAGAACCTTTGTCTCTTCTATTATCTCTACGGTTCCGCAGGGATCTTAGTTCTTCATCATCGAAACGGCTCCAATGGAGCCTTCTGCTAAACGCACCAAACTCAGCAGGTAACATCTCTTTGCCAGCCCCCGGAAAGGAAAACAGTTAATAACGCCTTTTATGTCTCACTGTGGGGGGTTTTGTGGATTTTTCTTCACACATTTACGTTAGGGTTTGATAATATGACTGCAGAAGATATTTTGGGATTTTAGCTTGTTGCAACAGCGTGTGGAACACTATTCTTTTAATTTCTCTCCCTCTTTTGGGTTTAGATGGGAAAAAACTTATCCATTGCTTACTGGATTTTTCAGAGGAGAGGATGATTACTTACCGGGAAACATTATCAAGATCGAGCTTTGTAATTTTATGACATTTGATGAACTGATAGTCAAACCTGGTCCTCGTCTCAACCTAGTAGTGGGACCCAATGGATCGGGGAAGAGTTCTGTGGTCTGCGCGATTGCTCTTGGTCTTGGCGGCGAGCCTCAGGTGGGAACACTGATGTCCTTTATTGCAATGATTCAGTGGTTTAGGACTGTAAATAAGTCGCAGTTTTGCCTATTTGCAGCTACTTGGAAGGTCTTCCACTATTGGTGCATATGTGAAACGTGGAGAGGAGTCTGGTTATATTGGAATTTCTTTGAGAGGTTATGCTTCAGAGCAGAAGATTAGTATCAAACGAAAGATAGACACGCATAACAAGTCTGAGTGGATGTTGAATGGTATGATATGTAACCCCAATATGTTGGACTCATCTTTCATGTTCAAGGACTAAATGTTTAGATGGACTCTTGTTTTCTGCAACTGGATGCTGCAAATGTGGCATTCTCACTAGAGTGAAAGGAAGTGATGCCAAAGAATGAAAGAAAAGGAAGTACCGTGAGATAAAGTTGGCATTCTATATGTAAAAGTAGTTGTGAACACTGGGAGTACCAACATAGCTTATACCCAACGAATTAGAAACTATTATTAGCATCTCTATGAACAAACTCTGTATGAGAAGCATCCACTAGGCTAAGCATATTAATAATCTCATTGACCTTTCTATTGCTCTACCAATGCAACACCAGATTTAATTGATTGATTTCTGTTGACTTTCAAGATACGACCAACATTCAACTATTGTGTGTTCCACAATTTTGTTGTCCATAGAATCATAAACTGCTTACTAAAAAAATGAATAATTACTTGGAGACCCCCTATACTATGGCTAGATTGCTTGACACCCTTGCATTTAAGATTTTTTATAACTAGTCCCTTTTCATTAGTCAATCACCATTTAGTGATGATGTCATGAGTGGGGAAAATCCTAAATGCCCAAACTACCCTTCCAGGTAGTGAATTAACCCTTTTACCCTGTTACTAAAACATGGGAATGTACTTTCCTTTTCATTGTTGAACTACTGCCATTGGTGGAACCTTTCCTTGCCGCTGCAACACTCCGCCGCAACCCTCTCTCCTAGGTTGTCATCTACCACTGGCCATAAAAAAACCTTCTTTAGCGGAACCCTAACCTCAACCCTCCACCGCAAGCACTACCGCCGCCCACCACCAATCGCAACCCTAAGCTGCAACCTTCCCTTACCTCCTGCTACCCTAGCAGCCTCGTTTCTTCTTCTCTCTCTTTCGCGACTTACATCCTACAACCCTAACTTGCAACCTGTCTCTTTCGCGACTTACATCCTACAACCCTAACTTGCAACCTGCTTCTCTCTCTTTCGCGACTTACATCCTACAACCCTAACTTGCAACCTGCAACCTGCAACCTGCAACCTGCAACCTGCAACCTGCAACCTTCCCTTAGGTCTCCCTTAGGTCCTGTGACTATAGGGTAGCATTTTCAGAATTGATCTTTGTGTGCAAGACGGAAACCCAACTGAAGAATCTCATCTTTTGGAGGTTATTCGTGGAATCCATACTTCATCTACCATCTACCCTCATTCAAGCTATTTCTCCAGCCCTAAGAGAGAATTTTTAGAATCGATCTCTGCATACAAGCTGGAAACCCAACTGAGGAATCTCATCTCTTGGAGGTCATTCATGGAATCCATCCTTCATCTTAAACCCATGTGAAGAATGTAATCTCTTGGAGGTCATTTGTGGAATCAGAAGTTTATCTTCCTTGAACAACAATAGAGAAATAAAAGAAAATGATTAATCATAGCCCATAGGTCTGTAGATGTTTTGGCCTCGGAAGGGAACACATCCAATTACATAGCCATGACCTATCTAAATTAAGAAGCCATGACCTATCTAAATTAAGAAACTCTCAACTTTAGTGGAATTAGACCTTTTTTTTATCGCTTCTCTTCCATTCAAATCATTCCTTATTTGCACCCAATACCCCACCGAATTCCACAACTTGTAAAAGCCCCATCTTGCATCCCAAAGCCATTCTCTTTCTCATCACAAGATGAGGAATCTCACTTCATCCTCTTTGAGACTCCTCTTCCTTCCTCTTGCAGCCTGTGAACATTAGGTTTTTCTTAATTCAGGTTATTCTTCATAAGTTTCTGTTTTTTTTTGAATGAATCAATAATATTAATTTAAGAAGAAAAAAGGAAGAATACACAAGCCCAAGGGCCAAAGGAAAAAAAGAAAGAAAAAGAAAGAAACAGAACAAACAAGAGAAAGGTCACAATGCCTACTTATGGGTGGGGCTGCAAGATGGAAAGCAGGAGACCCTAGGATACAACAATGAGCCTGTTCCTTAAGGAGGCCCTTACAGAAGAACGAGGTGGCAAGGTAAGTTTAGAGCTAACATCAAAGAAGATGGCCTCCCAAATCATATCGATAGAGTGAGATTTGGTAGTCCATCTCCGAAGATTACGTTCCATCCAAACATAGTTGATGGAGGCACAAAAAGCTAGTTTTCCAGTAGTGTCACAAATGGGTTTCCCTCCCTAAGTCATATCAAACCAGATCCACTCTCTGTGAAGGGGGAGGGGGTTTCTCTTGGTTGTCTAGTAGCAATTGAGCACTTTCTTCCATATGGTGGCAGTTAGGGGTGTCAATTCCAAGCCCACATCGGTAGACCCAACCGAGCCCCAACACATTTATGGCCCGACCTGGACCGGCCCGATTAATAAATTTGTCAGGCTAAAGCCCGACCTGTTTATAAATAGGAGTACACGGTACAAGGGGTAAGCCCAATGGGCCTCCCGACCGGCCCAACCCTTTTACAAGCCCGACTTGAACTGGTACGTTTAGCCCGACCTTTTGTATAGGTATTTTGATTTTTTTGGGATAGAATAGGGTATATATTGATATTTTTATCAATTATTGACTGTAATTAAGTGTAATATCTTTTCAAAATTGTTGATGGTTTATCAAAATAAATTAAATTATCTTAAATCTAAGAAAATTAAAGACCGTTTAAGGTCCGATTAAGGCTTTATTGGTACATTTACCCCGTTTTAAGGCTCAATTATAGTCCGATTAACCCAATTAGGAGAAGCCCGATTAAAGCCCGGAACCAAACCGAGCCCGACACGACATCGATCGAGATTGACTCATTTCTTAAATTGGTAGGTCATGGTCCGAGGACATAGGCCCGCCAGGCCTGACCGATTGACACCCTTGGTGGTAGAAAAGGGGTAAGAGAAGAATAGATGATCCGTGTCTTCTATGCCATTACACCAGAGACAACAGGAAGGGGGACCTGGATCCTTCAATGGATGGGGAATGACTGCGTAGGGAGGCAGTTGGAGAGGGCGCGCCAAGTGGTGAAGCTTTGGCGAGAAATATGACCTTTGAACAAAACAATCTTATGCCAAGGGGAGGGGGTCTCTATCTCTAACCAAATTCCATGCTGATAGGGTATTGAAGATTCCTGAGGCCGAGGGGAGCCACAGCACCGCATCATGTCTGCCATAGTGACCTGGTGATATGGGGGGAAGGGTGCTCCAGAGATCAGATAAAGGGGGGGGGGAGTTTGGGGGGACCATGTACCATGGGAGAGAATAGAGGAGACCGTGCATCTTTTGTCAAGGTTAGAGGAATAGATAGTTCTAGGGCTTACCACAGTGGAAAGGACACCTAGAAGATGCCATTTGTCAAGCCAAAGGGAGGTAGATAGGCCATCATCAATCCTTTAAGATATGGCATCAAAAGCAATGTGTCTCACCTGGAGGATTCGGTGTTAGACCCATGAAGCATCAGAGGAGGGGGAAGCAGACCAGATCGAGTCTCTATGAAGGAGACCAACATAAATCCACGAGGTCCAGATGTTGACATTTTGGGAGGCTAATTTCCAAAACCGCTTTATGAAACTAGCAAGGTTGATAGGTTTACTTCTTCTCAAACCAAGGCCGCCTTCAGATTTTAGGAGGCAAATGGAGGCCCACTTGATGGGATGGAGAAACCTGGTTAACCCCTTTCTTGAGAAAAGAGCACATAAGGGATTTAGCCTTCTTGATGGTGGACTTGGGCAAACCGAACACACCACACCAGTAAATGTGGAAAGATTCGAGCACTGATCTGATGAGCTCCAGGAGACTTGCATAGGAGAAAAGCTTAGCTTTCCAAAGCGGAAGCCTTTTGCGCATAAGGTCTAACATGAGGGTGCAATGATGGACAATCAAGTGGGCAGTGATGAGGGGAAGGCCAAGATATTTGATGGGGAGGGATTTAAGAGAGAAGCCGGTAAGGTGGAGGGCTGCGGCTTTGGTTGGATTAGAAACACCAGAGAGATGTGGGACTTAAGGAGGTTGATGCAAAGACCTGACAAACTTTGGAAATGATGAAGGGAGGACATGATGGTCTCGATGGAAAGGGGATCGGCTTTGGAAAATATTATTAGGTCGTCGATGAAGGTGAGGTGGGTGAGGTTGGTGGGTTTGCATTTGGAAATAGGAGAAATGAGATGGTGGTCAATGTTTGATTGGATGTTGCGGGGGAGGACTTCAAGAGCCAAATATAAGAGGAAGGGGGAGAGGGGGACAACCTTGGCGCATACCAACAGAGGAATGGAAGTAACCTGCAGGGCTGCCATTGACAAGAACAAAGTATTGAAGAGATGTAAGACCAGATCCAATTGACAAAGGTGGGGGAAATGACATTTTGAGCATGTCTTGAGAGATAAAGTCCCATTTGATGATGTCGAAAGCTTTATGGACATCAATTTTCAGGAGAGCGGAGGGGGATTGGTTTTTTCTATTGAACCCACGGACAATCTCTTGGCAGAGAATGATGTTGTTAACGATTTTGCAGCCGGAAATGAAGGTGGATTGGTTGGGTTAACAAGGGAGTCAATAACAAGCTGGGTATGATTGGCTAGGATTTTGACAATGAATTTGTAGAGGAGGTTGCGAAGAGATGTGGGTTTGAAGTCAGGCATGGAGGATGCACCTTCTTTTTTGCGGATGAGGCAAAGGAAGATGTGGTTGATACCATAGATTTGTTTTGCGGAATAGAAAAACTTCTGATGGCCAAGGTGAGGTCAGCACTGGTAATGTCCCAAGAGGAATGGAAGAAGCTTATGTTAAAACCATCAGAGCTTGGGGCTTTGTTGGACTTATGAGATCGAATAGCATCATGGATTTTCGTGTCAGAGGGGATGGCTTGGAGAGAGTAAAGGAGGTTAGAGGGGATGAACTTGATGAGATCATTGGGGACAGGTTAGGGGAAGGTGGAGAGAAGATTTTAGAGAAGGAGATAGCTTCAGATTTGATGCCATCAACACTGGAGAGATGGGATCCATCACTTGCAGTAAGCGAATGGATGGAGTTGGATCTAGATTTTAATGTTATGTGGATGTAGGTGGAGTTAGAGTTTCCAAGCTCTAGCTATTTAATGTGGGACTTTTGTTTCAAGAAGCTTTCTTCCTGAGAAAGGAGGGAAGATAGCTCATGAGAGGTGGATTTCTCTTCGACAGAGAGGGAGGGGTTGAGGGGGTCAGATTGGATCTTGGATTGGATGGAGGATAATCTATCCCTACAGGAGGATACCTGAGAAGAAATGTTGCCGAAGGAAGAGAGATTCCAAGATTTGAGGCAATTTTTGACATGTTTGAGTTTTTTAAAGAAGGTAATGAGGCGAGAGGAGAAAGAGAAGACAAGGATATCCCAAACAGCTTTGACAGTAGGAAGGAAGTCGGGATGTATGGTCCACATGGCAAAGAATTTGAAAGGTTTGGGGCTAGAGGAAATGTATAGGTGGATAAAGAGGGAATTGGATTGTGGTCAAAGATGCCGGGGAGGCCGAAAGTTGCATGGGAAGAGGGAAATGAGGTCAGCCAAAGGTCATTCACTAGAATTCGGTCAAGTTTGCAAGCTACTCTGTCATGAGTCATGACCATAACGCTTATTATGCCAAGTGAGATTGGCACTCGACCATCTAATGTGACACCCCACTCTCGCTAGGATACCTGTGATGTGACTAGGACGCTTACCCGTCCTACATCTCTACCAGGATCTCTGATAGCAATACCTTAACCGTCACAACCATCTAACAGAACCAGTACTAAAATCAATTGCAATGGAAATGATAATAAAAGATACCAATCTCAATTACTGGGGATAATCTAAGTGTATTACAATTAAATTGTAATTACTCGAGACATAATATATTATCCACATAATAACATAAAATCAATACAGGAATTGATGATAATGGGCAACATCATCGTCGGCTCACAGTGCAATTCACATGCACAGTCCGAACCATGCTTCTCAGGCTTTAGTGTCTACTAGTCCCCGCCATAGTCCGCCACGGAAGAGCTAAAGAGGATGTGTCATTGCTCATGGGTACCACGATACCTGCATCATCATCTAAATGTAATACACATGTAGTGTGAGCTACGACTAGCTCAGTGAGGGATGGGTATATGCAAGCAGTCACTTATAATCAATGATGCAAGATAATGCAATTCATTTTATTATTAACCACCTAACATACAGTCAAGTCGGGTTCATGCTATTACGACACATTGGGCAGTATACTTTTAATATGGTATAGGCTAGGCATATCGGTTGCTCCTCTCCCTTGCCGTCTCTCTTCTTCTTCCTCATCTCTCTTCTCTTAAGTTACTGGTTATAGACCCTTGGTTTTCTACAATTAGAATAGAGAGGTTTTCAGACGACGGATCCAATGATACTCAGTCCAGTGGCACACCAAAAGTGAAGAGGCAGACCAGGGAGAGTGATCTAGAGAGGGATGGTGTGGTGGTCAGCCTTGCTGAGTTGGGAATATTGGTCCATTGCTTGAGAAAGATAGGTTTGTTGCCGATCTGCAAAGGGCCACCCTCTAGTGCCCGGAGCTTATCTTCACTATTGGAGAATATGAAGAGGAAGATATTGTTGTCTAGCAAAAATGTGTCCAAAGCTCCCTTAGGTCTCCATTGTTTGGATAAAGAAGACCTCGCGATGTGGAAGGGGGGACGGTTTCCCAGAAGATAGCCAATAAGGTTGGATTGCCATCTGGAGATACCGGAAGAGAGGATGCCAGAGGGGCAAAAGGCTATCTTGGAGTTATCGACTAGGGAAGGTGGTACAAAATGGAGAAGGTGGCCTTCGTGAGAGGGTTTTGAAGTAGGATTTAAGCAGTTTTTCTAGGGTTTAGGAAGAAGAGATGGTAGGCTATCACGAGAGGGAGGAGAGGGAGAGGTATCAAAGGGGGAGGTGTCGGAAGTAGGGAAGTCGAGGGCAGGGGTGTCAACGGTAGGAGCTGTTGGAAGGTTGTCAGACATGGGAGACTAGGAGAGCTTCATGACTCCAGTTGACTTGCAGATTTTGATCGTTTCTGTTTTGGTTCATTATATTTTGAAGGAATTGAGATGGAAGATGTGTGACTACTTAAATCGATTTGGGGTTTTTCAGGTTAATACATTTAAGGGGTAAATTGGTCATTTTAATTTCACAAGTTTTAGTTTTATATCATAAGGTTAAATAATATTTTTCATTTAACCACTGACAGTAGATTAACACCTTTTGTTTCATGGGGCTACAGGTAAAGATTCAAACATTGGTGTAGTCCAAGTAATTATCTAAAGAAAAGAACATAAACTTAATCTTCGTTTAAAATCTAAATGCATCTTTGGAAAAATATTGCAACCAATGTTTTGACTTTAAGTTTCTGTTGCATTTCCAACCAATAACCACAACAACAACAACAACAACAACAACTCAACCTTATTTCAACTAAGTGGGGTGCTACATGGATCTTTGCCCTTAGATAAGCTCTATTCGAGGTCATACTTAATACAAGGTCTAAGCTATGCATGTCTTTCCTTGCCACCAAGGTTTTAAAGCTCAGGCTCGGTCTCAACTGATGCCGATCTAGATTGGATCGATATTGGTCAGGATTGGATAGATTTAACCCTTTTTTTTTTTCCTCTTTTAGAAATTGGTTTTATGCACCATTTTACTTTTATACCTTACCAATGGATTGGTATTGGATCGTTCAAGATTGGGGAATTGTCTTGGCCGATACCAATCCTATTGGATCCGATCCAGGTGATCATAACTGATCCAATTCTTAAAACCATGCTTACCACTCCTCCTAAGATCATTTTAGGTTTGCCTTTTCGTTTTTTTAATTCCTTCAATCTGAATCAAATCATTCCTCCATACTGGAGCATCCATAGGCCTTTGTTGAACATGGCCATGCCATTCAAATGACTTTCTTGTAACTTATCATGTAAGGAGATACTCCCAAATTAGCTCTAATATGATTATTCCTAGTTTTGCCACTTATCCATCTTAACATCTTCATCTCCACTACACTGAGCTTATCTATATGATGCTTCTCAATTGCCCAACATTTCGCACCATAAATAAAGAGGGCGTACCCGATGCATGAGGCTCCTACATGTGCGAGGTCTAGGGGGCGAGAACTACACAACTTTACGCCGAGAATTTCAAGAGGCTGCGACCGCTTGACTATATATACCGTCGGACCAAGCGCGCTCCTTCGTCCGCACCATAAATAAAGACTTTTCTATAATACTTTTGCTAGATTAACTCACTATAGACATATGCTTTTTTTAGGTCAATACAGACCATATGGAGATCCTTATTGCAATCTCTAAATCTATCCATGAGTCTCCTAAGTAAATAGCTTTTGTCGTGGATCTTCCTGGCATAAAACCAGATTAATTTTTCGTAATAGTAGTTTCTTGTCTTAGGCGGGTTTCACTAACTTAACCACATATGCCAGGAAGTAATTGGTGATGTCGTCTCTTTTGGTGGTCACTAGTCATTGTGCATCAGTTGTCTCTTGTACTAGGGTCATTGACTCCGGTGCCATTAATCACATGACTAGTTCCTTTAGTCTATTATTTTAGTATTATCTTTGTTTCGGAAAAGACAAGGTTTGGATAGCTTATGGTTCCCTTTCCTTTGTTTCTGGAAAGGGTTCTATAGCTTGTTCTCCCACTATGTCCTTAATCCCTATTTTACATCTTTCAGATTTTTCCACTAATCTCCTTTCCATTAGCCGTCTCATTACTGATTTGAATTGTAAAGTGATTTCTTTCCCGTCTCACTGTGATTTTCGGGATCTTGTGATGGAGAAAACAATTGGTTGTGGTAGCGTACATGGTGGTCTTTATTCGCTTGATGATGACATCCCTCCTAGTTCTCAAGCTCATCAGATATTTCTTTTTTTTTTTTCATCAGACATTCTTCTTCAGCTTCTTCATCTGAGTTGCCCCTTTGGCATAGCTGTTTGGGTCATCCTCCTATTAGCACTTTAGTTAAAGTTTTTTCACATTTATTTCAGAATTGTAATTCGAAGGATTTTTTTTTTTTAGTGATGCTTCCATTTTGGCAGAACAAACTCGTTTTGTTTATTCAAGTTTAAATAATAAAAGTTCAAAATTTTGTTATCCATTCTGATGTCTAGGGCCTTACCCGTTGCTTCTATGTCTGATTATTGGTGATTTGTCACCTTTATTGATTGACATTCGTGGGTTACTTGGATTTATTTTGATGCTCCAGAAGATTAAAGTCTTCCATTGTTTTCAGTTATTTCATAGCATGGTCCGTACCCAATTCAACTCCACCATCAAAATGTTGCGTAGTGATAATGGCAAAAAATATATGGATGGTTCGTTTTAGACTAGTGGTGTTGAATTGTTGATACTCCAGCCCAGAATGGTATCCCTAAATGTAAGAATTGTCATTTGTTAGAGGTGGCACGCTCCCACTTATTTGAGGTGCATGTCCCTCCTTAGTATTGGAGTGAATCCATTCTGACTGCTGCTTTTCTTATAAGCTGGATGCCAACCTGGGTTCTTAATTGCCGTTCCCCTCTTGAGGCTCTCCAATGCTCAACCACCTTTCTCATTCCACCAAAGGTTTTTGATTGTGGTTGTTTTGAACGGAATCACCATCACCATGGAAAGTTAGATCCGCAAGGGGCTCAATTGTGTCTTCATTGGCTATTCTGTTGTACAAAGGCTACAAGTGCTATCATCATCGTGTGTTTGTCTCCATAGATGTTGTGTTTTATGAGTCTATTGCCTATTTCTCTTGGACACCTCTTCCAATGGGAGTCTTTTCGGTTTGTTGAAGATGTGCCTCAACTTGTTGTTCCTCTTGCTCCTCTACCAATGGTTCTTTTAGTTCAGGGGGAGACGCAAGACATTGATCAGCCACCTGTGAAAGTATATGTTTGTCAGAATCGTGAGCAGCAAATAACCACCACCACAACTCTACCAACTCTACCTAGTCAACTGCCACCTCTTGACCTAGGTTCTACTCTATCTTTTAATCCCTTCCTTGAGTCTCTTAGTATTTTTGATCAATCTCTTGACTTACTTATTGCTGTACATAAGGGAATGAGATCTTGTACCCACAATCCCATTGCTCAGGTGGTCTCGTGTATCGTGCATTTGTGTCTTCTTTGTCTTCTGTGTCTCTTCCCCAGAATCATAGTTGTCATGGCGCCAAGGCGAACCAAGGCGGTGGAGGGTTGTCTAAGCGCTTAGGAGAGAAGGCGCCCACCTTAAGGCGAACAAGTGTTATTTTTTATTTTCCCTATTTTCTAACATTATTTAGTAAGTTATATATACCTTGTATGATAAAAAATCAAGATTAAGCCACATCAAGCCATTAAAAATCAACATTTAGCCACATCAAATCATAAAAAAGTAACATTAAGTCATATTAAGTTATAAAAAATCAACATTTAGAGAAATGCTCTTATTCTATAATAAGTTGACTGGTCAAATGATTTTATTTTTACATGAGATTTTTTGTATTAGTTATAACAAAAACCAGCTTTCTAACAAGTCTAAGATTACTTAAATCTGAGTTGCAATGACAAAGTTATGCTCCGGTCAAACATATTTTTAAGTGCGTGAATACTATTAAAATCGCCTTAATGAAAATAATTTTATGGATATCAAAACAAAATATTATTTTATTGAACTTTTGGTTTTTAGCAATGTTTTAACATGATAGAATTTATAAAATTTTCATAATTGAGAAAAACCTCAGCATTTAAAAGTTGAAAATCGCCCCTATAACCAAAATTAAGTTTTTGTTCTTGGACTGGAGGGTTGACTTTTTATCCTTTTGGAATTTGATTTTTAAACTATTTTTATTGGATTCAAATAGGGGGTATTTGCTTATTTATGAATAATATCTTAAGTAAATGAAATAACAAAATGATATTTGGCATAAATAAGTGCCAAAACACAAGGCGACATGTAGTGCAACAAGGCGACTGTCACCTAGGCCCTAGGCAAACCGCTTGGACGCCTAGTCGTTGCCTAGGCGACGCCTTGACAACTATGCCCAGAATTGGTAGGAGGCTCTTGCAGACCCACGATGGAAGGCAGCCATGGTTGAGAAGATGCAGGCTCTAAACAAAATGGTACTTGGAATTGGTGTGCCGTCCTCCGCATAAGAGGACGGTGAGCTATAAATGGGTGTTCGCAATGAAGCAAAATAAGGATGGAACTATGGATCAGTACAAGGCTAGGCTGGTCGCTAGGGGATTTAGTCAGACCTATGACCTTGATTATTAGGAGACTTTTGCCCCTGTTGCGAAGATGAGCACTACTTGTGTCATTCTTTTATGTGTAGTGAACTGAGGATGGGAATTGCAACAGCTTGACGTCAAAATCCATTTCTTCATGGAGAGCTTGAAGAAGTGTATATGGATGTGCCTCGATTTTCCTGTCCTAAACTGCAGGGGAAGTTTGTAAACGCAAGTTTGCTTTATGCGGGTGAAAACAATCTCCTCCTGCTTGGTTTGAGAGATTTTGTAGGCTACACTCAGAGTCATGTTGATTGAACATAGTTCGTCAAGCGTTTTGGTTCCAAGATTGCCATCCTCATTGTTTATGTCGAACGAATTGTTGTCATTGGCAATGACACTGAGGAAATGTCTTGTCTCATAACTTACATGGGCCAATAATTTAAAATCAAGGACCTTGGCAAGCAGCGCTACTTCATTGGCATTGAGGTTGCTCGCTCCACTAAGAGTATTTTGCTATCTCAGCGGAAATAGGGATAGGTATGCTTGGCTACAAACCGACAGACACTCCATTGGAAGCCAATGCTACCTTTCCAACAAATATGGTAATACTGCGGTCAAGGGACAATATCGAAGGTTAGTTGGGAAGTTGATCTATCTATCCCATACTCATCCAAACATTACCTATGCCGTCAGTTTGGTTAGTCACTATATGCATGGTCCTCACTACACACACTTTGAAGCTATATTGTATCCCGTGGTATTTGAAATCTGCCCTAGGGAAGGGGTACCTTTTTCTTCTCATGGTTTACTGCAAGTTGAGGCCTTTATAGATGCTAACTGAGTCAATTCTCCTGATGATTGGAGGTCTACTACTGGTTATTGCACATTTGTGGGTGCAAATTTAGTCACATGAAAGAGTAAGAAACAAGCTACTGTTACTCGATCTAGTGTTGAAGCTGAATTCCGGGCCATGTCTCATGGCATTTTTGAGTTGATGTGGCTCCAGAGTTTGTTGAAAGATCTGGACCTCTTTGTTCCCTTGCCAATGATGCTCTACCGTGATAGTAAGGCCGCCACCAGCATTGCACGCAATCTAGTTCAGCATGATCATATGAAACGTGGAGGTTGATCACCCTTTTATTAAAGAAAAGTTGGAGCAAGGGCTGATTTGCATTCTTTTTGTTAAGTCTGGAGAGCAGTTAGCTGATGTCTTTACTAAAGGATTAAGTAGTAAACTTTTTCATCCAATTCTGTTCAAGTTGGGCATGTGTGATATTTATGCACCAACTTGAGGGGGAGTGTTGTAATATGTGTATAAGGGTATTTCTGTCCTATGTGGGCATAGTAGTAACTTATACCTATTTCACTTACTATAAAAAAAGAGGGCTGTCAGAGTAGGCAAACCAATTCAACAACAAACAAACAACGATCAAAGCCTTTTCCCAACTAAATGGGGTCGGCTAGTAGAGAGACCAATTCATTCCCCATAATCAATACAATATATCTGGGGAAAGGAATTCTGTTCGTTTCCATTCCTTACACCAGACACAGCCCCTGAAAACAGGGGGCTGTTTGTGGGTGTAGGGAATGTGGATGGGCAGAGTTCTTTCTCCCTATATATATATTGCGTGTGTGTGTGTGTGTGTGTACATTTTCAGGGGCTGTCTGGCGTATGGAATGTGGATGGCAGAGTTCTTTCTCCCTATATGTGTGTGTGTGTGTGTGTATACATTCTCTCAGGTTTTAGGGGAGGATCATATGCTATAACCTGTGGACATGACTAGTTTTCTGAACCACATCAAATTTTGGTTTTTCTATGTGATTGTTTTGAATATTATTACTCTATATTATTACTCTATATCCAATGCTAGCAAGGGCAACAGATTTAGCAAATTGAAACGGAGTTATTGCCACACTTCTGGTTGGTGTCCTTGTTTTTCTTCTTTCTAGCAGTAGTTGTAGCATTTATATATTATGTGGTTTGCCATTTCAGGGAATGTAGTGTCAAAAAAGGATGTAGTCGAAATAATTCAAAGGTTCAATATCCAAGTCAACAATTTGACCCAGGTAACTTACTAATCTTTTACTCCAACGGTTTCAGTTTTTTTACCTTTCTTCAGAAGAGAAATAAAAAGATCTTTTCTTCCAAATGACAAAACTCCAATTATTTAGAACTTCCATTGGAATTGCTGACCAACAATAATACATGCATGAAACATTGCTTCTTAATAAATTTACATGTTTTTATATTTGATATTCTTAGTTCTATGGATTACTGCACAGTTTTACATGCATGCTATGGAAGTGGAGTCAAATAGTTGTTGCATCATGGGACTAAACTATGCAGCAAACTTATACTTTTGTGTATGTCATATTTTTAATCTTTTCTACATCTATAACTAAAGTGTATAGTTTTCCCTATGAGTAATTTCTATAATCTCGTAAATGTATGATCTTATATGGACCTGGAATAATGGCTTAATACATTTCTGGATATGATTTTGATAAATGCAGTAAGATATGTGGAGTGACGACTACTTGATGCAAAACCTCCTGAATAAGGACAAAATATCGTTGTGAACATTAACCGTTGCAATATGTTGGCCAAAAAAAAAATGGAAAAAAAATTGTTAGCTTACCTACTTGGTTAATTATGCGAGACATGGGATGAATTGCATGACAAAACCAAACAATCGAACGGTATTAAGGCTCTCTTTGGCATAGTTCATATTTTATGAACAATCAATTATGATAATGGATTATGGGCTATAAACGACAATCATTGGTTTCTACTAGACATAATAGGTTAAATAATGAAAAATAGTGTAGTACTATATTTGAAAGAATCAAAATATAGCTAGTTGACAAGGATCTATACTCAAAGGATAGCTCATATGCAAATAATGAAGACTAGGAGTGAAATAAATCAGCAACCATGGAGGGAAAACAGAACGGTAACTGTCAGGGGTAAAACAGTAATTCTACCCGTAAATTAGGGTTCAGAAATTAGGTCAAATAGGCCCAATCAATTTCTGATTTCAGAAGTTGATTTGATTCACAAAAATGAGGTGAAACATTAGGTGATTAAAATAGAAACAGGGAATTGGTTCAGGTTCTTGAAGAACAGGGGCAGAATTGGGAATATCAAAATATCTCCAGATCTGACATTTGGAATTGACTCAAATATGAATTGGGTTCCAGATCAAGGATGATGAAAATATGATGACAATTTCAAGACGATCGGATGGCTGAATTGCTTAATCTGAAAAAACGTGTGACATCCAACTTTCTAGAAGACCTGAAGAAATTCAGAGGAAAACTTGAAGAACGATACATTGTTAATGGATGAAGAAGATGATGGAACAATAAGAATGACAGAAAATAACACCTGTGTTTCACACCGCAAGGTGGTTTCATTGGATCACATACCAACCTACCTTGATCAAGCACAAGTGGTTCCTTGATCAAACACAAGGGATCTTAATCAAACACGAGGTCTCTTCAATGGAAGAGAGAAGCAAAAGCTTTTTATTAGTCAAACTTTCGTGCACGATGATGGCCCCCCTTCCAAACTTATATAGAAAACTCAAAAGTAGACTAGAACACTAAAAAAGAAAGGCTTAATCCAATCCTTAACTAAATTAGTAACCTAAACTGACTAGGAAACTAAAATAAACAAGGAAATCGACTCAAAACAGAACTGGACGTATAGACTCCTAATCCAGCCTAACTAAAACACTTAATAGCAGTAAAGTAAAGAAATAAATACATTAACATAACTATAACCGTATGCCTAGCCTAGACCATATTAAAGGCTCATTAAAGTGGTCCATTACAAAGAAAACCCATGGAACTAAAGGTCTAACACATATATAACCCATCGCAAAGCTTATTTTTTATAAAACGAGCCCATTTCAGTGATGCATCTGCATCAATAGGTTTGGTATGATTGGTGCAAAGTATATTAACATTGAGTGTTTTATTAAAGATGTGCTTAGTAGGAAGCACATTTAAATTTGAACGTAGGGACCCGCACGGCAGTGGGATCTACTGTAAAGAATGCAAATTAGGTCCCTCCGGTTGACAAATTGATCAAGAAAATATATGAAAAATAAAATGATGTTAAAAATGCTAGTCTATTGACTCTACCCATAATAGTTTTTAATAATGTCATACAAAAGTTTAATGACAAACAAAAACACAAGCTGATCAATCATGGTTGTTTAGCCATACAGGAGGATAAAGTGAGCTCTGTTTCTTTTTGCCCTAATAAAGACCATTATTATTATTATTATTATTATTATTTTTTATAATAATGACATCACCCGTTGGAGGATGAATCTCTCTCTCTCTCTCTCTCTCTCTCTCTCTCTCTCTCTCTCTCTCTCTAATCATCATCGAATAAGACAGGAAGATGAAATTCCGTCCTTTGATATTCTTCGACCTCTCTTTGTTCACAAACTCGCAGCAGCGGATGTGAAAGAGGTGAGTTGCAAGCAGAGGGAACAGAGAGGAGGCTGGGGATTATACAACATTCCCACCCTAAACTCCTACAAACCTCCCCTACAAAAAAAGCAAAAAGGAAACAGGGATTGCGAGTGTTTTCTGCTGCGAGTAAACAATGGCTGATCCTGCTGTTTTTAGTGACCGGTGGTGCTCTCACAGAACCATGTGATGAAGGAGAAAGTAACGTTGCCCTTTCTCTATCAACCAAATGCTCAAAAGAATAAAAATATGAACTTTCCCTTCTCGGTGAGAAAGGAAGAAACAAGAGAGATTGGGTTAGATAAGAGCCCCAAAACAATCAACCACATGAATTTCGAAGAAGCTGTGCCATTGTTGTGAAGTCGTGATTGCTCACTTCTACCCATCTTTAAATATATCTCTATTTTTTTTTTTTTTTTTAATAATAATAATTTTTTTATTTTAATCCTCCATAATATCGACTATTCAATATATATGGGATTCATATTATGGGAAAATTTTTGGAATCCTCTGTTCTCCCAAGTTCCCAACAACCAAAGAATCCGTTTGTCATGTTGTGTGTTTTTTTTTTTTTTAATAGGATTAAGTTTGGGTAAAGATTTTTGGAATCCTTTGTATCTCTATTTTCTAATTTAATAATAAATCACTTTTTTTTTTTGGGTAGAATAATTTATCATTTAATAAGGGATTGACATTTTCCGGACCTTCCAGAGAGGGGGACCGTGCAAGATGCAGGCGGAGAAACAAAGAGGGGGCTTGGGTTAGTTACAGGTGGAGGAGGTGCGCAAGTTATGGAGCTGCGGGGGGGTTGGGGTGAGTTACAGGTGAAGAAGTAGAGAGGGGGGTTGGGGTGAGTTGCAGGTAGAGAAAGTTTGCGTTTCAGTACGGGTGTTTCATTGGATGTCTCCTGGAGTGTTTCAACTATCTCTTGGGAATAGACAGAGTTGCAATGAGAAAGAATGTGAAGTATTTTATAGAAAATGCAAAATTGCCCCTTTACCCTCAGTTTTCAGCCATTTCAACATGTGTTAAAAGGTTTACCGCATAAACAACAATAATCTTTTTATCCCAATAAATCATAAACACCTCTTGACCTATTTACGAATTGATTGGTAGATTGATTTATTTTAATTAGAAATATGGGTCGTAAATTATACCAAACGTCTCTATTTATGTTTATTTGACATATAAACATAAATAAACTATACCAAAGTGAGCCTAAGTAAAGAGCATTGCTTTCATGTATCTTAAAATTTCAGTTTCTTAATGTTTTAAGAGTATCTTAATTGCTTAGAGTTAACCACAATAACTTTGTTTAAGATTAAATCTACATGAAATACTCCCATATAACTTGTGTTCTAACCATATCTTTACTTGAAAGATATAGAAACTTATGAGTAGATTTATTTTGGGTGAATAAATAGATTCATTACCAAGGAGGAAAAATATACAGGGGAAGGAGAAGGGAGGGACCTCAAGGGGCAAATCCTTAGGGAAGGCAGCTACAACTGGGGGCCAAAAGCCCAACTAAGAGAAGGGATACATCAAGGGGGGGGGGGGCGATGGTGGAGGAGGGAAGGCCCTAGGAAACAACAGTGAGTCTGTTCCTTGGGGTATCACTAACAGGGGATGACGAAGACAACTAAGCTTGGAGCTAACATCGAAATAGATGGCTTCCAAATCTTATCGTAAGATTGGGAATTGGAAGTCCATCTACGCAGATTATTCTCCTTCCAAATATGACTAATTGTGGCACTGAAAGTGAGCTTTCCAATCGTATCACAAATAGAAAACCCTTCAAAAGTCATGTCAATCTAGATCCATTCTCTAGACAAAGGAAATATTCTCTTATGGGAGGGCCAACAGGAGCTGAGGACCCTCTTCCAAATAGAGGAGGCAAAGGGGCAAGAGAAGAAGCAATGGTCGACATCTTTAGTGCCATTCCAGCATAGACAATAGGAGGGGGGACCTAAATATGCCGATAAATGAGAAAAGACTGGGTAGGGAGGTAGTTAGTGATAGCGCCCCAAGATGTGAAGCTATGACGCGGGGTGTGACCTTTAAAACAGATAGGGTTGCATCAAGGCACAAGAGGGCCTTTACAACAGATGAAATCCTAAGCATAGGTAGAGCTAAACAATCCCTAGGGAGAGGGGAGCCAAAGGACCTTGTCCCTTCCACGGTGGCCAGGAGGGATAGGGGAAGGGAACCAGAGATCAGCAAGGGGAGGGGGTGGGAGAAAAGGGGGGAGACTAACCAATGACAGACAAAATGGAGGCAACATTGGCCGATCTACTCAACCCAGAAGAGTAGATAGATCTAGGAGGGATCACGGAGAGCAGGATACTAGAAGGATGCCAAAGGTTCATCAAAGGGAAGTAGTAGAACCGTCAATAATATAAGAAATCGCTCCAAGAGTAGTAGATCTAGAGCTGAGGATTTTGCGCCAGATCCAAGAGGCATCAGAGGAAGGGGCAGTAGTCCAGAGAGAGCCACTCTTGAGTAGATAGGAGTTGGCTCCAAAAACCCAAATACTGTTATGGTTCGAGGTGATTTTCCAGATGAGCTTTAAGATGCCAACAGAGTTGATATCTTTGATTTGCCTCAAACCGAAGCCGCCTTCCGCTTTGGAGCTACAAAACTTAGACCAAGACATGGGATGAAGGGATTTGGAAGATTCTACACCTTTCTAGAGGAAAAAGCAGAGGGAGCCAATAGCTTTTGCAATGGCAGAGGGGAGGATAAAAATGGCAGACTAGTAGAGGCACATGGATTGGAAGACTGATTTGATCAGCACCAGCCGACTAGCATAGGAGAAAAGCTTGCCTTTCCAAAGCTGGAGCCTTTTTCTCATAAAATCAAAAGGGGGAGCAGTGATGGGAGGAAAGCCTGGAGGTGATCAAAGGTAGCCCTAGGTATTTAACAGTGGGTATGCCGAGCGAAAAGCCAAAGAGGGAAAGAAGTTGGTCTCCAAGTATCGGAGACATTGGAAGGAAAAATGTTCGGTTTGAGGAGATTGATACAGAGCCTAGAGAGGGATTCAAATAGGCGAAAGGAGGACATGATGCTTGAGATGAAAGAAGGATCAACTTTGGATTATTAGGTCATCAACAAAAGCAAGGTGGGTGAGCATAAGTCCCTTGCATTTAAGGATGGGTGAGATAAGATGCTGATCAGTGGAGGATTGGATGGAGTGGGAGAGGACCTCAAGGGCAAGAGAGAAAAGGAAAGGAGACAAGGGGCATCCTTGACGAATGCCGACTGAGGAAGAGAAGTAACCAGCAGGGCTACCATTGACCAAAACAGAAAAGCGAGGAGAGGAGATGCAAGAGTAAATCCAATGGACAAGGGAAGCGGGGGTGAAAGACATATGAAGCAGGACTCTGGAAATGAAATCCCAACGGATAGAGTCGAAAGCCTTATGAATGTTACTCTTGAGAAGAGCAGCTAAGGAATGGGATTTACGATCGAACCCTCTAACAATTCCGTGACAAAGCATGATGTAGTTAGTGATGCTCCTCTCGGCTATAAAAGTCAGATTGGTTGGGACTGACAAGCGAGTCAATGACAACTTCGATTTTGTTGGACATGATTTTGGCAAAGAATTCGTATAAGAGGTTGCAATGGGCGATGGGTTTGAAGTCGGCATGACCCGGGCACCTTCTTTCTTGTTTTGTTAACACCATTAATCTGGGAGGGGTTGAGGAAAAAAATTCTGATGGCAAGAATGAGATCATCTTTGATTATATGCCAGCAAGTAGAGCAAAACCCCATACTAAAACCCATCAGGGCCAAGGTCTTTGTTGGATTTATGGGAAGGATGGTAGCCAGGATTTCATCATTAGAAGGGATGGCTTGGAGGGAAGGTCTGAGATTGTCAGGAAAAATTTTGTTAAGGAGATCATCAGAGGGGAGGGGAGGAAGGAGGGGGGGTGGAAGAGGTCAAAGAAGTAGGAGACGACTTCAGATTTGATGTCCTCAGACGAGAACAACTCAATCCTAGAGCTGGAGAGGAGCTTGAGAATAGAGTTGGCATTGGATCTGGCCTTGAATGATCGGTTGAAGAATCAGAGTTTGAGTCGCCAAGCTCAAGTCGTTTGATTCTGGATTTTTGGCGAAGGAAGCTTTCCTCTTAGGCAATAAGAGAGGAGAGATCCAACGCAACCTACTTTTCCTCATCTGCGAGAGATTGGTTATTGAGGTCAGTCAGGAGCCGGGACTGAATGATGTCAAGCTTTGATTGACAGGGGAGGACCCGGTCATTGATGTTCCCAAAAGTATTGGAGTTCTAACTATTGAGGGCGGCTTTGACATTCTTGAGCTTTTTGGTGTAAGCAATGGGGGGGGGGAAGGGGGAATGGAAAGGGATATCCCAAGCTTCACGAACTAGGGGGAGGAAATCTTGATGAGGGATCCATATGTTGAAGAATTTAAACGGCTTAGGGCGAAAGGAGATGAGGGGGTGGACGAAGGGAGAGATGGGGGAATGATTAGAAATGCCAGGGAAGCATGGGAAGAGGGGAAAGAGTTAAGCTAGGTCTCATTGAATATGGGCGATTCAGTCCAGGCTGCTTCTTCGGTTGTGCTAACTAATTTGGATCGCATCCATTTGAGGACCTTTTTCTTAATGTCTTCAATGCATTCATTGAAGGCTTCGATAGAGACAGGATCAATGGGGGTGCCACTTTGCTTTTCATAGCAAATTCTGGCCACATTGAAATCACCCCGGATGCCCAAGGGAGGTCATTTGCGATGGGGGCAAAGGAACGGAGGTCGATCAGAGGGAGAGCCTATCAGGAGCCCTGTTGAGGGCATAGACGACAGAGAAGAACCAGGGGGAAATCCAAAGAGGGAAGAGAGGGTGAGGTGGATGGATTAGGAGGAGGCAACATAGATGACATGGAATAGTGAGGGATTCCAGAGAATCCAGATGTGGCCATTGGGGGAGTGACTATGATTGGAAAGGAAGGACCAGGAAGGGGCAATGGAAGCAATGATACAGGGGGCGTTGGGCTTGAGGACTTTGGTCTCAAGAAGACAGCAAAGGGCGGTTTTAGAGGACTTGATTTGGGATCGAATGATAGCATGCTTGATAGACCTTTGACATTCCAGATGATCCAAGGAATTATCTAGAATGGGAGGGAGAGGGCTTCGAGAGCTCCACAAGGCTAGGGTTTCTGTCTAAGCCTACAATGATATTCCTTTAGGGGGGAAGGCTGGGAGACTTTTGGAGGCAAAGTTTTATCAATTCCTTTAGAAAGAGGTGTGGAGCTGGAGTACTTCTTCGGGTAATCAATAGTGGGGAAGCCGTAGCAGGCGGCTTAGAGGGTGCCATATCCATATGGGGTTGTAGCATTGTGGCCTGGCAAGAGGCCAGGGCAGATATCTCCAGAGAGACTAGGGCTTGGTGAAAGGCCATGGCATGGAGGCACATTGACGGAGCTTGGTGGAAGGTCAGGGTAGGGTTTTCAACGTAAGCAGGGCTTGGGGGCTTGGCGTGAGGCCAAGGTAGGCTGGCAGGGGTGGTTGGTTGAAGCAAGGACTTGCGAGGTAGAGTAGGCACCTTCCAAGGCGGAGAGACGACGAATAGCTTCAGCGGATGGCAGTGCAAGGATTGTTGGTCGGGGATGATGCCTTCCAAGGTGGCATCGCCAGTAGTAGAGGCAAGAGTGCCTGGCGGAAGGCCAGTGGCAAATCCATGAGGGTGAACTCCAGCATAAGGTATGAGAGCAGCTGGAATGAGATCGGCGGGAGGCAGAGGCTCAGAGACGGTGACCGTAGAACCAGTGATGGCACCTTCCAAGGTGGGAGAATCCATGGCAGAACCTGACAGGAGGTCAAGGACAAGACCAGGGGAGTGAGCGGGTGAAGGAGACTAGAAACAGGAGGGTGGGTGCCTGGCCCAGAAAGGTGTTGGGTAAAGGCAGAGAAAAGGGTATTCTGGTTAGGGTCAGGGATCGGATAAGTATGGGCGGTCGGTTGGGATGAGGTTATCGGATTTCGGGCAGTTGGGTTATATGGATAGGGAGGGTAGGATGGGTGATAGAGTTGAATTTCGATTACTTTTGAAGTAGGATCTTTATTAGTGAGATGTAAAGTACAGTAATGGTGAATAGACAAGTAGTGACTCGATGTAGATCAGCTTGATTTACATCAGCACTACACTAGAATAACTTAGACCTGTGTGTACATGACGGGAGAACTTGATACCTGTGCTTTTTGCGGTGTTGCCCTGATTGTTGGTCATAGTATGCCCTTCTCATGCTCAATGCTGTAAGAAAGAATTGCTAAAGAGCTTCCCTATTTTTGTTCAATTGCAAACTAGCAGCATAAGGTGCCACACTGCCAAGTTCAAGTATGGTGGCACTAGACAAATTGACTTCAAGTTTAGGGAGATTTTTTCACTGCCTGCAATTGCATTACTTAATTTGGAAGATGATGTTCAAATGCCAGCAGGATAAAATCTTCACTTCTGATGGAGATTCTATTATTCTCTTTGTTTTTTTTTTTTTTGTGATTAATGGAAACTTTTGAATTCTTAATGTTTTACTTGAATGTTTTTGTGGTAGTAATTTTTTTTCCTGCTATTTAATATAAGCTCCATTGGGCTGTACATTTTAACAATTTTTAGTTCGTTTCTTTGTTAGTTCTTACCCCAAGATCGGGTCTGTGAGTTTGCTAAGCTTACTCCTGTACAACTTCTAGAGGAGACCGAAAGGGCGGTGGGTGATCCTCAACTACCAATCCAACATCATTCTCTTGTTGATAAAAGTCGTGAATTGAAGAGACTTGAAGTTGTGAGTTTCTAACGGGCATTATTGTTTTTATGTCTAGCAGATAAAGTTCTAAGGATCTATGATCTAGCATAAAAAGTGTGGCACTCCTATGACTCTTGCTCATATTTAAAAGAAGACAACCATTTGCTTTATCTTCCTTGGAGAAAAGAATAGTATGAGCTTTCCTGATGGTGTTTAAAACCCTTCCATTGTTTTGTAGACTGTCAAGCAAAATGGAGATACCTTGGATCAGCTGAAAGCACTTAATGCTGAACAAGAAAAAGATGTTGAGCGTGTCCTTCAAAGAGAAGAACTTCTGGCAAAGGTTTGTCACAAGTTCATTAAACTAGTTTCAGACCAATACTTTTGATTCCTTTTCCTTGTATTGCAGGTTGAATCTATGAGAAAGAAGTTACCATGGCTTAAGTATGATAAGAAGCAAGATGAATGGAAGAGAGCAAAAGAGGTCGTGGATAATGCCAAAAGAGAACTGGCTGAAGCTGTTACGATTGCAAATGATCACAAAGAACGTTTAGAGTATGATAGCTTGGCTGATTCCACTACACTTTGCAATCTCAAGCATGTCCTTAACAATATATTTAATTAGTCTTGCATTGTCTTCTAATGATTTTTTCTTTCCAACATTAGTTGTGAGTATTTTCACTCTATATTCTACCTTTTGTTTAACAATGCCACTTAACTTCCACTTTTTTGAGGTGAATCTCTCAAATAAATGATTCTTCGCTGGGGATTTATGTACTCGTGAATTTCATGTGAGGCCTAGTGCCCCTTAATCATAGTGGTTTGCTCTCTGATTCGTTCAAGGTATATTAATGGTGAATGTAGCTGTTGACCTGATGGATTTTACTGATCGTAGGGCTGTGATTGTTGAAATTATACTTGAAAAGTTGATATTATATTATACTTGGATTCTGTTTCATGTTTTGATTACTTGAAGTAAGAATTAAGTTGCATATCTTGTGAATCGTGATGCAATGAGGCTGAAGACATCACAAGTCTGTTTTTGGCTTTTGTTTTTCTTCTTGGCTGAAGTCACAGTTGGAACATATTAGCAGTAAAAGTTATATTTCACCAAATTAATTCTTGTGAGAAAGTTGTGCCCTGGTGCTATTTCCTCATAAGAGGCAGAAATTGCTTTGGATTTTTGAGATGTCCTGCTATATTGTTTGATCAAGCAAGTGCATATCCAGTTTAGCTGAAATAGGAGCCAAGTACATGGCATTAACATAAGAATTTATAGTGGGAGAGTGTATCCATGAAATGACATGCATAATTGGTTCACTTGGTTGTGCTTCTGGGATGGTTACCTAGGTTCTATTTGTTTGTTTTTTGAAATGCCAAGCTGGCCAGCCCTTTAGGGCAAAAAGTAGGACCTTCTGGTGCTTTGCGGCCTTTGTATGAAAGTTCATAAAAATAAGATCTTTAAGTAGGTTAAACGAGCACATAGGAACCTCTGCTAGCTGGATTATTTTGAGAAAGTGCCAACAGAAGTGGCCAATCTTGATGACTTAAATGAACATCCGATGCAGGCAAGATAGGAGCATGAGCACCCAAACCCATATCAGAAAAGCCTTGGCTTAGCGATAACGAGATCAATCACTCAGTCTTGTAATGGCTGTGGTTGGTAATTTCTCAAGTATGCTAGCAAATTGGGAGTAGCGGACCTCTTCCAAAGGAAGTACATCCTCGATTTGTTATCTGAGACTGAATTATTGGGCTATCATCTTTCTGATAATCCTATGGAATCTAGTGCAGGACTTGAGGAAAACGAGGGTGAACTTGTTGACAAAGGGCGTTATTAGCAGTTGGTGGGCAAACTGATCTATCTCTCCCATACACAACCTGACATAGCTATTGCCGTGAGTTTGGTAAGTCAGTTAATGAATGACCTTTTTTTTGGGTGAATAAATAATTGCATTAACAATAGGAAGAATATATAAAGGGAAGGGGTGGGAGCCACAAGGGACAAGACCTCAGGGGAGGGGCAACAACAGGGGGGCAAGAGCCTAGCTTGATGGGGGCAATAATGGAGGAGGGGAGGCCCCAGGAGGCAACAATGAGCCTGTTCCTTGGGGTGTTACTAACACAATGATGACGAAGACTGCTAAGCTTGGAGCTGACATCAAAGTAGATGCCTTTTCAAATCTTATCAAAAGACCTGAAGTTGGAAGTCCATCTACGAAGATTGAGCTCCATTCAAATTTGACTAATCGTTGCACCAAAAGCTAGCTTCTCAATTGAATCTCAAATAGAAGACTCTCCATATGTGATGTCAATCCAGATCCATTCTCTAGAAGAAGGAAGGATTCTTCTACTGGAAGGCTAGCAGGAGTGAAGGACCCTCTTCCAAACAGAGGTGAAGGGGAAAAGAAAATGAGATGGTCTACATCTTCAGTACCATTCCAGCGGAGACAGCATGAGGGGGGACTTGAATATGCCGGTATATGAGAAAAGACCGCGTGGGGAGGCAATAAGAGAGAGCTCGCCAGGCCTTAAAGCTATGACGAGGGATGTGGCCTTTAAGCCAGATAGTGTTACGCCAAGGTACAAGGGCTCCTTTGGAACAGATGAAATCCCAAGCAGCAGCGGAGGTAAACAATCCTTGGGAAGAGGGAATCCAGAAGATTTTGTCCCTTCGATGGTGGTCGGGAGGTATATGGTGAAGTGATGTAGTCCAAGCCTGTATCTGATAACCAGTCCTGTAATCGAAAGTCACAAAAACTCCAAGAACAGCTCTAAACTAATCCAAATAACTTTGTTTCAATTCTACACTACGATAGAATGAAGGAACAAAGAAGATTGATCAAAGAAAGAGAGGTGAATACTTCATTCAATGATCAAAAGATGAGAAAACATACACAAAACCTGTAGAAATCTGCTAAGAAAAGGCTAGCCGCCACTTCTATTCCTACTAATGATGAGTACCCCCTTTTTGATACCTTTTTACATTATATATCCCAACCCTAATAGGTAGGGCGATCCTAAATGTCCATAATACCCCTCACTTAAAGTCCAACATCATCTAAAAAAAAATAAAATTACAAGAACAGCCCTGTTTTTAGCGCTGGAATGGGCCAGAAATCGTGACCCAGGTTTGGGCCACCAAATCAGCTCTGATTTGGCCCATATTTGGACTGGACCTTCCCTGCCCTTAGCCTCACTGATCTCCGCAGTTGTTTCGGGTGTTCCGGCCCTTCCATGGCTTCTACCTCGTACTCCAAAATAGGGTCAAAATCCATCTCTGGCTCCTCTGGCCTGCTGATGTTGATGATGCATCTTAAAGATGGGCAGTGATAGACTGCAAAAACAATTGGGCCCAAAACATATCATGGGACTCATATGTGGTGCATTCAGAGGAACGACTACGACATCTACAATGGTACGCAGCGTGGATTGGAAGCCAAGACACTCTACTTGGAATTGATTGTTGAGTGTTGATTGTTGAGACTTGAGAGATAACTCACAATTATGTAATATTATTATTTATGTTGGATCTTTTACATTATGTTGTGTTTGTTTTAAACTTTTAATAATGTATTTCACATTTTAAGTAAGTACCTTATATATGTACTTATGTAGTAGAGCAGTCAACGACTCTACGTACATTAGCAAACTTTGTCAACACCATTAGTATGACTTTGTGTTTTTTCCATAAAACTAATTATGCGAGTGGGACACATTTTGGAGGTTGAAACCAAAGTTTTCACCATATCGGTAAAATTTCCTTGGTTTTCTTGAAATTTCCCATATTTCGACCAAGATTTCGGTCTCCTTAGGTCCTTAAGGGGTTTAATGGTCCTTGTAATATTTTAGAACCTTTTCTCCGTTATTATAAATGAAGAGGGCTGGTGTCAAACTAGACACAAGTCATTACCCCATCCAACTTGGTACTAGAGCCTTTGGATCCAAAACCCTAAGGGTCTCCTCCTCTCTACATCTCTTTCCCCCTTTTCTCTTTTTCTCTCTCCCAACGTCTCCCTCCATCTGCACCTCCTCCTATCTCTCTTCTTCCGCTTCTCTCTCTCGGTGGTAGTTCCTTAATCTACCAAGAGATCTCTAGCCTCTAGTCTCCATCTCCCTTCTCCCCTGGGCTCTTAGACTGTCTTCGAATGCCGATCGAGGAAGAGAAGTGGCCAACAGGGCTACCACTGTCAAGGGTAGAGAAGTGAGGAGTCGAGATACAAGAGTGAGCCCAATGGACGAAAGGTGGGAGGGAAGGATATGCAGAGCAGGATGCTAGAAATGAAATCCCAATGGATGGAGTCAAAGGCCTTCTGAATGCCAATCTTTAGAAGAGCAGCAAAGGAATGAGATATACGATCAAACCCTCTGACAATTTTGTGACATAAAATGATGTCAGCGGTGCTCCTCCCAGCTATAAAAGCCAATTGGTCGGGGTTGACAAGTGAATCAATGACAACATGGATTCTGTTGGACAAAATTTTGGCTATGAATTTGTTAAAAGGTTACAGAGGGAGATGGGAAGCAAATCAGACATGACCTAGGCTCCCTCTTTCTTGGGGATGAGACAAAGGAATGTGTGATTGACACCAGAGATCTGGGAGGCGTTGAGAAAAAAATTTCTGATGGCATTAATGAGATCATCTCTGATGATGTGCCAACAAGTAAAGAAGTATCCCATACTAAACCTGTTAGGGCTAGGGACTTTGTTGGAATTATGGGAAAGGATGGCAGCTAGGATCTCGTTGTTAGAAGGGTTGGCCTGGATGGAAGGCCTGAGATGGCTAGGAATGGATTTATTAAGAACATCATTGGGCAAAGGGGAAGGGGGCTGTTTTGCGTATTCTGCAATACCTAAAGTTAGCTCTAGGAAAAGGGATCCTTTTATCTTGTCATGATCACTTCAAGTTGAAGCCTATACTAATGCTGATTGGGTTCGATCTCCTGATAGAAATTCCATCTCTAGTTATTGTACCTTTGTGGGTGGGAACCTTGTCACTTGGCATAGCAATAAGCAAAATTTGGTGGCTAGATCCAATGTTGAAGCAGAATTTGGTGCCGTGGGACAAGGGCTTTATGAGTGGTTGTGGTTGTGTAGCTCACTAGAAGATCTTGGTGTTCCTGTTCGTCTCCTCATAATGCTATACTATTATAACGAGGCTACTATCAACATTTCCCACAATCCAGTACAGCATGATCGTACGAAGCACGTGGAGATTGACAGACACTTCATCAAGGAAAAGTTAGATGTTGGGTTAATTTGTATTCCTTTTTGTGAAGTCTAGTGATTAGCTAGCTGATGTGTTCACTAAGGGACTGGGAGGGAATTGTTTCATCATTGTTTAGTCAAGTTGGGCATGTTTTGCAGTGTTGAAACAGTAGCTAAGAGGGTGCCATAGGAGCATTCCTGCCTTTTCCCCTCCATCGACTCTAATTAATGAGAGTCGGTTGGAGGGGGGCATACATGTAATGTTGCTTCCCCTTATTATAAATAAAGGCTTGTGTGGTCCCATTGATCTTTCTAGCATTCTACCCTAGTTTTGCTAGTAGCACTATTTCTACTGGATGCTTATAGTAAAACTACTTGGGCTACTCTCACCCTAGTGCTACACAAGTATTTTTGTGATGCATATTGGTTGTATGGGTTCACTTAATTTTTACATGTTGATGAATTGTGTAAATCAAACTTCTATTTCACATTTGGACTTTTCTTGGTGTTTGTTCCGTCTGTTGCTATTCTCGGTATCAAGGATAGCGACTGATAAGTTAGTTCTTGTAGGGAACAAAAGCAAAGGAAATTAAAACACGATGGCAACTGTAAAAATGAGAGAAGGCTACTTAGTACCAACATTGAGATTCGCAAGAAGGTCCTCGATGAAGAATGTCGTTTGGTATGTCAGATAAATCACTTTTATTTTTAGTTCTTTTCAAGTTTTGCTGCTTGTTACTGCACTTCTTGGCAAATCCTTTTTTATTTTTTATCATATTGGTATGTTTTGCACATTTATATTTCTATGGTTTTGTTTGTTTTATAGGGGGTTGAAGTAAGGGGAAAATATAACCATATGGTAGAGTTGAGGAGGGAAGACCAATCTCGTCGGGAAAAAAATTTAAAAGAGAAGAAAGCTCTGGCTGCTGATGAGATAGAACTTGCGAACATGCCTACACATGATGATCATAATGATAAAATTGTATGTTCTAGGCGCTTTCTGTTTTGGATTCTATTTGAAATTTTTAGTTATGACATTGTTCAAATTTACTGATTATTTTGAGGCATCACTATATAGTTACGTTTGCGTTTTATCTGTCTTCTCTGTACATAATTTATTATTTCTACAGGTCAATTAACTTATTTAATATTGGAATTGGGATGTCCTATTGATGTATCATCATTAGTTTTTTTTCCAGAAAAAATCTGTGATTGTGGGAACTGCAAAATCCATGATTCTGTCCTGCATCATCTCTTATTATCCGATACTGGTGACACTCAAGGTTCAAAATCTCGTTTCGTTGGTTTCAGAATCGCCGAAATACCAAAATCTTGGCGAGTTGGGTATTTTTTTTTTGTTTGACTCGGTTGACTGTTTCGGTGGTCAAACGGCCATATTATGACCTGAAACTTGGTGGAAGCTTGTTTTAAGGTTGATAAATATGCTTAGAACTTAAATTTGCAAAAACATTAGAACATTACAGTGTTTTAGAGTTGCACCATTGTTTGGTAGCAACTATCGAACTGTTCTGGAGATTTATGAAATATTGCTAGAACAAGATATAATATGATAGTAAAACAAGTAAATAATGCATCTAAGCCATGATCAAAACATACCTCAAGATTGATTTACTAATATTTAGAGTACTTGAGTAATACATTATGCAACTCCTTGACTCCCAACTAAAGTCATCCACTGAGCGTCTTATTCTTAAATCTTGAAGTCCCCAATGGCAATCTCCCAAGTCCCAAACATATTAGTTATACAACACCAATCACAATGACTGTCTATTGGAAAGAATTGTGATGGTTTGGTTGGATTCCATCAAAGCTTTATTAACCATAAAAAAAATACTTTATATGTTGATGGAACACGTATTTTTTAAACCAGAAAAAAAAAATTTATGAACAAAAAAAAAAAATTTGACTCCATGAGGTCATAGATCGGCCTCTACTGTCTAACATATAAAAATCTAACACTATCGAACATGTATTTATTGTTACCATTTAAAAAAAAAAAAAAAGGTTTTGGGGAAAATGGTTTTATCTTTCCAAAGCTTTAAATGTGTAGATCTTCAACTTGGAGTGATCTTCAAGGCAATAGATGTGATGATGTGGCAAATTAGTGGACAATGGAGTGATTTTGTGTTCAAATGCAAGGAGCCAAAATTTCGTCGAGACAATCGAGTTGGAGTCGAAATTTCGACGACTCCTCATGAGATTGAGTATTTATAAGCCTTGGTTGATATCATTTCGTTATCTCACCGAAATGGTACCAAAGTTTCGGCCGAGCTACCGAAATTTCGACCGAGATGATTACCTCGGTAATTCGTATCACATCTCAACTCGGTAAAAGAAAAAAAAACGCGAAATTTCCGAGATCTTGGCGAGATTTTGAACCATGGTGACATTGCTGTTGTTGTGGTCATGCTTTTGTGATATCCTTCCTTTACAAGTGGTTTAGGAGGCATGTGAGGTTTGTACCATGAATCACACCTCGAGACAAATTTGAGGGAGATTGCCTTGAGGCTTCCCCATCATGTGTCAGGCACATTCCCTTGTCATGAGATATTGGCCATGTACTTGATACATTTTTAGTATTTTCTTGCAATGGCATTGAGACTTGAAGCTCAGATTTTTTAAATGTTATTTTGTTTCTTATATTTTTCCTTGAAAATTACTTATTTTCATGTATTTCCTATATATATATATTTATATTTCTTGCTTATGTGAACATTTAGACATCTCATGATTTTTGTGTTCATTAAAAGCATCTATGACTATATGGGCTTATTTATGCATCAAGTCTTATGCCTTGCATTTTCGGGTTTGGAGTACTTACGACATGATGTTACCATCGAAATGATCTTTGTAGCTGGTCATGCATGAGAGAGGTGAAGCATGTCGTTTGGAAGAAAGCATACCCTGAGTTTGGCATGAATTTTTGAAACTCAGTTAACGTACCAAGAATTTAAGGGAAGGTCTCTGCTATTAATAATCTAATGGCTGATATCTAATTGGAAATCATCTTACATTAGCATATATCAACTGCTTAAGCCTCTCTCAGAAAGTAGCTAGGTGGTGAATCTAATCATAGATCCCACGAGAGTGATGTGGAACTGCCATGAATGTCCGTCCAGCTCTACCATTTGTTTAGTGCTAAAATATTAGTGTCGGATTTTTGGGGTTAAGTATATGACGGTTCCTTGAGGGGTGTTTTGGGTAAAAGTTGGGTTTTTAATTAGTTTTTTACTTAATGTTTATTCTAGTTATGGACCCAAATTGTAATTCCTTTTTATCATAATAAATAGACAGACCACCACTGTGCGTTCCACTTATTGAACAGGGTTCTGTGGTCGGTCTGTGACCCCTGGATGCTGAAGGCGTCCTTGGTGATCTCGTAGTTCCTACAGGGTGGAGATGATGGGGTCGGTCCATGGATCTTCCTTCCTTTTGCCACATTTAGCTCAAAGGGTTGAAGGGAGATATTTTCTGTTAACTCTTAAACCGTGGGCAGTGTTTTTCCATTCTCTCATCTTCTCTTCTCCTACTCACCTGTTTCTTGGTTCTCTTCTCCTTCTTCTTCATTGATTCTGGTTTGCTATATTATCACATTTAGCATTTCCCTTGCTTGTTTGAAAAGGTAAAAATCTAGTGTAACAATTTTAATGGTTTTTCTCATAATCTCCGGAATTCGGTGTGGCATTTGTCGTAAGCTTGTAGCATTCTTATATGTTTAAATTTTATGGATGAATAAGAATTGCATTAAAGAAGAAGGGGAGGGAATATATATCCCTGAGGGGGAAGAAAATGAAAAACAGAACTGTACAAAGCCAACAGAGGCAGCAGAAACAGAAACCACAACAACATAGAAGCTACCCAACAAGAAACAGTGCAGCAACCCATAAGTTGGGGGGGGGTGTTTTGGGGAGGGGATGATGGAAGAGGGCAGACTTCAGGACACAACTGTGAGCCTGTTCCTTGGAGAATCCCTAACCGATCTTTTGGGGAGGATGCGAACCATAGAACTGATCTCGAAGTAAATGGCTTTCCAGATCATGTCAGAAGAATGCGAGTTGGAGGTCTATCTTTGGAGGTTGTGTTCAATCTCAGATATGGTTGATAGTTGCACAAAAGGCTAGCATGCCAATAATGTCGCAGATGGAGTTCCCAGAAAAGTTTATGTCAATCCAACGCCACTGTCTCTGGAGGGAAGGGTACGGCTTTGAAAGGGCCAACAATTATTGAGGACTTTTCTCCAGATGGAAGAAGAGAAAGGGAACTGAAGAAGCGATGGTCGGCATCTTCCAACCATTCCAGAAATGGCAGCAAGCAGGGAGGACATGAATGTGACGATGAATAGTCCGGAGGTTGACTTTGCCCAGTTGTGTGAACTGATCCCACTGCTGAAGATAAGTAACTAGAGACCCTTTAGGTCGCCATTGCTTACATAAGGAGGACTTGACGATGGGAAATGGGGGCTGCCTACCAAGAAAATGGCCTTCAAGGCAACGTCTCCGTTTGGAGATTTCTGAGTGCAGTTCACCGGAAGGGCATATTCCTACAAGCTGGTTGTCTACGAGGGAAGGGTGGATAAATTGTAGATTGAGGCCTATTTTGGAAGGGGAGATGGGATGGACTGAAGAGGGAGTTCCAGGTTTTGGTAATGGGAGGAGTGGAGGCAGAGGTTGGGAAGTGGTGGGGAATGGTAATGGGAGAGGATGGGGTGAAAAGAGGGGGGGGGGGGGGGGGGGGGGGGACGTGGTTGGAGGGAGTTTGGTTAGGGAAAGGGTTGAGAGCCGGGGTAACGAATGGGGGCTAACAGCGGCAGCGGAGGCTACCGGAGGGGATTCAGTCATATGGAGGATTCAGGTCATGGGTAGCAGAGGTTGTGATGTCTGCTGGATCTAGTGTTTCTTGAAATCATTTTGAACAACTCCCAAGTTACTTGTGTGCTTCAAGGAGTAACCCAATTTCATGCCCCTTGCTGCATATGCATTTGCTATATGTTATTCTGTATCTTTTACTTCTATATTTAATTGTGTCATTATAATTGTGGTTTTTGAACCACCATGGCTGTTACAAGGGTGCATTTTTCATTAAAACAGTAGGTACATTTTAAATCTGTGGAGTTTAAGACGTGTTTTCCTCAATTTTTTTTTTTTTTTGTTTTAGGTCGACTTGGTTGTTATTAAGGGTATTTTTTCTGGTTCATGCAAGGTTTAACTTTAACTCCTTCTGTTAATAGGAGACTCTAAACCATCAAATATGGGATAAGGAATCTTCTGTAAATGAAAAGAGGTTGAATATATCGGGCAAGGAAAAAGCTTTAGATGAGAAGACAGAGGAACTGGGAAAATGCCTAAACAGGTAAAATTCTTTAGGTTAAACAACTTCTTTTATATGGATTTCTATTTTTCTGTTTTCATTAACCTTGTCTATTCATGCTGTGCAGTCTGAGGGGCATGGAAAGTGCAAATAATATACTTTTACAGGCTTTGAAAAATACTGGAGCTGATTATATATTTCAGGCTTATCACTGGGTACAGGAACACCGCCATGAGTTAAGCAGGGAGATCTATGGTCCTGTCCTCCTTGAGGTGCTTTTTTTATTTTTTATTTTCTTTTAGTGATAAAGAAGGTCGTCCCCACATCCTTTGGAGTGGGAATAGTCCTTAGGGGCCCCACAAGCCGTTTCTACTCTGAAGATTGTGGGAGCCCCAAGGAAGAAACTAGGGTGGTGCTAAGGGGATTCGAACCAAGGTAAGACGCTTCCTGAGGCGCTTTACCCACTACGAATCACAAATGTACCAATCCCCCTTGGGGTTTTTTCCTTCAGGTGCTTTTATTTGTATGCAGACTATTCTTTTATAATCATCCTTACATTGGCTGCTGTGCTTTATAATTTCACTGGCGTTGCATTCTCAGGTTAAGGTTCACCAACCTGTTTATGCAAACTACTTAGAAGAGCATGTGCCTAAATATATCTGGAAGGTATTTTCTCCAATTACTGATTACCCCCCCCCCCCTTTTCCCACCTGTTCCCATCCCCATCCCCATCCCCAACACAGGAAAATATTCTCACTTTTTAAAATCTTTTATTGGAACCAGAAATTTATTTGATGAATCCATAATTTATATTTTAATATGCAAACTACTTGGAAGAACAAGATAGAGTTTGCAATTAGAAAACAAAGGTGGAAAAGAAGGGGGCAGGGGGAAGAGTAACAATCGTAGGAGATGGGGGGCAGAGAAGATAATGAGAGGGAGGGAGAGAGAAACCAACTAGGCCATTGCCAAAGCAAATAAAATCAATCCATTTCCATAATAAATGGGGGTTGTTACAAATTTACAATTCTTGTTATAGAAAACAGGAAATATCTTCTAGATCAACTTAACTACTAATAAAATAAAATATCTAAACTTTCCTAACTAGGACTCTTGGATTGCTAAGGAATCTAGAATTTTAGATTCCGTAAACTAACTCATAAACTAGCAACTGGTCTCTTAACCAATTAACAACACAATCAGGGGATCTACTGAAATGAAATATTAATTTCGTGTATCCCTTAAAACCTCCACTTTTGGGCTTTATATTTTAGTCCATTACAAATGTATAGAAAGTTGTTTGAGGTGGTATGACCATGTTCAATGGAGACCTTTGGATACTCCAGTATGGAGGAGTGGTTTGATTCAGATTGAAACAACTAAAAGAGATTGGGGCTGACCTAAAATGACCTTAGAATAAATGGTGAGGGAAAATATGCATAGCTTAGGCCTCGTATCAAGTATGACATCAAATAGAGCTGATTGGAGGGCAAGGATCCATGTGGCCGATCCCATTTAGTTGGGATAAGGCCGAGCTGTTGTTGTATTACAAATTTACAACAGTAAAACCCAAAAGCTAAGGCTCAACCCAAACCAAAACTAAAACCTAGCCCACATAAGATCCGTATTTGCATTATTCCCTCTTTGTTAGAAAAGACTCGTCATTGAGTCTTCTAGTTGTGAAGCATCACCACCACTTGATTGACATCCTTGATCATCCACTTTGATTGGACGATGTTCCTACGCTTTGCACAAGTAAACTCAACAACAGCCAAACATAGCCTTATCATGTCCAAGATTTGTGAAGGAAGTAGGAGAGCAGTGGTCTCAATATCTTTGAATTGTGTTTCCTAAATTGGAATCTGTTCTTTAGTCTCCCCATCGGACGGTGATAAATTCCTTTGCTTCAATCTTGGTCTTGGTCTTCTCCTGCAGATCGTGCACTTCTAGTGATTGTTCGAACAATTTAAATATAGCTTCACTTTGATGATTGAACTCTGTTGTGGCTTCTCTACGGTACTCTCTAAAATCCGTAAAAGTTAGATACCTTTGGATTGCATAAATATCATCTTTCATGGAATGGAGTAAATCGTTGATGTATTGATAATTGATTAATCTCTATAATGAAGAGCTTCAATTTTGGCTTTGATACCAAATTGATGAAGGTCGATCAGATCTGATGGATCGGATTGGCTTGAGCGTAATGGCCCACTAATGGAATGGCATAGATCCTGACCTGATGGCTAGATATGGGCTAGATCTGATCCTAGGATTTTGATCGATGGTTGATGTGGTCAGATCTAAACATAGATCTAATGTTTCAGTAGTTAAGTAATAATTATAAGATATAAATAATTTGAAAGAACAAGAAATCAGAAATGAATAGAAAAAAAAAAAAAAACTAGAAAGAGAGAGAATGTGGTCGATGGATGGACTGAGATATACAAGGACTAAAACGTTTCCCTAAAAATTAGGAGCTGGACATTAAACCAATAGATAGAAGGGACTAGACATTCTCGGGGTAAACCTGGTCCAACGGTCAAGGTACGAACATTGCGACCTGGTGGTCAGGTGGTTGAAACAACCTCTCGACATTCTTGGGATAAGGCTGCATAGTTCTCACCCCCCCGGGCGACCTCGCACATGTGGGAGCCTTGTGCACCGGGTACACCCTTTTTACAGAAGGGACTAGAGAAAAGAAGAAGAGAAGGTTATGCATTTAACAATTTAAAGAGAGTAATAGAAGGAGAAAGAAGGAGCTAAGCTGTGATCTGAACATTTTAGACAAGCATAACAGCTATTGATTTAAAAGATGATTACAAAACTGAAATAATCTAGAAAAGGAAAGAGGAAACAAGATAGAGTTAACAATGAGATAACATGGGAGGAAAAGAAGGGAGAAAGAGTAACAGCAGTAGTAGGGGGAGAGGGAAGATAGTGAAAGGTCGGGAGAAAAGAGAAAAGGAGAATGGAGGGAGGGAGGGATTTCCCTTACTACATTGGGAGGGGGAGAGAAAATTTAGCTAGAATATTGTCAAAGAAAATAAATTAACCCATAAATCAAAATCGATGGGGGAGGTGCCGTGGTGGTAATGGTTATGATGCTTATTTATAGAAATCAGAAAAAATCTATTAGATCGACATTATTGCTAATAAATATAATAACCAAACATTCCTAACTAGGAATCTTGGACAGCCAAGGCTCCTCCCCACCTTCCTCTTCCTTCTCCTCTTCCTTCTCCTCTCAACTCCCCCATCCGGCATCCATCTCTCCCTATTAAAGATAATCCTTCTTCCTCCAATCTCCCCTCCTCCTCCTCCCCTCACCAAATCATGGATCTCTTGTTTCAACACCAACTCTTCCTCCTCCAAAGCCACCCTTCTTGGTGGCAAAAAATTTGGTCAGTGCCCAGCGGAATTCCTTGACAATGAAATATCTAAATGGATATTTTGCTTGGTTGGGCACTTCCTTGGTAGCCGACCGTCGTTTCCTATTGTGAAGAGCTCTCTCACCAAGCAGTGGAAAGCTTCAGGCTCTTTAGACACACACCTGTTGGATAATGGTGTCTTTCTATTTAACTTCTCACATGAACAAGGTATGATTAAGGCCTAAGAAGGCGACCCTTGGCAAATTGGCAACAAACCATTCTTCCTCCGTGGGTGCGATCGATACATGCAACTTCAGAAAATTGATTATTGCTCCATCCTCCTCTGGTTAGCCCTCCCTAACCTCCCACTTCACATTTGAAGTGTACGAGGGCTAAGCATTATAGGCTCTGTGGTTGGTACTCCTCTCTTCATAGTTCATAGATTTATAACAAAAAGAATGCAAAGGCTTTCTTATGCAAGAATCTGAATGGAAGTTTCGGTAGACACCACCCTTCCTTCGGTGGTGATCATGGATGATGATGGTCACTCATTCCACCAAGAAATCTCCAACGACTAGATCCTCCCCATTGTGTAACTTGTAAAGCTTTTGGCCACCATTATAAGTCATGTAACAAGTTTTTGCTGCCTCCCCCTAAAGAAAGAATGGAAATGCCCTCCTCTGAAGAAAGTCTGGGAATCCCTTCCACTGTTATCGTTGTTGCTTCTTCCTCCTTGAGAGATCCTGATTCTGGATAAATTCCAGACCACCCCCTTTACCCTCCTTGTAACTCCATAGCTCCCTCTCGTCACCTAAGTTGTGGTCGAAGGTGCAGTAGATGCCTGCGACCGCGCTTGTCACATCCTCCGGCTTCTAGCTCATCTTGTTGGTAAAGAAATCTGCACCACAATCCATCCCTTGGACCGTCGGTCCTTAGTTGGGATTTCGTTGGATAAATCTTGTTGGTTCCTCTGCCCTCCCCTAGTCCTTCATCTGGAGCTTTGTGTCGCTCTCTCTCCCACTCTATCCGCTATCCCCTTACATTCCCCCCTTTAGCTTCCATTCCTTCTTTTCAAGCTGCTCCTTGTTTGTGTTCCAAGGATCCTATCTTGAGTAAGGTTCCTCACTGACCCCCTTCCCCCCTCCTCTTTTACATGTCGCTCTCCCTTTTGAAATTCCAATCCTTCCCCTAGCTAACCTAGGCCGCTATTCTGCTACAACTATGGCTCTCCCAGCCTATGGAAATCATGTCACGAGCATCTCCTCTTGCAGTAAGCAACTAGCATTGGACAGGGCCCAGTCTAAGGTCCATTCTCTTTCCCATACTTTTGCTAATTCAGCCGGCATTCCTGGTTCCCCCCCTCAGGGAATACCGGAGGAGTAATCGGAGTCAACCTCCCTCCTGAATTGGCCTTGCAAACCTCAGCTCCTTTAAGGTTCTGATGCCCCTTACTCCTCCCTCCTATGAATTGCTAGACCATTTGGAGTCTGTGGGCTAAATTCCTTAGCCAAGCAAGCTGAAATCCACTGTTGCTGCAAAGCTTCCAACTCAATCCTTTGTTGTCTCCTGGAAACTAGAGTTCCTGAAACCAATGCCCTACAGATTGCCTCTGTTATAGCCCCCTCTTGGTCCCTTCTCTCTAACTATTCCTTCAGCCCAAATGGCAAAATTTGGATTCTTTGGAACCCTTCCAAGGTTAGTTGTCCGAAATATCTTCGTTGTTTAAATTCGTCCACTTCTTTGCCTTGGATCCTAGTGGTGGCAGTCCCCTCTTATTTTCTGCCATTTATGGTCTTAATAGAGCCATACACCTTATCCCTCTCTGGAACGACCTTAGGCTTATTGCTTCTCAAGTTGGCTCCCTCCCTTGGGGATGGGGAGGAGATTTTATTGTCGTCAGACATGCCCATGAGAAACTTGGAGGCTTCCTAATCAATCGAACTTTTGTTGATGCTTTTAATTCTTGTCTAGAGGATACCGGTCTAAATGATCTTAAATGGTTTTTGTCTAGGAGTTACCAGTTTAAATGATCTAGATGGTTTGGCATCAAGTTTACCTGGCATAATAGAAGGATTGGTGACGACAGAATCTCCTGTAAGCTGGATAGAGTTCGTCATTGTAGCTTGGCTTTCCGGTTTTCCCTCCTCCCATGCTACTTTCAGTCTTCCGGGCATCTCCGACCATAGCCCTATCTCCCTCTTCATCCAACCCTACATCTCTTTCGCCCCTAAGGCCTTTAAATTCTTTGATATGTGGGCTCATGACATTGGTTTTCTCCCAGTTGTCAAGGCAGCCTGGGATAATCATGTCCAATCCTTCTCTTCCCCCTCATCTCGTTCGCCCGAATGCTTAAGGATGTCAAATATGCCTTAAAAGATTGTAACTCCACCTTTGGCATCATTTCCTTCCGTGTCTCCTCTTATAGGAGTAAGCTGGACTCCATCCAAATTCGTCTTCAATCTGACTACCTCAACCCCACTATTGCATCCGAGGGGAAGATGCTTTTCCTGGAGCTCTGCTATCTTTTTGCTTAAGAAGAGAGATTTCTCAGGCAGAAATCCCTCATCAAGTGGCTTCAACCCGGGGACTCAAACTCTACCTAATTCCACAAATCCTTAAAAGCTAGAACTAACTCCAAATTTATCCGTTAGCTTTTGGTTGGAGATGAGTCTCTTTTATCAACCCAGATGACATTAAGGCTGAAGCTGTTTCTTACTTCTCTGACCTATTATGTCCCCATCTTCCCCCTCACCTGACCCCTTCATCCCCCTTGCTTTTCAAAAAATTCATCCCCGATATGCTCATTCCCTCTCTCCAGAGATCTTGGTTGCTTTTCACTCCCATAAGCCCAATAAAGCCCCTGGCCCGGAGGGTTTCATTATGGGCTTTTTGTCCTCTTGTTGGGATATCATTGGGGTTGATTTTACCAGGGCTATCAAAAGATTTTTTCTCAACCCTTCTCATATCCACGCCATTAGCAAAACTTCCTTTGTCTCATCCCTAAAAAGGAAGGTGCTTCCTCCATGTCTGACTTCAGACCTATATCCCTCTGTAACCTTCTTTACAAATTCAGAGCTAAAAGTTCAGCTTGCCATTGACTCCCTAGTTAGTGCCAACCAATCCGCATTTATTTTTGGTAGGAGTATAACGGACAACATCATCCTCTGTTATGAGATTGTGTGAGTGTTTGACCAGAAGTCTCACTCCCTTGCAACCCTCCTCAAGATAGGCATTCATAAGGCTTTCGACTCCATTAGATGGGACTTTATCTCCAAAGCAAGGTTCGAAATCTCATTTCGTTTCGTTGTTTCGGTGGGTTTTGAAACTGAAGTTTCATTTCGTTTCGGCGAAATTTCGGCCGAAATGGTGTATTTTTTTTTGTTTTGGTTGACTGCTTCGGTGGTCAAACAGCCATATTTTGACCTGAAGCTTGGTGGGTAACTTATTTTAAGGTTAATAAACATGCTTAGAACATAAAAATGAAAAAATATTGGGACATGACATTGTTTTAGAGTTGCACTTTTGTTTGGCAACAACCGTCGAACTGTTCTGAAAATTTTACCTGGTTTTGAAGAAAAAACTTTACCTTTTCTAAGCTTTGAATGTGTAGATCTTGTAGGAGTCCAATGGAAGTCAAAATGTGTGATGATGTGGCTAATTAGAGGCTTGTTGGAGACTTAGAGTGTTTTTTCCTTCAAAATATGCAAATGGAACTGAAACCACTGAGATAGGCGAGACAGAGTCAAAATCTCGATCGAGATATGGTATCTATAACACATGAGAATGTACCACAAAACAAAATCTCGATCGAGATATGGTATCTATAACACATGGAATGTACCGAGACATGCGAGATACCAAAACGATACCGAAATTTTGTACAAATATTATTTTGGGCCTTATTTCGTTTCGGTAAAAAAAAAATAAAAAAAAAAAAAAAAAAAAAAAAAAAAAAAAAACCGAAATTCGAAAATTTCGGTGGCGAGATTTCGAATCATGCTCCAAAGTCCTAGCTATGTTTTCGAATTTTTCTTGGATTCACGCTTGCATTTCTTCTCCAAAATTCTCTATTCTCGTGAATGGTTCCTCGTCTTGTGACTTTGCCTCATCTATAGGCATTCGCCAAGGTTGTCCTCTTTCACCCTTCCTCATCTGTCCAATTCCTAAGTGTAAATCCCTCAAGGTCTCCCACCTTGCTTTTGCTAATGATCTCATGATATTCTCCAAAGTTGACCCGCTTTCCATTAAGTCCATCATGTCCTCCCTCCATCTCTTTAAATCTCTCTCTGGCCTCTATGTCAATCTCTTCAAATCCTCTCTTCTTATCTTGTGTTTTGGATTAGTTTAAAGCCCACCTTCCTCAGCTCATAGGGTTTACTTTTGACTCTCTCCCCTTCAATTATCTTGGTCTCCCCTTGATCTCCTTTAGATTGTCAGCCCACCATTGCTCCCCATGTTAAGACAAATCCGCAAGCTCCTTTCCTATAAGGGTCGCCTGGAGCTCATGCGATCTATCCTCCAATCCTCCTATATCTATTAGTTGGGAGTACACAAAATCCCTAAATCTATCATCAAATTTGTTGAATCCCTCTTTTGCACCTTTCTTTGGAAAGGGACTGATTCTACCAAATTTCTTCACCCCATCTGCTGGTCCAACGCTTGCCTTCTCAAATCTGAAGGAGGCTTTGGATTATGAAGAATCAAAGATACCAATCAAGCTGGAATTCCGAAGCTTATCTGGAAGCTGGCCCCCAAACAAAACAACATTTGGCTTTCTTGGTTCTACTCTTCTCTCCTATCCAAAGACTCCTTTTGGAGTTTGGACCGCTCCTCTCTCTCCAGATGCCTCTTGGGTTTGACGTAAAATCCTTAATGCTAGACCAACTACTTTGGGTGCCATTCACTCTTGCATTGGGGATGGTTCCTCCACCTTTCTATGGCTAAACAATTGGCACCTGGGGGGCGTCCTCATGAAAATTGGTCCTAGAGTAGTCTACTCTTTTGACCTCTCTAAGGAATCTTTAGTTTTTTCAATCATCTCTAATGGCTCTTGGTCCCCACCTATTGGTTCCCCTGCTCTTTCTGCTCTTTGGTCCTCTCCTCATGCCCTCCCCCCCATTCGAAGAGAGGACTGAATAGTTTAGTCCCCTTCTCCCTCTGGCCACGTCTCTTCTTCCTCTGCTTGGAACCTCGTGCGCTCTTCCGCCCCCATCATTCCTTGGCACAAGATTGTCTGGTTTAAATCCCACATCCCTTGTCATAATTTCATTGTTTGGAGAGCCTTTTCCAACTACCTTCCTACACAATCCTTTCTCATCCATCGCCACATCTACGTCTCCCCTGTTTGTTGTGGTTGTTGGAATGGTTTAGAAACTAGTCACCTGTTCTTCGATTGCCCCTTCACTTCCACCATTTGGAAGTGTGTCCTTGCCAAGTGCTGGCTTGCTAGGAGAAGACCCCTTTTCCTTATGAGGGAATGGATTTGGGTTGACATGACCTTTGTCGGTAGCTCTATATGTGATATTACTGGAAAACTCGCCTTTAGGGCCACTATTAACTATATTTGGATGGAGCGGAATCTTCGTAGACAGACTTCCAACTCCTGATCTTTTGATAAGATTTGGAAGTCCATCTACTTCAACGTCTCCTCCATGCTTGCTATGATCCCGCCCCGTTCGGTTATTGATTTCTCAAGGAAAAACCTTATTGTTGTCTCCTAGGGCCTTCCTTTGTCTATATTGTCTCCCCCATCCCCCCCTTTAGTGGTGTATCCCTCTTTCCCTTTTGCCCCCTTGTTCTCGTATTTGCCCCCCTTTTTTCCCTGTTATTTAAATTATTTATTCACCAAAAAATAAAGAATTTTAGATTTTCTAAACTAATTTATAGACTAACAACTAGTCTCCTAACCAACTAATGTCATCAACATGGGACCCACTATAATTGTCACGGTGTCTAGATGACCGAAGGCCCTCGGGCGCCTAGGCAAGGCCTTGAATGGGACCCACTATGATTAAAAATCTAATTTAATGTATTCCTTAAATTCCTCACTTTGGGCTTTATGTTTCAGCTCATTGCAATAATAAAACCCAAATTCTAGGGTCCAACCCAAATTAAAAGTATAACCAGGCCTAAATTTAGACCGAGCCTGCATTTGGGAAGCCATGAAGGGATTGGCTCCATGTGGGTTTGCATGAGTACCTCTCACAAAACTGAAATTTTCATTCCATCCACTTTTCTCTAAGTGGAGAATGGAGATTTACATCCTTGTATGGCAAAAAAGTTGCTGACTTAATAAATTGGAAGTTGGTTGCTTGAAAAAAGGTATCAAGAAGGTAGTGTTGGCTGAACTTGCATCTGAATTCTATTGGTTGAAGATGGTTGGAATTGTGATCACATATTTGTAACCCCTTCGGAGTGAGTATATGAAGTGCAACCCAAGGGGGTAGCGCAGTTGGTGAGCAACGAACTTGGTACGAGCCGTAAACTCGGATGTCCTAAGTTCGATTCCCACTGGGCACACCTTGGGCCACTCACACGGGGGTGTCTAGTGTTCTTCACTGCTTTCAGTGAAAGTTGAATGATTCTCATTCAACCCCGGTATGACCTGGTTCATGCAGTTGTGGGGTCAGTACGAGCCCGCGGGATTAATCAAGCCGAAGGCCTAGATACCTGTCGTTAGCAAAAAAAACAAAAGTATATGAAGTGCAGAAATTGTTGTATATGCTTTTTTTTTTTTTGGGATGGGGGGGGGGATGTTATGAAAGTAAAAACTGAGAATGTTGTTTTACTTCACCTGACATATGCAGATTATGTGCCATAGACATTGGCTAATTTACCCCATACTCCACTCTGGTTAATGCCTTATATTCTTATTCACACCCCACCCCCACCCCCCCCCCCCCCCCCAAAAGAAAAAAAAAAAAAAAAAAAAGATTTGACACAACCCAGTTGCAGAAAAGTTGGGAGTCTGATGCTATGGGATTAAGGCAGGTTATGCCTTTTTTGTGTATGCTAGTTTTTGGGAATTGCTCATGCCATTTTTGTATACACATGGTGATATATAATATAAAATCAGTTTGTTCATTCTTATCACCAACTAAAGAGAGGAAAAAATAAAAAACGGGCAGGGAGTAAAATGTCTTTGGGGACTTTATGCCAATCTTTCTAGTTCTGATCTCATTTAACCTATAAAACAGGTTCCTGCCTTTCATAGAACTTACATTTAGCAGCCAAATATGGAACCCACTGCTCCTATTGCTACATCATGGCCTCATGGGCAGCTGGGCTCACTAGGATGCCAAATGGATAAATCCACTACTTCTATTGCTACATTGTATGGGCATCTGGGCTCACTGGCAATCCCAATAGGGTAATATATTGTTGCTGCTGAGAGAAAGAAAGAAAAAAAAAAAAAATGCATCTGTTTGCTGGATTTTTGAGGTGCTGGACTGCTGGTTTCATTCAACTGCCCCCTATCATCAATTGATAACTCAAAGTCCATGACTCATGCACTCTTGGTTGGTGATGTGAATGGAAATTGACTGCTGAGCCTCATTGTGAGGACATTTTGAATCTATCAAAGTTAAAGTTTGCAGAAGTATAAATGCACAAGTTTTTTTACTCCAACTGTTTTTTTTTTTTTTTTTGGGTAGAATTATTACTCCAACTGAAATTTTACTCATTTTCCTTGATTTTGAAATTAAAACAAATGAGCATAGAACTGCATTTTGTGTCAAAATCATTTTTATGTAGAAAACAAAAAAAGAACCTTAAGGAAACTTTGATACCATTCCCCTCCCTTCTCATGTCATTTTTGTACTTTAATTTTTTTCGCAGCAGCATGTTAACAACTTTTAACCTGGTTGTACATGTTTTTTAAATTACACATTCTTTGTCAATTATGAAATTTTACTGAATTCGTACAATTTTCAATACTTGTGCTTCTGATTGGCAGGCCTTCATAACTCAGGATTCCACTGATCGGGACATCTTGGTTACAAACTTGACAAAATTTGATGTTGCTGTTATAAATTACGATGAGGCTGGGCGCAGTAATAAAGCTGCATTTGCAGTTTCTGAGGAGGTGTTTATCATGTAGTAGACAATTTGGTGGTGAAACATTATGTTTATTCTTCAGAGTTGATTTACCTCTTATGTTTGGCAGATGCGCAAGCTTGGCATCTACTGCAGACTTGACCAAGTTTTTGATGCTCCTAATGCTGTGAAGGAGGTCTTGACTAGTCTAAGTGGGCTGGAACATGCAGTATGTATATCTTTTAACTTGTTTTAATTTAATTCTTATGTCTGGGACACGGGGCAATCTTTATTGGAGTTTTGTAGATGTTTTATTCAAAGTTACAGCTTCTTATTTCCAAACTCTCTATTACCACAGTTTGTTGGGACCATGGAAACTGATAGAAAGGCCAATGAAGTACATAGGCTCGGAATTTTTGATCTTTGGACTCCTGAAAATCACTATCGGTGGATTCGCTCTAGATATGGTGGCCATGTTTCAACGAGTGTTGAGCATGTGCCTGTTTCACGGTTGTTTCAATCTAGTATGTTTTTGGTAACCTTTGCTTCCACATACATTTGGAATCCATAGATATGTGCTTATTGTTATGCTGTCTCTTTTTCAGGTGCAAATGTTGGGGAAATTGAAAAGTGTAGGTCCAAGATAGAGGAGCTGAAAGGGATCATTGCTACGCTAGAAGAAAGTTGTGAATTGCTTCAGGCTGAATTGAGATATCTGGAGGATGATGCCAGTGAACTTTATAAGCAGCGAGTATGCGTTAATCAAAATGAATAATGATTCTTCTGTATTTAAGGATATCTGACTACTGAGTCTTATTTTCATTTGATTTGTAGGGAGAGCTTATTTGCTCTAATCAGCAGCATAATAAAAAACGGCATGCCTTGGAGAGCCGTATTGGTAGGTGTCTGCAAGTGCTTATTTAGCCCATTTCTAACTAGTTTTGTATTATTATCAGTTGTAGGAAATCCAATACCTTTTTTTTTTTTAATATACTAACTTGCTGATGAGTTCCAGCACAAAGGAAAAGGAAAATATTATCTCTAGAGGAGGAGGACTTGGATACAATTACAAAAAAGCTAGTTCATGAAGCTGCTGAATTGAACCTGCAGAGAATCAAATTTGCAATTAATCTTAAAGTGAGTTTGCAGTTGGATCAGGAATTTCCTCTAATTGTATGTGTGCTTGTATGGATTTAGTTAATGATTATGTGTTGGTTGAAGTGGAGAATTTTTTGTAGTAGTGGTGCTTGTTGGTTGACAGTCTATGCAGTAATAATTTGCTTAGAAAGTCTTTTGATTGGTTTTGCTTGTTTGCCAGAAATCACTTATTGAAGCTGCTTCCCACAAATCGAGCTACACCATAAAGCACATGTCATCCATTGAGCTCGAGACAAAGGTATTCTGTTGAGTTGTATTTATTGTTGTTATGGAAGATCATGTTTCTTCGTATTTTTAAATTTTACAGATTGTACAAGTTATTTTGATGTGGAACCCTGGTTCGAATCGGTTCGCTTATGGGCCCACCCAAACTCAAAATACAGTAATAACAAGGGATAGGGGCAATACTGTAAATAGATTGAAGTTTATAAAAGAGTGGTGGAGTTGTAATTAATGGAAGTTAGTTGACTGGAATGCAACATATTGGTGGGAGGGGTAAACTTGGAACTAAATATAAAATACGGACACTAGGGATTTAAGAACTAAAGGGAGGGCAGTTTCAGAAGACAACCTTAAAAGGAGTAATGTCGTGAGAAGGGGGAAATGGTTGTCTTCAACCATTAAACACAACAGAACCAGCTGTTGAGGAAATCCCTTGCAATTGATTCAGGCGTCCAATTAAAGCTCCAAATAAGCTTTGAACAGGTTTGCAATCCTTAGTGATTGGTTTCAGATCATAGAAACAACATGAGGTAAGCATCAGTATGAAGACCGACTCTTGAAATTGGGTATGGCAGCAGATGTTGCTGCAGTTCAGTTGCAGATTTCGGCTGACACAGTGAGGGGGATTTTGAGGTCAATCTTCAGAGGCTTGAGTCGCCTATGGATAGGCTTCCCTCAGCTCAGATCTCCGAGCCACTTGGCAAAGATTAAGGACAAGCCAGTGATTTAATCATGAACAGTGAAAGCAGGGAAGGAGGAAAGAAGAAGAAGAAGAAGAGAGAAAGGAGGAGAGAGATCACCCGTGGGGGGGGGGGTGGGGAACTCACCATACACAGGCCATGCAGGCACCAATTTCAATAGTCAATTCATTCTATTCAATCTGAAATATCCATTTTACAGCCAATTTAAAGAAGAAACTATGCCTGGGATATATCTTAAAAGCACGGACACTAACGAGGCACATGCGGCATATAATGGGATTCTGTGAGGTTCCCGTAAGTTTTATTTTCTTTCTTTTCTGATAGATATGCCCTTTAAAAAAAACTAGACAAATCTACATGAAGTGTGCATTATTGTTGTCAACATGCATGTCGATGCCCAACATGGCTGGAATATAACGAATGGGAATTTAGTTAATGGCAAATCTAAGAACTCAAGCTCTAGACTATGTTTTTTGGGTGAATAAATAACTCATTACCAAGGAAGAAGAAGATATACACAACCCCCTGGGGGGGGGGGAGGAGGAAAGAGAAAAAGGCAAGCGTAAAACCAAAACCAATCATCAAGAAGAATCGGAATTCCTGATCATAGAGCTGGGAAGCTCCCAAGAAGCACCAATATGACAATTTCTTGGGGAAGGATTACAAGTGAAAATGACATTTGAAATCTTTTCTTTAACATCAAAGAAGATGGAGCCCCTAATCTTTCCTAGCGGCCGATATTTGGAGGTCCATTTCCTATGATTTCTCGCCATCCAAATTTGATTAATAGTAGCACAGAAAGCAAGCTTGTCCACAAAATCACAAATAGTCTTTCCCTGCAACGCCATTTCCATCCAGATCCAATCCCTATGAAATGGTAGGATTCTTTTGTAAGGCAACATTTGGCAAGAACCCCCCTTTCCATATGGAGGAGGTAATAGGGCAGGCAAAAAAAAAAGATGGTCTATATCTTCTGGCTCATCACCACAAAGAAAGCACAATATAGGGGGGGGATTCTTCTCTGAATAAGGAAAGCTTGCGTAGGAAGACAATTTGTGAACATTCTCCAAGTCGTGAAACTTTGATGAGGAATGTGATGCTTGAACCAGATAAGCTTGTGCTAAGCGGATGAAGAGCCTTGAACTCTGACAAAATCCTGACAAAATCCTAGACAGACTTGGCACTAAATATCCTAGACAGGGAATGGTTCCATAGAATAGTCTTATGCCTCCGTTGATGGTTGCCAGGGAGGGTGGGCAGAGAGTTCCATATTTCTGCATGCTGGTCTATGGAAGAGGCTGGGGGAGCTGTTAGGATTTAAAATGTAACCGCAAGCGTACGGATCAGTGTAGCTATGGGTCAAACACAGGGAGAGCAACCACTTTATTTTTGGCTTCTTTTAATAATGCGAAAGTGAACCGATTAATGGTAGTGATCTAATTTTAACTACCATCCTAAACATATGTATCTAAAATAAGGTCCTAACCACTCGTCATCTAAGAATTTAAAGACGCAAGCCCCACAATTAAAATTAAATAAATAAATGAGTGAAAATAAACAACCCACACAATTAAAAAGCAATGAGGGAAAAAAATGCTGGAATAAAAATAAAGTAAAAGAAAGGGGATAAAGCTAGAGAGGCTCACAAGTAGGTTTCTCTACTTAGCCTGAGGGATGCATCATAATATGAGCTTCCCTACTTGACCAGAGAGTCACTCTTACAAAGGTTACTCTACTTGGCTTTAGGGAAAGGGAGGCAATTAAAATAAAAACAATAAAATGATGGCTCTATGGCTAGGAGGGGCAAAACCAACACATACACTAGCCGTGAACCTTGGGGGAAAGAGAAAGTAATAATGTAATGACTGAAATTAAAATCCTAAATTAAGAAAGAAAGGGTAATGAGAAGAGGGAATGAGAGGGGGGAGAGAAGACTATCGAAGAAGCCTACCTACCTGAATCAATGCTTGAACTTGAAAGCTTGGGTGATTTGAGATACTGCCAACCCTAAAAACCAGATCTGGAATGAACCAAATCTGAAATTTCTAGGCCTGGAGAAAACAAATCTTGAAAAAAAAAAAACAGATCTTGAAAAAAAGAGATGCTCCACGGCTGGTGATCTTGTCACCTAGATCTAAGCCTAGAACTATTAACTTAAAAATTACAACTCAATTGCATAAATCATAAACATAAAAGGCTGAATAAAAATAAAAGAGTGCTTGCATTAAGTGAAATAAAAAGCTATTACAAAAGTGATTAAAGCAATAACAAAGAAGAACTAAAACTAACGAGAGTGAGAGAGAGAGAGAGCAACTAAAAAAAAAAACCCTAGAAGAAGAATGAAGTGTCTCCCCTCTTATATGAGTTGTATTTATAGGGAATGGGGAGGTAGGGTAACAAATTTCTCTTTCCGAAAAGGGGGAAACCCACAATTGTGAGGTGAGATCTTTTGAGACCAAAAGTGCTAAGGTGGAGGAGAGAGAAGAGAGAAATAAACTTCGAGAAATTTCCTATAATTTTTTTGCTTATTTTCTTCCTTTTTTTATTTATTTATTTTTTTCCTTTGTTCAAATCTTACGCACAACCCTTGTTGGCCGGTTTTTTTTTCTTTTCCTTGGACGATTTTCCTTCTTTCTTTGTGTGATTTGGACAATCTTCTTGCGATGATGTATAGGAGAGAGAAGATTTGGACAAGATTTATTTCTCCCTTTTTTTTTTTTTTTTTTTTTTTTTTTTTTTTTTCCTCTTCTTGCACAAGAAACCCTTCCCACGATTTTCCTTGCTTTGAAGATTTGGACAATCTTCTAATTTGATGTGGAAATCCCCTCCATGCCCTTAGTGCTTTAAGTGAGTGAAAAGCAGGAAATCTTCAACAAACTTCTCCAAAAAAAAGACAACCATGAGATTGAAACTTGAGACCTCCTGATGAGCAAGGGAATTTTGCACACCATAGCTCACCAACTACACTAGGTAGTTGTTATTGGAGAGATATAACGCCTGATAATGCTTAAGGCCTTTAAAATACAAAACTTGCAAAAAGAGAGTAAATCCCAAGGTAGTTCCATTCTAAATATGTAAAAATGCATGCTTTACTACTTAGATTTCACACATAAATGTGCTCATCAGGAGCCCAAGAACCAGATGATAATTATCAGCAACTGGCTCATGCTTGGACAACCCAGAATTGTAGATGGATCTGGAACTGAGAACATGGGATAGAACTGCCTTAGGATGCCAAAGATCAAGCTAGAGATAAGTAGAGGACCCATCCACAATTTGAGAGGAGATAGCTTTAAAGACAGATGGTCTAAGAGATATAGTCTTACGCCACACCTAGGAGGCATCAGTAGGGATGTGCACCGTCAGAAGGAGTCCGACCTAAGAAGGCTCGAGTACAGCCAGTCAACCCATATGCTTTTCTTCTTTGTGACCACCTTCCAAACCAGTGTGATAATACCAGCTGAGTTGTCATCCTTGATGCGTCTCAAGCCCAAGCCCAAGCCCAAGCCCAAGCCCAAGCCCCCTTTGACTTTTTAGAGGCAGACTACAACTCAACTAAGAGGACGAAGGAATCTAGAGCATTCACTTCCTTTCTAGAGGAAATAAGCAAAAATCGATTCAAGCTTGGAGATGGTGACTTAGGCAACCCATAGATGCCGGACTAGTAGATGTAGGAGGCTTGGAGGACAGATTAAATGAGCTCCAATTGACCTGCTAAGCATAGGAGCTTTCCTTTCCAAAGTTGAAGATGTTGTCTAATGACATCTAGCATAGGAGTGCAATGATGACTATAGAGCCTTGCAGGAATTAAGGGCAGCCCAAGGTACCTGACCGAAAGGGAGCCTGGAGCAAAACTAGTCTTCTAAAAAAAAGAGGCCTTTACATAATGTGATCCTAGTCATTAAGATAAGAGATTTACCAGGATTAAGGCGGAGCCCAGATAGAGAAGCAAACTGATTCAAGCATTGCATAATTATTTCCAAGGATGAATCGTTAACTTTGGAGAATATCATCAAATCATCTGCAAATGCAAGGTGAGTAAGCCTTGTGTCCCTGCACTTTGGGATGGCAAGCAGGAGCTTCTGATCAATGGCAATCCGCAAACTTTTAGAAAGGGCTTTCATAGCCAGAAAAAAAATGTAAGGGGAAGGGGGGCATCCTTGCCTAATTCCCACCGAAGAGGAGAAGTAGCAAGATGGACTTCCATTAACCAAGATTGAGAAGTAAGGGGAAGCAATACATTGGAAAATCTAATTAGTAAAAATAGGCGGGAGTCCCATCTTGTTGAGGACCGAGATAATGAAATCCCATCTTAAAGAATCAAAGGTGTTGTGGATGTCAATCTTCATGAGGGTAGCCAAGGAGTGAAGCCTTTCTGTCAAACCTCTAAAAATCTCATGACAGAGCATGATGCTGTCCCCAATGCTTCTGCCAGGAATTAAAGCCGATCGATTATCACTAATGAGAGAATCAATCGCAGGCTTTAATCCGTTGGCAAGAATCGTAGCAATGAACTTGTACACAAGGTTACATAAAGAGATCGGTCTAAAGTCATTCATTGTATCGGCTCTCTCTTTCTTAAGGAGAAGACAGAGGAAGGTATTACTAATTCCCTTGATCTGACTAGGACTGAAGAAGAAGCTCTTGACTACTTTGATCAAATCCTCCTTGATGATGTTCCTAAAAAGAGCAACAGAAACCCATGCTAAACCCATCAGGACCTGGAGCTTTGTTTACTTTGTGAGATAGAATAGCAGCTTCAATTTCATCTTCAAAGGGGATAACTCAGAGCATCTAAGCCACATTGTCAGGGATGAACTTATTGATGAGGCCATCAGGAATGGGACAGGCCAACGAAGAGTTAGGATTGAACATGTGCTTGAAGTGATCCTTAACCACACCTTTTATCTCATCAACTTTAAAGACTTGAATGCCATCGAAGTAGTGAGCTTAGGGATGGAATTGAAATTGTTTCTAGCCTTCATAGAGCGGTGAAAGTATGAAGAATTTGTTTCCCCCATTTCCAGCCGATTGATTCTAGATTTTTGTTTAAAAAAACTTTCCTTTTGAGCCAGGAGAGAGGAGAGATTTGCCGATTCAATTTTCTCTTCATTAGCCAGAGAGAGATTCAGATGATTAGACTGAAGCCAAATCTGATGGAGGTAAGCTTATTCTTGTAATCAATAACTTAAGAAGAGCTATTCTCGAAGGAGTTAGTATTCCAAACTTTGAGAGCTTCTTTGACATTCCAAAGTTTCCTCGCCAAGGCAATAAGAGGGGTGGAGAAAGCTTGAATAGGCTTGGGCCAAGCTTCATTAACAATGGAGGGATAATCAGGATGGGAAGACCACATGTCAAACAATTTAAAGGGTTTAGGGCCAAAAGAGGTATAAGGTTAAATTAAGTGGGATATTAGGCTATGATCAGATATTGTGGGGGTTTGAAAAGAGGCTTGAGAATTTCATACCGGACCATCTAAGGTCATCAATAGCAGTATCATCAATGCATTCATTAAATGCATCAACATTAGCAATATTTAAGTGCCCTCCACCTTGTCTCTCATTAGCAAATCGAATCACATTGAAAAGTCCCCACAAATCCCCCAAGGACGGGAGCCAACTTGACCGTCAATGTGACGAAGGTCATTCCAAATGATATCTCTGTCAATCATATGATTTGAGGCATAGATGGCTGAGAACAAAAAAGAGGAGTTGTAGGCAATACTAGAAATTGACAGATGAAGAATTGTGGGGAAGAAAAAAGGGAGGGAGACTGAGAGCTTATCCTTGTCCTAAAGGAAAAGATATGCCTATTAGGATGATGAGTATGGTTGGAAACATGGTTCGAAATCTCGTTGACGAAATTTTGGTTTTTTTTTTTTTTTTTTTTTTTTTTTTTTTTTTTTGCCGAAACGGAATAAGGCCTGAAATAACATTTGTACAAAATTTCGGTATCGTTTTGGTATCTCGCCTGTCTAGGTACATTCCATGTGCTATAAATACCATATCTCGATCGAAATTTTGGTATTTCGGTAGAAATTTTGACTGCCTCGCCTGTCTCGGTGGTTTCGCTTCCATTTGCATATTTTGAATGAAAAACACTCCAATTCTCCAACAAGCCTTTAATTAGCCACATCATCACACATTTTGACTTCCATTGGACTCCTACAAGATCTACATATTCAAAGTTTAGGAAAGGTAAAGTTCTTTCTCCAAAACCAGGTAAAATTTTCAGAACAGCTCGACGGTTGCTGCCAAACAAAGGTGCAACTCTAAAACAATGTCATGTCCTAATATTTTTGGATTTTTATATTCTAAGCATGTTTTTTAACCTTAAAATAAGTTACTCACCAAGTTTTAGGTCAAAATATGGCCGTCTGACCACCGAAACAGTCAATCGAAACCAACAAAAAAATACACCATTTCAGCCGAAATTTCGTCGAAACGAAATGAAACTTCAGTTTCTGAACCCACCGGAACACCGAAACAAAATGAGATTTTGAACCTTGGTTGGAAATGAAGGACCCCAACCCAGGGAAATGCTGGAGGCAACCCGAGAAATAGAGGACTCTTTAATGTGCGTTTCTAGCATGCAACAAAAGGTTGGGCGAAGTGTCTTTTATTTGCAAATGGACAACAACATGCTTCTGAGGGGAGTTTAGACCCCTTAGGTTCCAAACAAGGCCTTGAGACATCAGACAAGATTGGAGAGAGGCAACAAATGCTCCAAGGAGGAGGAACAAGTTAAACTGGTGGGAGGCCGAAATTTATTATGACATTAGTAGGTGCATGGGGGAGAGGAAACGATTGATGGCTCAAGCTAATCGTGAGTGATGGACCAAGGCTTAGGATTGGCCGTGCGGGTTTTTCTAGCGGAAGTAGTCGTAGGTTTTGATTTTGCAGGTTTGGCGGGCAAAGAAGGTGGGTCAGGTTCAGGTTGGTGAGCACCCAGATCTAGATCCGAAGCAGATTGGATTAATGAAGGGGGAGGGGTGGAGATAATGGGTTGTGCTTGAGATGGGTTAGGAGGCCCAATAGGTTGGGATAGAGAGGGTTGGACTTGAGAAGTGATGCTCAAAGGAGATGGGCCTGTAGGGAGAACATTGGTCGAAATATAGGAGTAGTTCAAGGTTTCCAAGGTGGGGCCTACCTCCAGCTTTTCATGAAAATCAGTAAAGCAAACGAGGGTGGGATCCATAGTAAGAAGATCGTGGAAATTAGAAGCAGCAGGCGACTTTCCTGCTAGGGGTGAGAGGTTTCTAGAAGAGGGCTTCCTTTGAGGATAGGAGGATCGAGAGCCAAAAAGGGATGATCGACTCTTAGTGTCAGAAAAATCTTCTCTTGAGGAACTATCAAAGCCAGAAGAGCTATTGTTGCTAGCGAGATCTTCCTGAGATGAACCAAAGGGAACAACATCAATGTTTTGGACAAGGGAGAGATGCTTCTCAATCCCTTCCACATCTGACTCCAGGGTCGAGAACCTGCTACGCCCATCGGTTAAAGGCTCTTCTTGGACTGTTGGATCTTTTTGAACTTTGGTTTTGTTAGGCCGTTGGCGGTTGCACCACGTCACATGCCATCTACCTCTTGGCCGAGGACAAAAACATTCTCTTCTCTCATTGTCGGACATAACCGAATGGTTCCTATAATAGCTGGGACCATTAGGGTTAACAGGCATGTCTTCGTTGGGCTCCTTGGCTGAGTTCTTCGGAAAGCATATGGTAATGTCATGGCAAAGAACTTTGCAGCAAAGGCACTGCGGGGGTTGCCAATTGTATTAAACGGTCTGCTGAAAGCTAAACTCGTTTCCATCTTGAACAGAGATGGAGGAGGGAAGGGCTTTAGATTCAAAGACTTCCACAGATATTCTGGCATATGCCGGACGATCTTTCCTATTGGTTTGGCATTGGGGCAAAGTGGAGTGCCTTAAACTGAGCCTACAACACTCAGATCATTGGAGCACCAAAAATGCAAGGGGAGCCCCGGTATAGTAATCCAGAGAGGGATGGTTGTGTAGCAGATGGCGGTGCCAGGGGCGGAGGAAGATAGGCTTACGACCCACTAGCCAAGGACCACATTTTGCACCTTGTCTTTCTCCTTAGAGAATATGAACTTTAAAAAGCCATGATCCAAAAGGTATGTGTCCACAGTACCTATAGGCCTCCATTGCTTGATTAGGGATAACTTGACCAGATGGAAAGGAGGGCGTAGTCCTATGAAGTGACCAATGAAAGAGTTTTTTTCACTGAAGCTTTGGAGTCTAGTAGACCTTCCAGACATTTCCAATCTTGGAGGGGGGGGGGAACGAAATGGAGGGTAAGTCCTTCAATGGGAAGGGAGACAATTTGCTTGAAATGTGAATTCCAAGCAACTCCCAAAGGGGGAGGTTGGGCAAGGGAGGAGGTGGAAAGGGTAGAAGGAGAAGAGGCGGAGGCATATGAACCAGGAGAGAGGGGAATTGATGGGCCCTCGCCAAGGAGGTCATGCATGAGGGCCAGCCTGCAAGAAGTTTTTAGGGAATTTGTGGCAATAGACATTACTAATGTACTACATGTAAGAAACATAATTCTTCATCTTCAATTGAATGCACTTATCCCATTATACATTATTCTCCATTTTACTACTTTTGCATGGTTCATGTTATATATTGCTTATTTATATTGTTTTTTTGCTCCAAAAGTGTATATTCTATGCGTATTTTGGCCATTTCTATGCGTATCTTTAGTGTATCTTGCTTATCTCTGATATGGTATGATACAACACAATATGTCTCTTAATATCACCCGAGCGATACTTTACACGATACCATTACTTTAAATCTTGCTTGGACACTTCTGTTCTCAAGACTGTGCTTGACTAGATCTCTAGGGACTCTGTCATAGAATAAAACTAGAACCTTAAAATTTCAGATTAAAGGAGAAAGTTAATAGTCAAAAAAATTAGTGAATAGGAGGGGTTTAAAAATTAGAGAGTGGACATATAAAGAAATAGGGCCCAACAGAGAAGTCCTGGTGTAGCTAAGATTCTAGTCCTGGAGCTAGAAACTTGGAATTTTCAACTGTAATTGAGTCTTGGCAGTTGAATCTCTGAGAATAAGTAGAACAAGATTCTGGTATGAATTTTCAGACCAAATAGTACGGTATTCTCAGAATTATGAGAACTAGAAAGTAGCTGCAGGTATGAATGGAAACAGGGGTGCCACAAACTAGAAAAGGTCAAAAACTGACATGGAAAAGGGAAGAAATAAAAGAGAAAATAGAAGAAGGGGATAGGGAAGAAAGAGTTGACCTGCAAATAGGCTTTCAACGATAAAGACCTAGAACTCAACATCTGAATTCTCCTCCCCCCTTTCCCCTGAACTCCCCTCGTGAGGGATGGCCTCCATGGCTGACCTTCCTGGTGAGGTGCTGCCATCTCCCTGACCCCCTCCCTCGGTGCTCTTAGCTTGGAATGCCCTTTTAGTCCAGCCCCATTTCACTCTGAAGGAGGCCTTCGCCTTCGTTTCGTGGCCCCCTCTATAATTGGAAACTCTTAAAGTCGCCCACTGTGTTGCTGGTTTACTTGATAATGAAGGCCTACCTTTGGCTCAACTCCTTGGTCAGACATTTCATTGGTAACAATCCTCCCTTCTATATGGTCAAGTTAACTCTCACGAAACAATGGGGACCACTTGGTTGAGATCTTCTTGATGGACAATGAGTTTTTTCATTTTTAAGTTTTTTGATGAGCAAGACAAGCTGCGTACCTTAGAAGGAGGCCCCTGGCTTGTTGGGTAGGCAGCCCATTTTTCTTCAGCATTGGCAGTTGGCACTGTCAACTTCTTTTCTTATGCACAGGGTCGATCTCTCTTCAATTCCGCTTTGGGTTTCCTTCCCTGGACTCCCACTACACTTCTGGTGTGCTGAAGGTGATGTAGATTGACTTTGCAAAAGAAGGGGGCTGCTGATTCCATCAAACCAGACCAGCCAGCCCTAATGCTGGTCCATCGAGCCAGCCCAATATCAGAAATTACTGTTCACAAGAACAATACCAGCGAATGCTGTTCATGTGAACAGGTCTGGTGCCCCATATGGACTGCTAGAGTGGTGAAATCCTTGATGGGTTTGTTTAGGAGTGGCTTGGATTTGTTTCCATAGTTTGAGTTTCCTTCTCTGTTATTAGTTGTTTGTCTCTGCTTGAAGATAAGTTATTTGTTTCATTTTTTATGCCTTATTTTTACGTCAAACCAAGTAGTTAGGATTGAAAACCCTTCTTTGTCTTGGTTCTCTTTTAGTTGATAGTCTTCTTGGCCAAGGAATTCAATTTCCTTTTTCTTTACTTTCTAAAATTGTGAAGGCTCTCAAACCTATTCAAAGAGAAGCAATTGTAGCCTTTTGACAGAGATTTCGATTAATAAAAATTGAGAGTTTACTCCATGTCTCCATGCCTGGGAGAGTCACTTTGAGAGGGTGAGATGCCTAGGGGAAGATGAGAGGCCTGAACCATGCTACCCTCCTTCTTCTCCCTTCTCTACCCTCCGTTGATTTCTGTTCTTTCTTTTATTTTATTATTAGTTTTGAGTGAGTGTTTGAGAGTTAGTTACACTCAGATTGAAGCCTTGAAGAACATCAGCAGCTTGAGTTTGAAGATCAGCCAAGAACTAGAAATTGGTCGAGCCTGGGTAGGCCCAATTGAGCCTGGCCCAATCGCTTGACACCCATAATCCAAGATAGCCCTTCTGAAGATGAAACTGAGTCATCCATCCATTCTCTCAAATTTAACAGAGCTCCGGGCCCTGATAGTGTCGGTATATGTGATTCTTTTCCTCAGCCTGAGTCATCATAAAAAATATTTTATCAAAGCTAGATCAAGGGTATTCATCACACCTTCCTTTGCCTCATCCCTAAAAAAGAAGGTGCCTCTACTATTATTAATTTCAGGCCTATTTCCTTATGCAAACTTTTATACAATTTCATTGCTAAAGTGCTTGCCAATAGGCTTATGCAAGTGGTTTATTTACTTGTTAGTCATAACCAGTCGGCCTTCTTTCCGAGGAGAAGCATCAGTGAAAATATCCCCTTTTGCAACAAGATTGTAAGAGGATTTGATAGAAAATACCATCCTCTGGTTGCCCTTATGAAGATTATCCTACAAAGCTTTCGATTCTCTGAGATGGGATATCATCTTTTCGATTATGATCAAAATGGGCTTCCCCCTGATGTTTGTTAACTGGATTCATCACTGCATCTCATCTCCTTACTAGTTACTTCTCAGTTTTGCTTAATAGTAGTCCTGCCAGGTACTTTTTATCATATTTGGGAATTTGCTAAGGCTGTCCGCAATCTCTTTATATTTTCTTCTTGGCTCTTGAAGTTCTCTCCAGAAGCATTCAGTGGTGACTGATCAACAACTCATCTATCCCATCCATAAGTGTAACACCATTTAACTTTGTCACCTCACCTTTGTTGATGATTTGATGATCTATTCAAAAGCCAACATTATCTTCTTGGAGACCCTTTTTTTTTTCTTTTTTTGGGTGAGGGTCTCTATTGTTGACAAAGCTTATTTGCTTGATAAGACTTTCTTCACTCTTGGCCATCTTCTAGTTAAATATTTGGGGCTGCCTTTGATTCCAATTGGATTGACTGCCCACCATTGCACTCCCATGTTACATCTCATCAGGAAGCAGCTTCAGTTGTGGAAAGGGAATGTTCTCTTATAGTCTTATGCGGGTCGGCTAGAACCAAGGTTCACGGTATCGGGTTTCAACCCCTGGGGAGCAAAATTCGATCGAAACCTTGGAAATTTCGAAGATACCGGGGAATTTTTTCCGGTATGGTGGAAACTTAGGTTTCGACCCCCAAACAATATTTTTTTGTCTGATTTTGTATGTACATCCTATTTTAAACATTTCTAACGCATTCACATCACTAGTTTCATAAAAAAAACACATAAAGTTTTACTTGTGTAGTGAACCAAAGGTTCGATAATCATTACGCTGACTTGTTGACTTAAATGCTGAAACTATGTTTCATAATGACTATATATAGTCTACAATCTACATCAAGACATAAGACATAATCATAATGATCCAAAATAAATAAAAATATTACGTCATCAACAGTTATCTATCAACACCCAACAGTAATGACTCAAGTAATCAACACTCGAAAGTAGTGATTCAATTCCAAATGGTATCTAAGCGGTTCCATCCAAGTAGTGACTGACTACCCTGAAAGCATGCATGTTATCTTTTCTAACATTATTTAGTAAGCTTTATATACCTTTTACATAAAAAATCACATCAAATCATAAAAAATCAACATTAAGTCACATTAAATTGTAAAGAATCAACATTTAGAGAAATGCTCTTGTTCTATAATAAGTTTGACTGGTCAAATGATTTTTATTTTTACATGAGACTTTTTGTATTAGGTATAACATAAAACCACCTTTCCAATAAGTCTAATATTACTTCAATCTGAGTTGTAATGACATAGTTATGCTCCGGTCCAACTTATTTTAAAGTGCGCGAATGCTATTAAAATCGCCTAAATGAAAACAATTTTATGGATATCAAAACAAAAGATTATTTTATTGGACTTTTGGTTTTTAGCAATGTTTTAACAATATAGAATTTATAAAATTTTCATAATTGAGAAAAATCCTAGCATTTAAAAGTTGAAAATCAAAATTGAAAATCGCTCCTATAACCAAAATCCAGTTTTTGTTCTTGGACTGAGGGGTTGACTTTTTATCCTTTAGAAATTTGATTTTTAAACTGTTTTTATTGAATTCAAATAGGGGGTATTTCTTTATTTATGAATGATATCTTAAGTAAATGAAACCATTTACTTAAATGATATTTGGCATAAATAAGTGCCAGAACACTGTTTCCCTAAGTTTGGTAGTCAAAAGATGAAAATCTCCATTGTTTTCCCAAGTTTCCCACACTTGGGAGAAAAAAACTGCACAAGAGAAGGTCGAAATTTCCCATGTTTTGGTCGAAACATGGGAAACATGGTCGAAACCAATTGAAACCTGGTCGAAACAGTGGATTTTCGAAAGTCACCAGAAGTTTCGTTTCGACCTCTGGCGATAGCTGCGAAAATTTCACTTGTTTCGCTCGAGTTCTTGACCCATGGTTGGAACTCATCATATCGGTTCTCCAGGTTATGGTACTTATGGGTTACCTGGCGCTACTATCAGAAGTTGCAACTTTTTGCGCAAGAAAAATAGCCTGCCATACACGTATTGACCAGTGTTCTTATAACCACAATTAACATCACTACGGTCAGGCTATCGAACACGGGGTTAGAAGTGAATTACGAGTCGGACCAAGTGACAACCAAGCAAGGGGTGAGCCCCTATTTGAGTCAGGCGTGCACCAAAAAAAGAAAGTCCTTCTGCGCCTTAGCTGTCTCGAGGTCAACTCGCTTTACCAAAGTGAGGGGCCGCTAGATAAGGCATTGAGCGACCCAAGATCAACATCAACAGAAGCAACAAATCTATGAACATTGGTCGTTGAATCCACTAATGCGTGGGGCAGAGGGCTCGTAGTACCCCCTTTTCTTGATCCAACCGTTTCTTAGGGAGCATGTGCACCAAAAGCAACGAGTCACTTTCTACCTCAAACCCAAAAAGATGCAGTTCCTTACCAATTCTAATACCATTCAAAACTGCTCTCGTTGGAGATCGGTAAGCGACCAGCAGCTTATAATAATCAGCCAATCACATTTTTGCATGGATCCTTGTGTTCGTCCTTACTTTGATACATGTAGCCAACCCCATTAAGTTGGGACAAGGCTTTGTTGTTGTTGATGTTGTTGTTGTTGTTCACACTACTATCAAAGACTTGAAATCCCTTATTTGCCTTTGATTCCGGCTAAATTGACTGCCCACTATTGCGGTCCCATGTTACATCTCATCAGGAAGCCGCTTTAGTTGTGGAAAGCAAACTTCTCTCTTATATGGGTCAGCTAGAACTCTCAAATCTGTTCTTCAGGCATCGTACATCTATTGGTCTGGTATTTATGGGTTACCTCACACTACTATTAAGACTTCGAATCCCTTATGGCTGCATTCCTTTGGAAAGGTACAAAATCCTCAAAATTTCTTCACCTTATTAGTTGCGCTGCCATCTGCCTTCCAAAAATTGAGGGAGGGCTTGGTTTGAGGCATATCATAGATGTCAATTCTGCTGGCATTTATAAGCTGATTTGGAAGATTGTAACGAAGAAGAAACGTATCTGGGTTGACTAGATATACTCGGTCTCCATTGCTCTGACTCCATTTGGAACGCCCCTGTCTTGTCTGATGCTTTTTAGTTTGGCTTAAGGGCTCTCCAAGTATTCTTTGGAGGCTGACATTCTAATTCTTGGTGTTTGGACCCCTCTGGTCTCGCGCTTTCCCCTACTCACTGATATGTGGAATTCTTTGCTGTCCATTGCTGGCTCCCATCATAGTAGAGTATATTCCATTAATGTAAGATTGTATCACTTGTGGGCAATAATGTAAGATTGGTTTGCAAGTGATCCAATCCCAGGTAGGATCCTTAGTAAATTCAATAAAATATGATAGTATGAACAAAACAGAAATAAAAGAATGAAAGGAAGAATGGGGTAGGGGAATACGTTGGGTCGAGCATTTGACTCTTCCCTAGGGCATTTCACCCAAGTTGTCTCTCACAGTCACAACACTGCATCTCACAGTTCTCCGACACAAAGCTTTTTTTTTTTTTCCATTCAATCAAATTCGTGTTCAATGTTATAGCCACTTACAAACTTATATAGAAGACTCAAAATTGATTCAAACATTAAAAAGGAAAGGCCTAACCCAATCCTTAACTAATTGGGAAACCTAAACTGACTAGAAATTGACAAGACAAAGAATATATACTCAAAACAGGACTCTAACTAAACTAATGAATTAAATCCTGTTTTCCTAATTTTTACCCATATTTTAGTCTCATTAAAGTGGCCTATTACAAAGAAAACTTGGGATCAAACAGCCAACATATAAATAACCCAACCCAAGGCGTATTTGCAATAAAATAAGCCCATTAAGTGACTTATCTGCTTCAATTCGCTATCTCTTAAAAAAAATTCGTCAAATTTTGTAGAGTGTGAGGGTGATTATAGCATGGTGCACGTCACTCTTCTAGTTGTAGAAAAATTTAGGTAGCTCTTTGATAATAAGGATGTAGTCTAGAATATGAGGAACTCGATCTTCAAGATACTTTAATGGGATGATGAACTCCACATGCTCAGCTTCAACAACCTCAAATGTATCCATGGGATCATCTATATGAACCCCTTCAACCACTATGTTCCTGACCTGCACAATTTCAATCTCAAGCTCCTTAGGATCTTCCTTTTGGCTGTTCACAGGCATCACATATGTTGAAGCACCATTTTCCTTGGGTTCCTTGTCCATAATTGTGACTATGTTGCTTTCGACTTCATCCACATTAATCTCTCTGATAGGAACATCAATGACTACCTCTCCCTCGACAGTAGGAGTGGCTGGATTTTCACCAACACTAACCTCAACTTTTGACTTTGATTAATTGATCAAAGGTGTCTTCTCTTGTGCAATAGAGGCCGATGATTCCTTCATGCTCTTGTCAATTGCGGGTGGCTTTGGAAATCTGGTGGAGGGAAGTACATTCTTCTTTTATGCTTAGATACGTACATGCACGCCTTTCACAGACTCTGCATTTGATTCAAGCACAATCAATCATTTGGGAGTAAGCATATTAAAGTCGTTGTGTCTCTTTCAAGTTGTAGGAGTCAAAGTAGATGTTCAATTCTTTTACCCAATCAAGGAACATGTATGAAGAAATTTTCTCACGAAATTCATGTGGCTCCATCTTTGTTCTGGCTAGGCTCTGATACCAAATAATGTAAGATCGAATCACTTATGGCAATAATGGAAGATTGGTTTGTAAGTGATCCAATCCCATGTAGGATCTTAAGTAAATTCAATAAAATAAGATAGTATGACAGAATCACACCTTCTTATGCCTCATTCCCAAAAAGGAGGGAGCAGCTTCCATGAATGACTTCAGACCCATCCCTCTCTACAATCTCCTCTATAAATTCATTACCAAGATCCTTGCTAACAGGATTCAAAAGGTGATTGATTCTCTTGTTAGCCCAAATCAATCCTCCTTCATAGTAGGTAGGAGTATTGTTGACAATATAATCCTGCCATGAGATCGTTAGGGGGTTTGATCGAAAGAATCACTCCCCAGTGCCCTCCTCAAGATCGACATCTATAAACCTTTTGACACAATAAGCTGGGATTTCATCACGAATGTGCTGCTTCAAATGGCTTTCCCCCCCTTCTTTGTTCATTGGATCCGCACTTGCATTTCCTCTCCCCACTTCTCCGTCCTTGTGAATTGTAGCTCAGCTTGCTACTTTCCCTCGGGCCTTGGCATTTGCCAGGGATCTTTCCCTCGAAATCCTCTCCCGCTCTATGCAATCTGCCACGGATATTAATCTCATGTCCCCTATCCCCAAGTGCAAAAATCTCCTCCTCTCTTACTTGGCTTTTGTTGATGGCATTATGATCTTCTCCAAGGCTGAACCCCTCTCCATTAGTACCATCATGTCCTCCCTTCATTCCTCTGAAAGCCTCTCGGGTCTCAAAATCAATCTTCTTAAGTCTAACATTTTCCTCTTTGGTATCTCTCAAGAGACAGAGGAAACCATCAGGGCATTACTAGTATCCCTCTTGGTTCCCTTCCTGTTAAATACATGGGTCTTCCTTTTATCTCCTCTAGGCTTTCAGCCCACCATTGCACCCCCTTGCTTGATCATCTCAGAAAGAAGCTTCAACTATAGAAAGGCAAACTCCTCTCTTTCGTTGGCCTCCTTACATTGATTAGGTTAGTCCTCTTATCTCTGTACCTTTTCTGGTCTGGCACCTTCATCCTCCCTGCCTCGATTATCAAATCATTTGAAGGTCTACTTTACTCTTTCCTTTGGAAAGGCTCGGACTCATCCAGATTCTCAGGCCTCTCAGTTGGAAAAAAGTCTGCCTTCCTAAATCCGAAGGTGGCCTTGGGATTAGGAGAATTAAGGATGCCAATTCAGTTGGTGTCCTTTAAGTTCATATGGAAAATTGCGTCCAAGCACAAAAGCATCTGGGTCGACTGGATTTACTCTGGTCTTCTGAAGTGCAACCCCATCTGGACGGCCCCTTCCATTCCGGATGCCTCCTGGATCTGGAGGAAGGTCCTTGAGCATAATCTGTTGCTCTCTCTGTCATCTCTCACTCCATTGGCAATGATCTCTCTACCTCCCTTTGGAAAGACCACTGGCACCCTTTGGGTGTTCTTTCTCACCTCCTTACCCCTAGAGTTATCTACTCCTCTAGTCTCTCTTCTACAGCCATGGTCTCCTCTATTCTCTTCTCCTCTGGCTGGTCTCCCCCACGGCCCCCTCCCCTTGTTGACCTCTATCCTCTCTCCCCCCTGTCCCCCCGGCCATAGAGGAAGAGAAGATGTCTGCTTTTGGCTCCCCCTCCTCTAATGGGATTTTCTCCTCCGCTTCAGCCTGGTCGCACATTAAACTTCCTTCCCTGATCGTTCCTTGGCACAAGATAGTTTGGTTTAAGGGTCATATTTCCCATCACAGCTTCACCCTCTGGAGATGCCTTACCAACTGTCTCCCCACTCAATCCTTCCTTATCCATCGTTGCATCTCAGCCATCCCTGTTTGTTGTCTCTGCCCCTCGAGTGTTGAAGGCATCCCCCATCTCTTCTTCTCCTGCCCCTTCTCTGCTAAGGTTTGGAAGTTAGTGTTGTCGAAATGCTGGCCGAATACCAGACCCATTCTCCCCTTTGATAGAGAATGTATCTGGATTGACATGACTTTCCCTGGCCCTTCCATTTGCGACATTGTGGTTAAACTGGCTTTCTGTGCCACCATCAACCACCTTTGGATGGAGCGCAACATTCGTAAATGGACCCCCAAATCTAGGTCTCCGGACATGATTTGGAAAGCTATCTACTTTGATATTACCTCCAAAGTTCATAGCCTTCTTAGCCCCCTCCCCCGGCCTATCCCCATATCCCCAAAGAATTCCCACATCATCTCCTCTTGGAACCTACAGGTGGACCTCATCCAATATGATTGACTTCCCCCCCCCCTCTAGCCCCTTTTGTCTCTTTTGAGCTTTTGTGTTTTTGTTCTTTGTATTTGTTTCCCTTGGGGCTTGCCTTTCCCTATTGGCTTAGGCTCCCCCCCCTTTTCCCCCTGTATATTTTTCTCCTCTTGGTAATGAATTATTTATTCATTAAAAAGAAAAAAAAAAAAAAAAAAGATAGTATGAACAAAACATAAATAAGAGAATGAAGGGAAGAATGGGGTAGGGGAATATGTTAGGTCGAGCATTTCACCCAAGCTGTCTCTCACAGCACTGCATCTCACAGTTATCTGGCACAAAGCTTTTTTTTTCTTTTCATTCAATCAAATTCGTGTTCATTGTTGTAGCCCCTTACAAACTTATATAGCAGATTCAAAACTGACTCAAAACACTAAAAAAGAAAGGCCTAACCCAATCCTTAACTAATTAGGAAACTTAAACTGATTAGGAAACTGACGTAACAAAGAATATAGACTCAAAACAGGACTTTAACTAAACTAATGAATTAAATCCCGTTTTCCTACTTACTACCCATATTTAGGCCTATTAAAGTGACCCATTATGAAGAAAACACATGAGATCAAAGGCCCAACACATATATAACCTAACTCAAGGATTATCTGCATCATCTATTTTCGGGATTACTGCCCCTTTAGGTCTCTTTAGCTCTAAAGTGGCTTGGGATTGTCTGGACCCGAGGCACTACATCTCCTTGGCGCAATCTTGTTTGGTTCAAGCATGACATTTCTCACTACAATTTTATTGTCTGGTGAACCCTCTGCAACTACCTTCCAACGTAGTCATTCCTCATCCACCGTTACATCCTCGTATCTCCCCTGTGTTGCGTTTGGTAAAACTTGCCGGAAGATATCTATCACTTATTTTTTTCTTGTCCCCTTTCCTTTTCTATTTTGGAAAGGGATCCTCACTAAATGCTGGCTTAGAAGTTGAAGAATTCTTCCATTTCAGAGGGAATGGGTCTAGGTTGATATGTCTTTTGCCGGTTCTTCCCCTTGTGATATTGTGGGCAAGCTCATCTTCAGTGCCACCATCAACCAGATTTGGATGGAGAGTAACCTCAAGAAATGCACCTCTAATTCTCATTCTATTCATCAGATCTGGGATTCCATTTCCTTTGACATCAAAGCCAAGTTATCAGGTGTTTCTTCATCTTGTATTGACACCTCAAGGAACAGTCACATTGTTGTATCGTAGGGCCTCTCCCTTTGATTGCTCGGAGTCCCTCCCTGGTTTCTTGAGCTCAGATATTTATTCATGAACTTGGTGGGTTTGGCCATAGGCCATACATCCATGTATAGAATTGATAATCTGACTCTTTAATACTCCTAAAATGACTTGGAACTTAAGTTACTGGTTGGAATAGCTAAATCGACATGTATTTGATACTCCTTACCAAAACAAAAAGGGAAAAAAAAAAAAAAAATCAAACTAGGACTCTAAAATTCATAGCATATCTGAAAAATAAAAATCAACCAATAATCCTAACAACTCTAGGACTTCTAACATAAAAAAGGACAATAAATACTGGCTCAAATGACCCTATGAATTTGAACTAAGCACATTTTACGTATCTTTTATTTCAAGCTTCTACACACATAGGTCTATTAAAGTGGTGAATTGTAAAGAAATAAACCCCTTGGACCATTTGCCCGGCATATATGTAACCCAACCCGTGGCTGGAAATAAGCCCATTTATGTGATTTTCCTGCATCCTTAATTGCTGTTGGGTTTGAATGAACAGTCACCTGGTCTCTTAAAGAAATTTTGAAATTTCTATTTAATTTTGGGGACCAACACTGACGTGAACTCTCTTTAAACTTCCGTCAATTTGTATTGTGTTTTAGTTCTTCATTCTTTGTACTTCATAATTATATAATGCTGTTTTTTTCATGCCGTTGTCTTTTGAAGTTTGTGATCTTTAACTTTCTTGCTTGGACATTGTATTAGATAAAGGAATTGGAAATTGATTTCAAGCAGAAAGAAAAGTTCTCTCACCAAGCATTAGAGCGCTATAACTTTTGTAAGTATATATTTGAATATGAAGTGCGTTTCATTTTTTTTTTTTTTTTTTGTTTGGGTGGGGGGGGGGGGGCTTAAAATTGCATTATAACTTGTCCCGCTTGCCAAATTTTTGTTTTTGTCCTTGTCGAAGATTTAGTGCGCATTGCATAGTCAACATGTACCTTCTAAAAAATGAAAAGGGACATTGCAAATTAATAGTTTGCAATAATTTATTACTTTGACTTGATTTAACATAGTTTTTTATATTTCAAAAAAATTCTTAGTAGGAGAAAAAGCATGGCTATGTTGTAATGCAGTGGCAAGAGTACAATGAAAAGCTAAGAGAAAGAAGATACAGAGAAGGCTGAAAGTATTCTTGCAAGCAAAAACTTTAGGTTAATAGATAGCCTAAAACCTAAAGAAAGTGATAAAGGGGCATGTCCAATACCTTTTCTTCTCTCATGGGAGTGGGGACACACAAGCATGGAAGGAATAATGAAAATGGCACTGTAATTCTATTTAGCAGAAGAGCGTTGCATTAGGGATATTTTTATTTTCAAGTTCTTCTAGAAGTAAAACGTAATCAGGATTTATTTACATGTTGTCAGTTCGTGGTGGGGATTCTAGTTTTGGGAACTTGAATTTAGTTAACACTTAATTCTGGGTTTGTTCTAATTGTTTTTTCTACCTCTCCTTAATTGGGGAGCACTTGTGGGAGTTACGAAATTTGTAAGTAGTAAATTGTTAGTCTAAGATTCAAAATCTTAAAGTTAGTCTTAAAATTAGGTTTTTTTTTTTTAAGTTACTTTGTTGGGCTTGGCTGCTTTTAATTAATGATCATATAAACTGAATGATGTAAGGTATGTCCACTCTAGGAAAACAACCCCAATGGTAAAACAACCCAACCAATCACAGATCTGATCGCATATTAGAGAATCTAAACAAAGCAAAGTAAGACCCAAAGGTAGGGCTGAAATATTACTCTGAGAACAGGGAAATTAGATGCTTCACACCTGATCAGATTTGGCGCAGTGTTGGATAGAATAACCTTCAAAGAAGCCCCCAACAGAGCAGCAACAATACAGCAGCAGTTGAGGCAAACCCTGGCTGAAACAGGTTTCGGCCAGAGTAGGGGAGAAGGCCTGTGGCTGGTTGGAACAGGCTGAAAGCCTGGTCGAGTGGTCCCCTGGTTTCTACGAACCCTCCAAAGGGCTTCCCAAACAGAGATCTCGTTGGGGAGTTATGATGAAAATTGATTGAAGCCCAAAACCATGACACCTGGCTGAAATCGATCCTTCCCTTGGCTGCTTTCAAGCTGGTCCATTGATGGTGTTTCTAGGCTTCAACAAACTTGCTTTGATCACTCAAATTCTCTTTCACAGCAAACAAATAAATGGAAAATTAGAAAAGAAAGAGATGGATGGAGTTGTGATAGATGTGGGTGGGATAGGCTATCTCAGCCTGGGCCTCTCATCGACAGCTATCTCAGCTGCTGATCCATCCTATCTCAAGAGGTTTTGGAGCTAAAATGGCTGCAATTTATCAAGTCTTCAATAATTCAAAAATTGGAACAACAATCTCTATTTTATAGAGAGTAGACAGCCTTACAATTAGGTAACTAACCAATTAGGAAGCTAATATTACTTTGGCTTCTCCTACTGACTTAAACTTATAAGTATGGAAACCCAGGTTGGCACTAAGAAGGGGGTGAACAGTGCCTTAAAAAAATCTTTCCGAAATGACCTTGATAGTTATTTCTCTCTGATGGCATTTCTTGTATTTCACTCAGCCTTGTGTCAGCAATGTCACTAAGGAGAGAGTCAAAATACACACAATCTTGTGATTGTCCACCGTGCGACCGCTCAGTTGCCTAGGTCTACCAGACAACCACACCCATCGTGCAAGCATACACATCCATGCATTCCAGCACGCACATACAAACATGATACACAAGATATATTTGTTCGGTTCACCGCCTACTCCATGGAGCAATACCCTTTCTGGGCTTCATATGTTGTTCAAACACTACTATCTTTTGATTACATTGATAATCCAGGTGCTATTCACCTGCTTCAACCTGAGATTGTATTCAAGCTAGGGTTACACCACCCCCCACCCCCCCTTTACAATGAGTATGATAAAATAGATGAATACAAGCACCCCTTGTTACAAATAATGCCTTAGGTTTTGCTGCATTAACAATCTAGGTCATACAAAATAAGACTTGGTTTGAAGAGGTTACTTCCCTTGACTAGCAAGGGGTGAAGAGCTGCTCAGAGATTCTCAGATGTATACTGGAATCTTCAACTCTCTTTTGATGGAGAATCCTGAACCTTTAAGCGTAGGTGATCCTAGTCTTTGTCTTCTTCCTCTTTCTCACACTTGTAACAAAACCTCTTTTTCTTCAACACAACTCAACCACCATTTCAATTTCTTCAATGCAACTTCAATGGTCTCCTCAAGCTTTTTCAAGTCTTGAAATGGCTTTGCATGTGAAGTCTCTCTACTAATCTTCTATTTCTTTTCTCCTCTCCTAGGGTTTGATTCTATTCTTTTCTTCCTTCTTCACGTTCTTCTCTTTCTTGTCTTTCTTGCAAGGATGCTTCAATAAATCCAACACACCTTCAATATACTTTGTTATAAGCAAGGTTCAAGAACTTGTTTTGTTTCAGTGGTTTCGAAACAGCATACGTTTTCCCACGTGTTTCACTATTCATTTTGGGGGCTAATGGCTGAAGTGGCCGAAGTTAGCGAAATGAAATGACCGAGATGGCTGAAATTTCGACTAAATAGTTCGTTTTTGGGCCAAAGGAGTGAAATTTCGAAATGAAATGACCAAAATGATCGAAATATGATCAAGATGACCAAAAAATGTACTTTTGTGTTTCATATGCCATTTCATTTCAGTTAAAAAAAAAAAAGCAAAATATTTAAAATTTCGATGAGATATTGCCGAGTTTTCGAACCATAGATATAAGTCAATGGAAGTTCAAAAATGGTTGTTGGAGACACTTCAATGCAATCAAAAGCTCCCATTTTCCTCTTTCTTCTCTTTTCTCCTCTATTTTGTTGCTGATTTTTATTTTTTGTTTTTGAAGAGTTGTTAATGAAAGCCCTAAAATCCACCTAAAAAGGTTCAACAAAAGCCCCAATATCATGTATGGTTTAACCACCCGATTCATACTAGAATCTACTCTGACAGATTGACCTTATTTTAGTGTGGGAGGCATAACTTTTTATATATAACTCCAAATGAACCGATTCTTTTTTTTTTTCCCCCCTGAAAGTAGACTATAAACTCTACAATTTTTCCAGAAATATCCTTCCTCTAACGCTTTTTTGAAAGAGCTTAAAATTGGACTCAAAGTAAAGTGAACTGAACTTGTCAAGAGAAACTTGGTTGGCTCTGTTTTGGAGCAACCATACCGAAATGATCATATCTCTCTCGTCCAAACTCCGATTGACTCGATTCTTTTTCCTACAATTAGAAGACTCGAGGCATTACATTTCTCATGTTTATAGTTTCAACTCAAATACACTACACGGATCCCAAAAATGGGCTTGAACCCAACTAATGTGTTAGACATTGCCTTTTTCAGCTTACACTTTAGCCTGAAGAACTTGTTGTAACTTTTTATTCCGATATTCGATCAATAAGTTTTTAGTTGCGTTAGACTCACGGTTCAAGGATCTACAACTTATGTGTTCATGTCTCTTTCTAAAATTTTCATCCAGATTTCCGAAAATGCCCTCAAATGTGCTGCCTTTGCATAAACCAATGATTTCTTTACTTCTAATGAAGGGTCCTTCACACGCTGCTTCCACTTCACACTTGCAACATGTGACATGCTTTTAAGAACTGCTGTACCAATATAGTGACCGTACACAACCATCTCTTCACTTCTGGCCACCTCATCACATCGTGAACATATTGAAATTGCCAAAATACCCTTGGTGATGCTACTTACCTATAAAAGGACAAAAAAACCCTTCACGTCAACATCCTCATGACCATGGTACTTGTCTCATGTGAATTAATGGAAATAGCCCTATAAGGTGTACTCACAGTTCTTGATGTTGTACCATAACCAAACGGCTTATATCGCCACGACGGAGTCTTGTGCACTTCTTCCGGTATTGTGGGACCATACACAATTCTTCAAGCACTGTGAGGCCCACTAGCACATGTCACCATCATAATCTGGAGCTTGTTCTTGTAGACTGGTACTCTGCCATCTCTGATACATTGTCATCTCTGCCATATGTACTCCTTTGTTGACTCAAACTTTACTATGTTGACAATAATGACAACACTAGGTACACTGTGTGAACAACACACTCTGTACTTATAGCTACCATCTGTACTATTGCTCTGCTAATTGCGAAATGAATTGTCCAACTAAGTTTGACTGGTCAGGTGACGGACGACAAGACCTTCCCCTTCCGGGATGATTGATTGACGGACGGCCTCTTCTCCCTGCCGAGTGGCCTCATGGCTTCCTCCCTAGCTGGGGCTTCCCCCTCTCTGGCTTTCCCTGACATCCCCACCACTGCAGCTCCTTCCTCCACGGCCACTACCCCTTCTCCGATACCGTCCCCTCTGGGTGTTCGAAGGAACTCCCATTACAAGCATTCAGTTTCTCCCCTAGAAGCCTTCCACTACACTTTGTCCCTTCCACCATCGCCGATGGCTCCATCACTGCGGTCTGTCCCAAAGTCTCCTGGACTCTGAGGCTTCTCATTGGAATAATTCCCTTGTTGGACATTTCTTAGGAAAACGACCTCCCTTCCATCTTGTTAAGACGTCCCTCATGAAACAATGGAGACCTGTGGGTATGATTGATACCTTTCTCCTTGACTATGGCTTCTTCTTATTCCGATTCTCTGAGGAGCAAGAGGGGATGAGATGTCTAGAAGGAGGCCCTGGTTTGTTGGAAGATCTCTAATTTTTTTGAGGCCTTAGCACTGTCACATGTTGCTCAATAGGACAAAGCTTTCCACCATCCCCATCTGGGTCTCCCTTCCTGGGCTCCCATTGCATTTCTGGTGTTCTGAAGGTCTTAGTGTTGTTGGTTCAGTCTTGGGAACCCCCATTTGCTCTGATGCTCAAACCGAAGGCCTAAGACTGCCTTGCGTTCGCAAGAATTTGTGTGAAGGTCGCTGCTGCGGATGATCTTCCACCCTTCATCTCCATTCAAGAAGGGGACGAATTTTCCTTCTAATAATTTGTTCATTACGACTGGAAGCCCCCTCATTGCCTTAATTGCAAAGTTTTTGGTCACAACACTGCCTCTTGCTCTTTGAGGTCGACTACCAGAGATTCTAATGGCGGCATGCAGGTTGATGCCACTGCCCCCTTTAACCTAATGTCTGAAGGTTGTCGTCGACCATCTCTCCGGCCTCCGGCGAGAGGCAAAGAATGAAATCGAAGAAGCAATCCCTCAAAGCAAGTCAGGATCCCCATGCAACATCTGCCGTCAGAGAATCCCTGGACTAAAGCCCGTACATGCTGGACAAAACCGCTTTGCTCCTCTAGGCCAAGACGCTAACAGCATCAAAGCCCCAACTTTGCTTATCGGTTATGTTGATGGTGACATCCGAGACTAGTCTACGACGAGCCATGCTAGATTTGATTCTAACGATTCCGCAAAAAGTTTCAAAGAAAGTGCCGATGAGAACCCTACTGGAAATTTTGCGTTAGACTTCTCTAGCTCTACAACCGACGATAGCACCTCGGACTCTGATGGTAGCACCTCGGATTTTGATGGAGACCAGTCATCCTCAATATCTCGAGCCTCGAAGCCCTCCTCTCCAGCGACAAAACCAGCTGCGACAATCTCTCCAAGATGTATCTCACCTCCTACTTTATCAATGGCGTTAGTTGATACCCCTCTTATCAACGTAGAGATGGCATGTGCCCTTGACAGCACCAGTTTGAAGCTCTCAGCGTTAACTGAGACTGCTTCTTCATAGCCTGACATAGTTGTCAAGGCGACGCCAAGGCGACGCCTTGGCGTCCAGGCGGTTTGCCTGGGGCCTAGGCGACAGCCGCCTTGTTGCATATCATTCAAGTAAATGTTTTTAATATTTGTTATTTCATTTACTTAAGATATTATTCATAAATAAGCAAATACCCCCTATTTGAATCCAATAAAAATAGTTTAAAAATCAAATTCCAAAAGGATAAAAAGTCAACCCCCCAGTCCAAGAACAAAAATTGGATTTTGGTTATAGGGACGATTTTCAACTTTTAAATGCTAGGGTTTTTCTCAATTATGAAAATTTTATAAATTCTATCATGTTAAAACATTGCTAAAAACCAAAAGTCCGGTAAAAAAATATTTTGTTTTGATATTCATAAAATTATTTTCATTTAGGCGATTTTAACAGTATTCGCGCACTTAAAAATAAGTTTGACTGAAGCATTACTTTGTCATTGCAACTCAGATTTAAGTAATCTTAGACTTGTTTGAAAGCTGGTTTTATATTATAACTAATACAAAAAATCTCATGTAAAAATAAAATCATTTGACCAGTCAAACTTATTATAGAATAAGAGCATTTCTCTAAATGTTGATTTTTTATAACTTAATATGACTTAATGTTAATTTTTTATGGTTTGATGTGGCTAAATGTTGATTTTTAATGACTTGATGTGGCTTAATCTTGATTTTTTATGATACAAGGTATATATAACTTACTAAATAATGTTAGAAAATAGGAAAAATAAAAAATAACACTTGTTCGCCTAGTTCGCCCTAAGGCGGGCGCCTTCTCGCCTAAGCGCTTAGACAACCCTCTACCGCCTTGGTTCGCCTTGGCACCGTGACAACTATGTAGCCTGACCCCTTGGGCCAAACTCATGGGCCGGACCTCTTGGACCACTCCCACCTGATTGGACCTATCCCCAAAACCATTATTTCAATCATCCATGCTTGGCCTTCATCCTCTTACCAGGCCCAAAACCCCTCTGCCTATTGCTTGACCCTTACCCATCGTGCACTGGACTCAAATCTGGACCAGCCTTCGACTCACCAAAACACTTCGCCTTCTTCACCCGACTGCCCCTCCTCGTTTGAAAAAACCAATCGCAAGTGTAGTCCCAAAAAAGCCAAGTGGAAACCTGGTGCTAAGTCTTCCATGCACCCTGTCTCCTTACACACTCTTTCCCCACCTCCTCCAGTGCTCCTCGGGCCTATCAGAGAAGAAGCAGATCCCGGGCTATTATAGATTCTACTGAATCTACCTCTCTGGAGCATTTGTTGCCCTCCCCCATTTGTAACTGATGTCGCAAGGCATTTTGTGGAACTCCAGGGGCCTTAATTGCCCCTGTAAACATGCGGCTGTGCGTCACCTCATTAAAGAACACATATCCTCCTTTTGTTGCTTGCTGGAGACCCATGTCAAAGAATCCAACTTGACTAAAATCGTTTCTACCATTGCTCCTGGCTGGTCGTTTTTGTCCAACCATACCTACCACCCTAACGGTCGCATTTGCTTCTTGTGGGACAGCTCAAAGCTCGGTGTTACTCCCATTTCCTCCTCCCAATACCTCCACCTTTCCATCTTTGACATTGCCTACAACTCCAATTCTTTCCTCACCTCTATTTATGCCTCCAACAGATTGGTAGACCGAGACAACCTTTGGAATGACCTTAGACTGATTGCAAGCCAAATTGGCTCTCAGCCATGGGGGATATGTGGGGATTTTAATGTGCTCAAATTCAGTCATGAATAGAAGGGAGGAGGTCCTCCGGACATGGCTAATGTTGAGGCTTTTAATACCTGCATTGAAGACATTGTTGTTAAAGATCTTAGATGGTCTGGAATGACGTTGATGCAGTTAGGCAATGGAAGGGATCTTTTTGATTTGGGATTTTTATTTACCTTCCTTTATTGGTTAGAAATTAGTTTGGCAATCTTTTATTTAGATTTGATTTTTATTTCAGTTTCTATCTAGGCTAGTTTCCATTTTTAATTAGTTACCATTGAGATGCTTTGAATTTTCCTTTAAGCAGTCATGTAATGCACTGGAGTTTTAGATTTTGAAGTTTGAAGAAAAGAAATTTTGGTATGAAACCATGGCTGCCGGGAGTTGTTCTCCCCTCCCTGACTCTCTCTGAAATTCATTCCTCTATTTTTTCTTTCTTTTCTTCTTCATCTTTTCTCTATTCTTCTTCTTCTTCTTCTTTTTTCCTGCTCTCTTTCTCTGTTTCTTGGCGGTAGTTACAGCCCTCTTGAAGCTGATCGAACTCCCTCTCCTTTGATCTGCTTGGGCTGAGATTTGGGTTGAAGGATGCTTCCTTGAAGGCGACTCAAAACCTATAATATTAACCCCAAAGCTTTGTTCCTGTTGTGAGAAACGATCGATTGCAGGTCTGGTCTCTGTTTACCGCCTGGAGAAGTTTCAGAACTGGAATATTTCGTCTAAGCTCTCTGTTTGACATCGGTGAGGGTTGGAACCCACAGTACTAGAGATGAACTGAACTTGAAGGGCTGGGTCGATTTGAAGGAGTCTGCTGCCGCTGGTTTTTGAGTTCCATCGTGAGCTAAGGAGGAAGAAAACCTTATAAGGTAGGTTTTACATCCTTACTTTATCAGATCCCAGAAATACCCCTTATCTTCTCCTATTATTTGCAATTAACCTATTTATTTCTTAATTCCAGATTTACCTTTCCCATCTAGTACGTTGTTTCCCTTTTGAGAATTCCCCTTATATTTGAGTCATCATCTATTTGCCATTTTTCCACCCTTTATTAGAAGCTTCAAGTTATTTACAATTCTGCCATTTAAAAAATAATAATAATAATAAAAATAAAATTCAGAATAAGGGCAATAAGTCCTTATATTAAAGTTTTTTAGTTCTAGAACTATCCCAGCTGCCATATAATTATTTCTAAAGCCCTGCTTGTTTCTGAAATTACAATCAACCATTAAATTTGAGATTTTAGTCATTCTTGTGGGCCCTAAGCGATTTGATTTCAGTCCTTGGAATCCGGATCCACATCAAGTGGTCCCTAAGCGATCCGATTTCAGTCCTTGGAATCCAGATCCGCATCAAGTGGTATCAGAGCAAATTTTTTGCCTTCTCTAACCATGACATGTCACATCACCAATGTTGAGTTGCACAAGTTGTATCGTGAGGTACTTGAGAACCAAAAAGAAACTAATGCTAGGGTTGAGAAGAATGAGGCCAAATATGACAAGTTCATGGACGAGACTCAAGGTGGCCTCGCTAAGATTCTTGCCTTTATGCAAAAGTCTGAAACACGAGTCGATGAAGGACCATCTACACCTCATCCTCAGTTTAATGCCCTACGGATTGAAGATACACCTCACCAGGTGCAACGTGATCTTGTTATACTCCAAGATGTTACCTGGCAATTTTCTAACAGAGATTATGGCATCAAAGTTGAGGTTCTAGAGTTTAGTGGTGAAAAAGGACCTGAGGAATTCCTAGACTGACTTACTAAAGTGGAGAGGATTTTTGCATATAAGTCTCTTCCAGACGTGAATAAGTGTAAACTCATCCTCACTAAGTTCATTGGGTATGCATGTTCATGGTGGGATGATATACTATATGCAAGGTTTGTTAGAAGACTTGGACCTGTTACTAATTAGGAGGTTATGAAGCAGATCCTGACTGAAAAATTTGTTCCTCTTAATTATAAGAAGGTAATGTTCCATAAATTGCTTAACTTACAAAAAGGTAACAAGGATGTGGATTCGTACACCCTTGAGTTCCACAAGCTGTCTTCAAGGTGTCGACTTCAGGAAACAGTCTAGCAACGGGTGATGCATTATATCAGTGGCCTAATTACTGAGATTCGACTTGAGTTGGTTGACACTGATTTCAGGTCTGTTGATGTGGCAGTGGCTCATGCCAAGACATCTGAAGAAGTCCATTTATTGGAAAAGTATGCTCAAGACTCCTTCAGTTTATAAACCTCCACCATGTATGGAGGAAAAGAAGCCTGAAGCTCGCAGAGTTGAAGAAAAAAGGTCAGAGTTCAACAAGGATAGTGTTGGGGTGAAGAATATGATATGCCATAGTTGTGGTGAGAAGGGTCACTACTCTAACAAGTGTCCCAATAGGACTCATTCTGTGAATGCAGTAGAGAAGAAGCTGACAGAGAATAGTGAAGATGAATCTCATTTATATCCTTATCCCCTCGAGGACGATATTGTCGATGAAGAAGATGAGGATGTAGAAGCTCATTCGGCTAGCCTTTCATCCTTTTCAAATAGACTAGTTGATAAAGCTCCTCTCTTCAGACAGAAGGGTACTCTTCTGCACGGTTCTGAACCTACTGATGTTCATACAATTGTTGATACTGGGGCAGAAGCAAATTTTATATCTATTGAATTTGTTCGAACACACAACCTTCCACAGAAGCAACTTTTTAAGAAGATTCATATGTGAGGTTTTAGACCCACAGCTCGAGAAGAGGCCACTGTAGTTGTTCGAGTACACTTAAAATTGGGGCCATTACAGTACTATGTAACTTGTCTGGTCACCCCATTGACGCAGTGTAACATTCTTCTAGGGCGACCTTGGCAATGACATACAGACATTCTCTATGATGGTGCACGGAACACCATCAAAGTGAAGCAAGGAGGTCATACGTATTTAATGAGGCAACACGCATTATCAGACATGCCACGTCGTCGACTGACTCCTGCCCTAGTGACACGTCAACCTACTCTCCCTCCACTTGGAGTTATGTTCCCATCTTTTGCTTCGAGATAAGTGCCACCTCATCAGCGAGCAATTTGCAAGGGTATCTTGGGAGCACGACCTAACTCGATGGAGTCAAGTTCTTTTAAGACCAGGAGAGCTGATGCAGTTAGGCGATGGAAGGGATCTTTTTGATTTGGGATTTTTATTTACTTTCCTTTATTGGTTAGAAATTAGATTGGTAATCTTTTATTTAGATTTGATTTTTATTTCAGTTTCTATCTAGGCTAGTTTCCATTTTTAATTAGTTACCATTGAGATGCTTTGAGTTTTCCTTTAAGTAGTCATGTAATGCACTGGAGTTTTAAATTTTGAAGTCTGAAGAATAGAAATTTTGGTATGAAACCATGGCTGCCATGAGTTGTTCTCTCCTCCCTAACTCTCTTTGAAATCCATTCCTCTATTTTTTCTTTCTTTTCTTCTTCATCTTTTCTCTATTCTTCTTCTTCTTTTTTTTTTTTTCCTGCTCTTTCTCTGTTTCTTGGCGGTAGTTACAGCCCTCTTGAAGCTGATCGAACTCCCTCTCCTTTGATCTGCTTGGGCTGAGATTTGGGTCGAAGGATGCTTCCTTGAAGGCGACTCAAACCCTATAATATTAACCCCAAAGCTTTGTTCCTGTTGTGAGAAACGATCGATTGTAGGTCTGGTCTCTGTTTACCGCCTGGAGGAGTTTCAAAACTGGAATATTTCGTTTAAGCTCTCTGTTTGACATCGGTGAGGGTTGAAACCCACAGTACTGGAGATGAACTGAACTTGTATGTGATCTTTCATGAGAGGTCGACCTTACTTGAAGGGCTGGGTTGATTTGAAGGAGTCTGCTGCCGCTGGTTTTTGAGTTCCATCGTGAGCTGAGGAAGAAAACCTTATAAGGTAGGTTTTACATCCTTACTTTATCAGATCCCAGAAATACCCCTTATCTTCTCCTACTATTTGCAATTAACCTATTTATTTCTTAATTCCACATTTACCCTTCCCATCTAGTACGTTGTTTCCCTTTTGAGAATTCCCCTTATGTTTGAGTCATCTATTTACCATTTTTCCACCCTTTATTAGAAACTTCAAGTTATTTACAATTCTACCATTTAAAAAAAAAATTCAGAATAAGCCCCTATCTTAAAGTTTTTTAGTTCTAGAACTACCCCAGCTGCCATATAATTATTTCTAAAGCCCTGCTTGTTTCTGAAATTACAATCAACCATTAAATTTGAGATTTTAGTCATTCTTGTGGGCCCTAAGCGATTTGATTTCAGTCATTGGAATCTGGATCTGTGTCAAGTGGTCCCTAAGCGATCCGATTTCAGTCCTTGGAATCCGGATCTGCATCAAGAAACCTTGTGGTTTGCTTGTCGGGAGACCTTCCCCCTTCCCCTTTGTGTGATTCTTCTCATCTCCCTCCAACTCTGATTTCTCTCAGAGATTTCTTTCTTCCCTAAGGCCCTCCTCCATCAAGTGGTATCAGAGCCGGAGGATCCTCTCCTTCGTTCTCTTTTCCTTCCCTATCTTCTTCCCCATTCTTTGTTCTGGGTTTTGCATAGATCGATAACCAAAAAAAAAAATCCCAAAAGCATGTTGAAACTCTAGCCCTAACCCCTCCCTTTTCTCTTCCCTTCGATCCCCAACCAGCAAACTCCCATCGCCTCCTCTTTCTCTTTCCGCCAAAGAAAAAAACCAACCAGCCCCATCTCTGTTATCAATCCCTCCCCTTCACAGACCAACTACCGCCTCTTCTACCCTTCCCATTCTCTGCTCTGGTTTCTACCGGAACTGAGGAAAGCCAAAAAAAAAAAAAAGGTGAAGCAGAGAGAGTCGAGAGAGAACAAAATCGATTCCCCCTGATTCCGCCAGCAGCAAGTGGAAAAAAAAAAAAAAAAGGAAGTCGACGATGAACAGAATCAACGACAGCAAGCAGATTCCAAAATAGAAAAAATAAATAAAGAAAGAGCGGACGAAAAAGAAGAGAAGTGACAAGATTGAGCCAAAAGAAAAGAAAAGAGGAATCGTACCAGGTTGACGATCCTATCCTGCGACGTCGTTGGTTCCCTGGGAGTGTTTCCTTTCCTCTCGTTTGCCCTCCTCTATTGCAGCAGTGCAGCCCACCCTTCGTTGGTTCCATTGGTGATAGAGCAAAGAACCTCTATTGGTTCTCCATCTCAGGGCAGAAAACTTTCCTTCTTTCCTTTGGCAGTTTACAGTAAAACCCCAACCCCAAATCTCCTTTTTGTTTCTTCTTTCCTTTAAATTCTTTTGAGTTTTCAGAATTGCCCCTCTAATCTCCCATTATTCCTAGTTATTCCTTTTTTTTTTCTTTTCATTGCTTCCAAGTATACCTCCTTTCTCTTTCAAACGTGAGCCCCTTCTTTTGTATTTTAAGTTGAACCATTTTTTTTTCTCCAAAAAAAAGAGAAGTTGAATCCATATATTTACAGTTCTGCCACCCATTTGCCTAGTAGAGTTGTGTCTTATTTTGTGAGGTACATAGTGATGCCGAATACGAATCTGGTCATGGAATCTTTTGTGTTCAAGTTCAGAGTTCGCTTGCCTAATGGAAAGCCTGCTAAATTGTTAATTGATGAGCGACTAAATGGCAATTTTGTCTCCAGATCTGTGGTGGATATGTTATAAGAGACCAGTCAGATTTTTTTTGAGTTGGAGGATAATGTATTTGTTGAATTTTCTGTTCCTCCTTATAATGATGGTGCTTTTTGTGAAATGTTTGACTCTCCTCAGTGCATCATTAAATTAGGTTGAGGTTGGTTGGAACAATGAGACGGTTTTCTTGATCATGACAACAATGTGTGCACCCTCCAGGCTTACCACATGCGTTGAAAATTTGATCTTTATGGATTGGTTGAGTAAAAGAAAGTGATACCCCCAGTACAACCAGAAGACAAACTAGATGCATCAACCCAAGTGGAAGACCGTCCTCTTGTGGAACAGATGATGACAACAGAAAGTGAGAAAATTGTGGATCAAGCAATGAAGGGCATCAATGCAGTGCCACTGTTCACTATCATGAATTTGTTCTTCCCCATGAATTTTTGGACTTGAATGCACCTCCAAAGCTTCACATCATGGATTTTGTTTACGACGTAGACGACGAGCAATTCACCCCTGTTCGTGAGTTTTTATTGTTATCATTCTTTAAAACTCGTGGACGAGTTTTTCTCAACATCAGGGGAGTTGATGCAGAATTGATGCTTTTGAACCGGGTTGACCCTTCAGGCAATCTCAATTGAGATGAACCGGGTCCGACTGGATTTTGGATTCATTAGGATCTCTAAGATCTTATTTTATTTGGAAAATTTTTGCAATCTTTTATTTTGGGTAGTTGTTAGTTTATTAGGGAGTTACCAATTTAATTTTTATTTTGTTTCTAATTTTGTTAGTCAGAATTTAGTAAGTAATAAGTTGTTAGTATTTCAGTTTTAGATTTTGATTAGGCAAGTTTTAATTTCGATTTATTATATAAAGGCATGTAACCCAATTTAGTAGATAGATTTATGAATGATGAATTAATTGATTGGTTGAAACCTTGTGGTTTGCTTGGTCGTGAGACATTCTTCCCCCTTCCCCTTTGTGTGATTCTTCTCTTCTCCCTCCAACTCTGATTTCTCTCAGAGATTTCTTTCTTCCCTAAGGCCCTCTTCCATCAGACGTATTCTTGGGATAATAAAAGATCAGGCCAAACCCGTATTGCTTGCAAATTAGACAAAATGCTTGTTAATGAAGCATGGCTCATGGCCTTTCCTTCCTCCCATCCCTCTTTTGAAGCCCCAGACACATTAGACCATAGCGCCATCTCCCTCCTAATCCAACCTTATACTTTTTTTTGTCCTAAACCCTTCAAATTCTATGGCATGTGGATCTCCCTCCCTGACTTCCCCACCATTGTTAAGGAAGCGTGGTTAAAGCCTATCTAAGCCTTCTCCACCCTTCTTTTAGCCCTGGCCAAAAAGCTGAGGAATGTCAAAGCTGCCCTCAAAGCATGGAATACTAACTCCTTCGGGAATATTTCTTCTCTTGTTATTGATTGTAGGAATAAGCTCACTTCCATTCAGACTCAGTTGCAATCTGATCCCCTTAACATCTCTTTGGCTAATGAAGAGAAGATTAAGGTGGCCCATCTCTCCACCCTTCTCACCCAAGAGGAGAGCTTCATGAGATAGAAATCCAGGATCAATTGGCTGGAACTAGGTGACTCCAACATTGCCTACTTCCATAGATCAGTAAAATCCTGGAGCAATCATAACTCTTCACCGTGTTGAATACCTCTAATGGTAATCAGGTTCACAAAGTTGAGGAGATCAAAGATGTGGCTGTTGACTATTTCAAGAATCTGTTTAAGATGGATCCAGCTCATCCCACCTCCATTTGGGATGGTCTCCTAAATAAGTTCATCTTTGCCAACTAGTCCATTCCTCTATCCCCACTGAGGACGAGATTACTACTGCTATCTTCTCTCATAAGGCAAGCAAAGCCCCGGGTCTTGATGGCTTCAGCATGGGATTTTTTCGTCCTTATGGGAGTTTATTAAAGAGGACATGTTCAAAGCAATCAGAAGCTTCTTCTTCAACCTTAGTCAAATCAAAGGGATTAGCCACACATTTCTTTGCCTCATCCCAAAGAAAGAAGGAGCATATGCTGTGAAAGATTTTAGGCCAATCACCCTCTGCAACCTCCACTGCAAGTTCATAGCTAAAATCCTGGCAAATAGAATCAAGCTTATGGTTGACTCCATTGTTAGAACAATCGATTGGCCTTCATCCCTGGGAGAAGCATTGGAGATAACATTCTCCTATGTCATGAACTTGTTTGAGGGTTTGATAAAAAATCCCATCCACGTGTTGCTCTTATGAAGATAGACATCCACAAGGATTTCGACTCTTTGAGATGGGATTATATTGTCTTGGTCTTTCAAAGCATGGGATTCCCCCCCTGTTTTCACCAATTGGATATATCACTGCATTGCCTCCCCTCATTTCCTAGTTTTGGTGAATGGAAGTCTGGCTAATTACTTCCCTTCCTCAGTGGGTATCAGACAGGGATGTCCACTCTCCCCTACATCTTTTGCCTTGCTATGGGAGTTCTATCCAGAAGTTTACAAGTGGGCACTGATCAGAACCTCATATCTGCCATCCCCAAGTGTAAGGCCATTAAGCTTACTCATCTTGCTTTTGTTGATGACTTGATGATCTTCTCTAGAGCCGATCCATCCTCTCTTGGAAGCATTATGTTATGTTTCGTCTCAATTTGCTACAATGTCCGGTTTCCATATTAACCCTGCAAAATCTCTCATCATCTTGGCGGGTATTTCTAACACTGCCAAAGCTTCCCTTCTTGAGCAAATTGGATTTTGCATTGGGATCCTTCCGGTGAAATATCTTGGGCTTCCCCTCATTCCTACTAGGCTTTCTTCCCATCATTGCACTCCTATGCTTGATCTTATCAGAAAGCGACTTCAACTCTGGAAATGAGAGCTTTTATTCTATGCGTGTTGGCTTGAGCTCATTAGATCCGTTCTCCAAGCTTCTTACATTTATTGGTCAGGTATCTATAGGTTGCCGGTATCCATTAGTCCAATTGGAATCCATTTTTGCTTCCTTCCTGTGGAAAGGTAAAGAATGCTTTAGATTTCTTCGTCCCATCAGTTGGGCTGCTATTTGCCTTCCTAAAGCTGAAGGGGGCTTAGGCTTGAGAAGGATCAAGGATGTCAATCTGGCTAGTATAATCAAGTTTGCTTGGAAGATCATCTCCAAGAAGAATAGTATATGGGTTGAATGGGTATACTTGAACCCCCTTAAAGTTGACTTCTTTTGGACAGTGAAGATCCCAACAAATGCTTCATTGGTTTGGCCCAAGATCATTGCTATCCGCCTCTCCATCTCATCAGCCATCTCCTCTCAAATAGGCAACAGGGGAAGCACCTTCCTTTTGCTGGACCCTTGGCACCCTAAAGGAATTTTATGCCACACTTTAAGTGCCAGAAACATCTATAACTCGGGCTTATCCAAGTTTTCCCTTGTGGCTGAAATCTTATCTTCTGGCAATTGGTCCAACTCATAGTTCTACTCATAGTTGTCACAGCGCCAAGGCAAACCAAGGCGGTGGAGGGTTGTCTAAGCGCTTAGGCGAGAAGGCGCTCGCCTTAGGGCGAACTAGGCGAACAAGTGTTATTTTTTATTTTTCCTATTTTCTAACATTATTTAGTAAGTTATATATACCTTGTATCATAAAAAATCAAGATTAAGCCAAATCAAGTCATTAAAAATCAACATTTAGCCACATCAAATCATAAAAAATTAACATTAAGTCATATTAAGTTATAAAAAATCAATATTTAGAGAAATGCTCTTATTTTATAATAAGTTTGACTGGTCAAATGATTTTATTTTTATATGAGACTTTTTGTATTAGTTATAATATAAAACTAGCTTTCTAACAAGTCTAAGATTACTTAAATCTGAGTTGCAATGACAAAGTTATGCTTCAGTCAAACTTATTTTTAAGTGCGCGAATACTGTTAAAATCGCCTGAATGAAAATAATTTTATGAATATCAAAACAAAATATTTTTTTACCGGACTTTTGGTTTTTAGCAATGTTTTAACATGATAGAATTTATAAAATTTTCATAATTGAGAAAAACCCTAGCATTTAAAAGTTGAAAATCGTCCCTATAACCAAAATCCAGTTTTTGTTCTTGGACTGGGGGGTTGACTTTTTTTCCTTTTGGAATTTGATTTTTAAACCATTTTTATTGGATTCAAATAGGGGGTATTTGCTTATTTATGAATAATATCTTAAGTAAATGAAAACATTTACTTGAATGATATTTGGCATAAATAAGTGCCGAAACACAAGGCGACATGCAGTGCAACAAGGCGGCTGTTGCCTAGGCCCCAGGCAAACCGCCTGGACGCCAAGGCGTCGCCTTGGCAACGCCTTGACAACTATGGTTCTACTCAACTTGCAGATATATGGAACTCCTTGCCGACCATTCCAGCTTCCCATCAGCAGAGGCAAGATACAATTCACTAGAGGCTTTCCTCCTCTAAGCTCTTCTTTGCCAAAGTAGCTTGGGAGTTTGTCAGGATTCATGGCCCGACCTCCCCATGGCACAAACTTTTATGGTTCCCCTACCATATCCTCCACTAGAGTTTCACGGCTTGGGGAGTTTTTACTAACTCGTTGCCCACTCAAGCTTTCCTTTTTTAGAGAGGCATTATGACTGATCCTATGCGTATTCTCTGTGGCAATGAGCCAGAAACGATAGAGCACCTCTTCTTTGCTTGCACTATCTCCTCCTCCTTCTGGAAAGGAATTTTGGATAAATGCTGGCCAGTCAATAGATGTATTCTTTCTTTTCACAGAGAATGGATTTGGATGGATATGACTTTCCGAGAAAATCTATTTGTGATATTGTGGGAAAGCTTTCCGTTTGCGCAACAATTTATCAGATCTAGATGGAAAAAAATCATAGGAAATGGATCTCCAACTCTCGCTCTCTTGATAAGATTTGGGGTTCCATCTTCTTTGATGTCAAGACCAAGGTTTCCCGCATTTCCTCCACCTGTAACCTCTCCTCTAGAAACAATTATATTGTAAACTCCTGGACCTGCCCAGCTCCATCATCAAGAACAGCTCTTCTCCCTAAGTTGGTCTTGTTCTCTCCCCCCTCCCCTCTTTAGGGGTTGTAAGTCTTTTTCTTTTTGTTTGGTAATGAATTATTTATTCACCCCAAAAAATTTTGACTGGTCAAACATAAAGGATAAAATACAGTTGTCTTGGGGAAATCGCAGGCAGAAAAAGAAGCTTTTGGACAGCTGGATTGATGGTTGCTTTGGGCTGTCTGCTTGGGCTCTTCTAGAAGACCAATTGAAGAAGTAATTCATGAGCCAAAGGGCATCTATGCTGGTTCGGTGGTTGCAAATGTGGCCAGCATAGGGACAAAACTGTGAGGGCCAGCTGGGCTCGATCAGCCCAAGGGCTGGCTGATCTAGCTGACATTCTTCCTCCTTTGGTAGTGTAGGCCAGCATGTGTGTTTACATCACTGAATGTGTTGTTCAATACGAAAGCCTGGCACTTGTAACCCAAAGAACTCTGGTAGAGATCGACTTGTGAAGGTGGAATCATATTGCAAAAACAGTTTGGTAGACTTATCATCATCAAGTTCCAAAATACATGTGTTAAGATGATGTAGGTTTTCATCCATTTTAGTTTCTAGGCTGTTTCATCTACAAATAGGAAGGTAATTACTTGTTGCTTATTTTTCGCTTTGAGGTTTGAAGCAATTAATTTCCTCTAAGGGATTGAGATTTATTTCAAAGTCCCATAATGGGTTCATGGAATAATCTCTTTCAACCAAAAAATAAAAATAAAAAAGTATAATCTATTGGCAGTGCGTCAGTACCTATGATTAGAACCAGCTGTGGCTGGAATCTTCTATCAATGTTTTCTCTTGGATCTCAAAAATATTTCTCTGGTCTCTCCTCCCCTCATGGGAAACCTTGTCTTCTCTCTCAAATGGCATATGGTTCCATCTGGATTCTGTTGTGCACAAGGATTAAAATATTGGTATCGATTGGCTAAATTTATGTTATGTATCGTAGATACGCTAAGATACGGTAAAGAAACACACATAAATGGACATGAAACACATTTTTATACACTTGTGCATTAAAAAACAGTTAAAACAATATAAAACATGTATCATGCATAAACACTAAAATGGAACACCGATTTGAGAGACAAATGTATTCAATTGAAATTGTTTGAAGGATGTGGTTTCTTAGCTACTAATATGATGTTGTGCACTTGTCAAACATAGGCATAATATTGACCCCAGTCAAAATAACTATTGTGATGGGATTCCCATTCATAGTAGAATCCATAGTTTTTAAGGCGCTGGTAAGGCGACGCCTTAGCAACGCCTTGGCATTGATTGCGGTCTAGAGATGGTAAGGCAGTGCTTCGCCTTATGTGAAGTGGCGCCTTATGGGTTTTTTTTTTTTAAACAAATTTTAAAATTACTTGATGAAGATTCCAAATATAGATTTTTTATTGGTAGGTGTATAGTTTTGTTAACACTTGAGATGTATGGGATCAGCTTTACTCCACCCAAAATAACCAAAACAAACAAAACAAAAACACGATTCACAAACAGAGTTTGGATTTTGTCAAGGGTTTTAAGAAAGGGCTTTGAGAAGAAATCAAGGAACAAGGAAGAACCACTGATCCAGGCGACCAATTTGCTCCGGCAGCGATGAGCTTCATTCTTCTTTGACAGGAGTAGAAATATAGTGGATGACCTTAGGGCTTAGGCACTCATTTTGGCATCATAGAGGTAAGCATAATAAATACTTGTATTTTTTATGTCTTCTTTTCTTTATATTTATAATTTTGTTTCATAATTATGTATTTATATTATATGTTAATTTGTTATGATGATTGATGATTGAATATTGAATATTGATGATTGATGAACTTAGTTTATTCACTTTATTGATTTGTTTTCTTAATGAATATCTTACATTGGTACGAATATGAACCTTTAATATTTATTTAACATATGAGTAATAGGATTCAACTAGGATTTGAGCAAAATAGATTGGTTTTATAAAAAAATTATACAGGAACGCTTTAGTCGATAAGGCAACGCTTTATGCCCGTCTTATCGCTAAGACGCTTCGAAAGACCCTCAAACGCCTCCGTCGCCTTACCGCCTTAAAAACTATGGTAGAATCTAGTGTACATCTCTGGAGTGGCCAATGTTGATTCTGAAGAAGCACCATATCTAGCATGCACCATCATTTCCTTGTCCACTACATTCATGGCATGCACCATCTTTTCCCACAAAATTTTCAGTATTGGGTATGGTGGATTTGAATGGCATGGCTCTTAATTATCTTCATTCTGCACTACTCACAATGATTAGTCATAGGTCGTGGCATCCTTTGTGGATAGCTTCTTCTCCTTCCAAGTTCCCAGTAGCCTTATCAGTCTAATGCACTGAGCAGCTATAGTGGAGGCACATTTCCATCATCTTCTCATCCTGATAATCTATATCTGAAGTTGGGATACCTAGAGTACGTTGATTATGAGACATCAGGCTGTTATGGACTTTGTGCATTTCTTCCAATACCATGACATTGCCATCTTTTGTGATCGAGTTGGAGGAATGATTTCATCTGCAGAATCAATATTTCTTATGTTTTGAGCCCACTCGAAACTGTGTGTTTTTTACATAGAGTAGGAGTTTAGGATGAAGGGTAGGATTTTTTTTCTTATTTGCGTGGGTTGAGTCAGTTGATTGACTATACACTTATGATGTAACATTATGAAATTTAATAATATTGAATGATTCTTCTCCATTTGTCACTTGCAATTGCATATTTTAGTTGTTTTCATTTATTTTTTATATTATAGTACTGAAACATGTGTAACATAGGCTATCTTTGAGAAGTATACATGTAGGGTGCGACGTATATTTCCAACCTAGGGTATAAAACCAAACCAACATTTTTAACAAGTTTTTTTTTTTTTTTTTTAACAATTGAAAGGTTCCATTGTGTTAGGGGATGCTTAATTAGGGTCTTTACTTAGTTTCAGCCAAAATATGGCTACTTGACTGCAGAAATGTTCAAACGAACCGAGCCGCTGAAACATGCAGGATTTCGACTAGGCTTTGGTCGAAATCCAGAATATTTCAGTTTGGACCAGGGGTCGAAACCTTGGTTGCATAGTTGTTAAGGTGTAAGGCAACCCAAGGCGATGGAGAATGGTAAAAATCAAGGTGACACCAACGAGGCGACCAAGGTGCCAGTCCAGGGTGAACTGCCTGGACGCCTAGGCGACATCTCGACTACTATGCTTGTATGGAAAACCTTACTGCTATTTAGGGGCTCGTCGACCTTGATTGTGTTGAGGCCCTTTATTTCCGTCGTGAGATTGTAGTTTGCATTAATTCCCTTTCTACTGTCTTTGGAGGTTTATGCATTTCCCTTAATCTTAGTATTTCTTTTTTTCTGTATATTTATATTTCCTTCTTTTTTTGGGGGGGGGGTGGTGGTGGTGGTAATGATACTAAGTTTTGAACAAATCCTTGTTTCACTATTGTTTGCTGTTTGTATCTTATTTTTATTTTTTCGAGGGGGTTCTTTGGTTTGGAGCTTGTTTAGTGGAATTCAAGAATATTCTTGTTTTGGTTTTTTTTAGAGATTTCTCTCCTTTTATTCCCTTTGACATTATTTGCCTTGGAATTTTTTTTTTTTTTTCAAAAATGTGATTTGACCACTTGCATTTATGGTTCAACATCTCAATATTGGTTTAGGTGTCAAGAATTTTATCATCTTAACGATTTTATTCATTGTGATTCTTGGTTATCATGATAGGTAAGGAGGAGTCAGAAAATCACAGACGGGAGTTGGTAGGTCTTAAGAGAGAAGCTGAATCAATTGCTGCCATTACTCCGGAACTTGAGCAGGAATTTCTCAAGGTTTTGATTTAGTTTCTTTATGGAGTTTTATGTGTGATAATATTATTCTCTTTTATGTAAGATTGCAATGTTGAAATATCTGTTTGTATCAGTATGTATTTAAAAGGTAATAAAATAACACTTGGCTAATTGGCTTTGGACTTGGTAAGGAAGGCAGGCCAGTAGATGCTACACTTGCATGCTTATTCTTTAAGGGACCTGCCTTCAAAAGAGGGATGGGAACGAAGATACTTGAAACATCTGATGCCAATGGGGATTTGCTTTTGGGAACATGAAGCCATGCTTTTAAGCTCTCTCTTCCTTTCATTGGGGATGGGGTTTGTTTTTGGTTGTTTGGTGTGCTTTATCTTGTTGCTATAGTTGTTGTTTTCTGTTTCTTATTATGGAGGAAAAGTTAAGAAGAATTTGTGTTCTTAATCGTACAAATTTTGTGGGGCCTGAAATTTGTCTATCGAGTTCTTGTTGGATTTAGAGTTAGACTTCGCCAAGCTGATTCCATATTGACACATTCAAGTAAAAGAACACTTTTTATAGTTTGTCGTTTTAAGAATGTGGCTGATTTGTAGTGGTGTGTCAAGTTGACAGCTGGGACTTATTATAATTAGCCATAACCTGTCAATCTTTTTGCGTGGATCCTCGCGCTCGTCCTTGCTTGGAATCTCCATGTAGCCTACCCCATTAAGTTGGGATAAGGTTTTGGATGTTGTTGTTTGTTGTTGTAATGACTAGGCAAAGTGTTGACAATACTTGAGGCCAAAGGAGCTGCCAGGTGGCAAATATCTTGGTAACTGATAAGTGTGAGTTAGATTAGGATACTTCATACCTCAGTTGTGAGAGGGATTAGGAGTCCTAGAATGAGTGACTTCGGGAAATTTAAGAACTTATATTCATGTATACCCCCCCCCCCCTTTAAATTGAGATTTTGCAAGAGTTCTGAAGCCAACAGATGCGCATATGGGATTGGTATCCAAGACCTGATTTCTTCCTCCTTTTGATCTACTTTTATTGGGTGGGGTATTTCCTCACGTCTTATTCTTCTTGGTCTTACTGCTGCTACCGATCTCTAATTCTACTCCTTATTCTTCCATTGATCTGCTATTGCTCACTATCATTTAGTCTCAGGTCACTTGTTTATGGCTTATTTGTTGTATTGGACCTTAAGGACAAGCCCATAAAGTGTTGAGTTAGATAAGTATACTTAAGCTTCTGTTTTGTGTCTATTAATTCAAGTTAGCGTCATCAAGCTATTAAGAGTCCTTTTATGAGTTAGTAAAGGAAATTTAAAAGGTTATATATGTAGTAAATTCAGAGACTAGAAAAGCAGTGCTTTTAATTTATAATGTGAACTATTGAAAAATATAAGGACAATATAATAATTACTACAAGTAAAGACAAAAATAACAAGAACTAGGACCATAATAACCTACCCATATAATACTTTAAAGACTCACCCTCAAGGTGCAGTATAAATATCACCCATGCCCCTATTTGTCAAGGTGACCTGGGTGACACCTAGGCAACCAGGCTGTTTTTTCTGGACTAGCTCGTTGGTCACCAAGGCGCCTTGTTAGTGTAACCTTAATGTTTGCGCCCCTTCAATTGGCTTGGTTCACCTGTGCACCATGACAACTATGCCCATGGCCATCTTGAAACACCTGTAAAGAAAAGCAGGATGAAACGCTGGCTTAACGTATTGTTACAAACCCAAGATCTGTAACCAGCTACTTGAGAGAAGAGAGAAGAGAGACTGCAAGGCGAGGAGCATCGAATTGTATATTGCTTCCTCCCTCCATTGTATTTTATATAAATCAAAGTTTTACAACCAAAAAAGGTAAGTGGTACCTTGTACAACAAGATAACTAGAAAATGAAAACATACTCTAATTAGGAAACACAACCTAGCTAACTAGGAAAGGAATAAAATAACTATGTCATGTTAGGACAAACCCCCAACTCGTGACCTGGTTTTGAACAGTCCCCCTCAAGCTGAAGTATACATATAACAGAAGAAAGCTCCAACTTGGACCAACAATAATAGAAAGCAAATGCAACACCAATCTTGAATAGCAATTGTAGACTCCAATGAGAATGGAGAGAATTTCACTCATGTAGCAACATTAACTCATGCACACTAATCATCTAGGTTATTGCAAACCAAGTAGATCAGGTTGCTGGAGACCAAGTATGATTGCACTATTGCTGAATATAACTGTCTTCAAAAGTCAAAATTGTTGCTGAGGACACAAGCAATATGACTTGAGCATATAAGAATTTCAATCGAATAGATATTAGATAATAATAGTAATCTTCAATCTTCCCCTCACTTATAGCATTACACATGGACAAATAATTCCAATGATTAACACCTCAAAGGATGAGTAGCACAAATAATCTCATAATCAAGAGCATCACAATATAATAATAATTTGCAATCTCCCCCCTCGGTAGCAAATCTGAACAAATGATCTCCAGCCACCCCGTCATGCAAGCCCCAAATTTTCCAAAAAATGCAAATTCCAAATTGATGTGATCTCGGGCCCAACAAAGCAATAATATGGAACATATATATACCCAATGGCAATTTAGTAATTATTTCATACAATCTCGGTTTTAGAACCCATCGTTGGCACAATTATGGACCCACCATAGCAAGAAAAGTTGCACAATATGCCAATAACAAGAGATAGTAACATTCTGGTAATTAACCAAAAATGTGCAAGGGCTCTTGGGTTGATAGCAGGGATTAAGTGGTAGAACTAAAATTCATAATAGGATGGCAGTAACATAATTTAGTTGACATGCAAGTAGCTTCCTAGCCAAGGCAAAAGAGTAAACTTGGAAGGTTATGTAAAATATGGAAAAACTACGATAAAACATAAAGAACAAGGGAGTATCTTTGGAAATCAAGAAAAAGACATCTAACAAGATAACATGACTTGGAATAAAAATAAAAGAAAGGACCAAGGTGAATAATGGCAATAGGTAAGGGCAAAGCTGGAGAGTTGTTATTAAAAATAAGAACTAACATGACTGTTTCACGCTACCAGCAACTATGGAAAACCTCCTCCTTCAAGCTATGTCTTTAACCTTCAGCCGAGAAACAAGGGAAGAATATGGAGTCGATAACCATGCAACCGGCAAGAGGTTATGACTGGAGATTGACACCGAATCCCAGCCATTTCAACTGAGAACCAGGGAGAGACTTTGGAGGAATACAGAGACCCATTCTCACCTTAGAATCGTGGACAAAGGTGGAGGCACTCAGCGAAAACCAGCTGGAGAAATTGATTTCCATGAGAGAGTTTCAGTAACCAGAAATCAGCAGCAATTAACCACGGTATTAGATATCAGAAATCGATATTCAGATACCGCAAACCCTTGGTCGATTGTAGCAAAAGCAGCAATCAACATTCGAAACAAACCCTTCGTCAACTGAGAATTCTTCAATATTACAGAAATTAGTAAATCAGACAACCCTATCGACTCCAGTTGGGGAAAGCTCAGAAGATCATGGAAACTGAAGCAGTTAACAATATGAGATAAGAAAACCTTCTCTTTTTTTCCCTTATAACATAGAAGAAGAATTTTAACCAAAAAAATCACTCAAAAATTATTTATTTTTCCTTCTTCCTCATGCCTCTAATACCATGTTACATACCCAAGATCTATAACCAGTAACTTGAGAGAAGAGAGAAGAGAGAATAGAAGAAGAGAGACTGCAAGGAGAGGAGTAGCCAATTGTATGTTGCTTCCTCCCTCCATTATATTATATATAAACCAAAGAGTGACAACCAAATAAGGTAAGTACCTTGTATAACAATATAACTAGAAAAGAGAAACCTACTCTACTTAGGAAAGACTACCTAGCTAACTAGGAAAGGAAATAAAATAACTGTCACGTTGGGACAAACCCCCAACTCGTGACCCTGTTCTTAACACATATCACCAACTGACTAATAGAACCAACAAATGAGTGAATCAATTTCTTCAAAATAACACTTCTATCAACCTTAATGTGCTTCCCCCGCTGCTTTCGACTCCATTCGCTGGGATTTCATCTCGAAAGTTCTCCATGCTTCCTCCTAACTTCATCATCTGGGTCTTCTACTGTATTTCTTCTCTCCGTTCTTTAACCTTGTTGATGGCTCCCCTATAGTGTACTTGCGCTCCATGATAGGCATTGGTCAAGGTTGCCCTCTCTCCCCTTTCCTCTTTACCATAATCCCTTTAAGTGCTCTCTAGATCTCTTCAATCCTCCATTGATCTTCATCTCATTTCCCCTCTCTTTAAATGCAAATTGCTTAACCTCACCCATCTTGCTTTTGCTGATGATTTGATGATTTTCTCTAAGGCTAATCTTCTCTCCATCCATTATATTCTTTCCTTCCTCCACCTTTTCGAATCCCTCTCTAGCCTTCGCATAAATCTCCTCAAATCCCATCTCTTTCCTTCGGGTGTCTCAGATACCCTCAAAGCCTCCTTCTCAAATCTTCAGGCTTCTCTATTGGCTCCCTTCTTATCAAATACCTAGGTCTCCCTCTCATTTCTTCCAGTTCTCCCCACCACTGGACCCCTATGCTCAATCTCATCCCCAAAAGGCTCCAACCCTAAAAAGGTAAGCTCTTCTCCTATACTGGTCGAACTCATCAGATCTGTCCTCCAATCCTATTGCATCTATTGGTCTGGTGTTTTCAAGCTGCCCCTTTCTTACTCAAAGTTGATGAATCCCTAATGTGCACCTTCCTCTGGAAAGGGGTCAACTCCACCAGATTCCTCCACCCTCCTATCAACTGGGTTTTCCATCTGTCGCCCCAAAAAAGGAAGGTGGCCTTGATCTTCACAGAATCCAAGATATCAATATTGCTGGCACCCTTAAGCTCATACGGAAGCTGTTCTCTAAGCACAATAGCATTTGGGTCTCTTGGGTCTACTCTTACCTCCCTTGAAATGACTCCCTTTGGCCTGTTACCCTTTGATCTGATGCTTCTAGTGTCTGGCGTAGTATCCTTTCTTTGCACCCCTAGCCCTCAAAACCATCCATTCCTCCATCTCAGATGGTCTCTCCATCTCTCTCTGGATTGACAACTAGCATCCTTTTGGGTGTTCTCTCTGTTGTAGGAGCTAGATTTGTTTACTCCTTGCATCTAGCTAGAGATTCCCCTGTCGCCTCCATCATCTCTAATGGCTTATGGTGTCCCCTATCTCCTTCTCTCCAATTGATATTTGGTCCTCCCTTCCCCCTCTTCCCCGCCCATCCCTTTTAACTGTGTTAATAAAATTAACTGATCCCCCTCTCCTTTTGGCTCCTTCACCTCATCCTCTGCCTGGGATTTCTCCTGCTCCCCCTCCTCCCTTGTGGTTTGTCACAAAGTTGTTTGGTTTGAAGGGCACACTCCCCTGCACAACTTCATTGTCTGGAGAGCTCTCTCCAACTGTCTTCTTACCCAATATTTCCTTTGCTTCCGCCATATCCCTGTCCTTCCCTCCTACTGCCTCTGCTGGAATGTAACTAAGATTCCAACCACCTCTTCTTCAGGTGCCCTTTCTATTCCTCCATCTAGAAAAAAAGTTCTCAGTCTTTGCTGTCCTGGCAGGAGATGCTTGTTGCCTCTGTGTAGAGAATGTATATGGCTTGATATGACCTTTGCCGGTTCTACTATCTGTGAACTGCTAGGAAGCTTGCTTTCGGTGCCACCATAAACCACTTTTGGATGGAGAGAAACCTTTGTAGATGGACTTCTAATTCTTGCTCTCTTGACAAGATTTGGAAAGCCATCTTCTTCGAGGTTGGATCCAAGCTCCCCTACCTCTGCCATTGGCCGGTTTGTAACTACAAAAGGAACAGGCTAATTGTTGTTTCCTGAGGCCTTCCCCCAGGGTTTTGCCACCTTTTTTGTGGCTCTTTTTTTTTTGGCCTTTAGGCTTGTATATCCCCTCTTTTTTCTCTCTGTGGTTTTGAATTATTCCACAGCGACAAACTCAACCTTATCCCAACTTAATGGGGTTAGCTACATTGATCCATACAAAACACAATAGAGAAAAAAGGGGCCAAATAGAGAATAGGGAAGGGGGGCGGCAAAAAGATGAGAGTATACCAGTGAGAGTAAGAGGAAAAAGGCCCAACCCAACATGGCGAGAGAATCTAAACTAAATGGGGTCGGGAACATGAATCAGTCCAATAGGCTCAATCTAAGGTCATACTTGGGACAAGGCCGAGACAAAGCATGTCATTCCTCACTTGGTTATTTTAGGCATGTCCCTAGCTCTTTTAGCTTCTTGAAATTGAATCAAATCACTCCTCATTAGGGCATCCTCAGGCCTCCGTTGAACATGGCCTAACCACTTCAATCAAGTTTCACGGAGCTTGTCATTGGTCGGGGCAACTCCCAAGTCAGCTTTGATATGCTCATTCCTTACTTTATCCTTCCTAGTTTTGCCACACATCCATCTTAACATCCTCATCTCCACTACACAACTTCTGTATATGGCACTTTTTAACTGCCCAACATTTCGCCCTATACATCATAGCTGAACGCACAATAGTCCTATAAAATATCGCCAACAACACCGCATGACCTTCTTATCTTAAGGGAAATCAACTAAGGTCCATGTCTTACGAGAGAACAAAGTATCCATTTCCACATTCATTGCCGACTTCTACTTAGGATGAGAGAGCACATCAAGATAGGACATAGGAAGAGAATGAGCATACAATGACAAAGTAGAAGTATAAAGTGAAGATGGAAGATGAGACACATACACAAAGTTATTAATGGGATAAGCAACTATAGACTGTTGTGTACAAGAACTACCTTTACATAAGTTAATGGGGGTAGAAAAATGACCTGGAACTGCATCTTCTGTGGAATCTGACCGAATGGGGACATTGGAGAAGTAGATACGGCGACAGGTGTAGACAATTTATATAACGCTGTTGATAAAGTTGCAATGGTGCAAGCTGAGATGTATTCAGAGGATATGAAAAAAAAAAAAAAAGCAAATCATGACACTCAATAAACAAATATGGTGGACGCTCAAAAGAATGTAGCTTCAACACTCACAAACTGTTGTCGGGTGATAGGGTCATAACAACGATAACCCTTTTGAGTACGCGAATATCCAAGAAAAATACAATTGCTCTAGGAGAATTTATCAACACCTGGTCGTAAATTTGAAAAAAGCAAGTGTAGCAAAAAACGCGAGGCTCGATAAAGAAACTATGGAAGTGAGGGAAAATAATACTCATGGGACTTTTTTTGAAGAGTAGAAGAAGGCATGTGATTAATCAATTAGCAAGCGGTTAGCACATCATCTCCCTAAAAACCTTTAGGGGCATTTATGCTAAATAATAAAGAATGTGCAATCACTAACGAGTGTCCATTCTTTTGGTTCAGCTACACCTTTTTTATTTTAGGGAAAGTAACTAGTTTAAAATACCATGATCAGAGCAAACAAAGATATAGTAGTTTGAGTGTATTCCAATGCATTATCCAAGCTAAAGATCTTAATAGAAGTATGAAACTGCATTTTTATTTTGTGGTAGAAGGATTTAAAGACAGATTAAAACTCTGAACAATCTTTCAACAAATACAACCAAGTTAAGTAGGAATGGTCACCCACAAAGGTAATAAATAAACCCTGATTGACTCTGGACACAAGGACCCCAATTGCCTTGTTGGTGTCGCCTTGATTTTTTACCATTCTCCCTTGATAACCTTGGATAAAGATGAAGTAGGAGAAACAACAGCATGACCGGAGACATGAGTAGAGGAACCATTACCAAGAATCATAGTTGTCACGGCGTCAAATCGATCCAAGGCGGTAGAGGGGTGGCTAATCGATTTGGCGATGAATCGCTCGTTATGGCGTTGCCATGGCGGTCAAATAGCCCATGTGTCATTTTTTATTTTTCCTACTTTCTAAAGTTATTTAGTATGCTATGCGGTCAAATAGCCCATGTGTCATTTTTTATTTTCCCTATTTTCTAAAGTTATTTAGTATGCTACTTTTTTATTTGGCCTATAATATATACCCTATGACATATAAAACCAACATTAAGTAACATCAAATCATTAAAAATCAACATAGCCCTATCAAAATCACCCTCCATTTTACAAAAAATCAATCGCACCTAGTGAATCAGGCGTGACCTGGCATCCATGGCGGTGCCATAGCGACACCTATCAACCAAAGGCGACCGCCATTTGTGAGTCACGTAAATCGTAGCACTGCCATGAACTTCTTTTTCCGCCAGGACGCCAAATCGCCGCCTTGGCGACGCCATGACAACTATGCCAAGAATAACCGAGAGGGATAGTTAGTTTTATGGACAAAAGAAAATATGCCAAGAATAACTGAGAGGGATAGTTAGTTTTATGGACAAAAGAAAATTATCAGACTTACTAGTTATGTGATTTGATGCATCAGAGTCAATACCCAACTTGTAGGAGAGGAGGCAAAAAGTGCAGTAGTACCTATGTCGGCAAGTGTGGCAATGAATGAAGAGGTGAAGCTTCAAGCTACTGAAGATGTTTAAGTAGCCTGATTATAATTATAACAAGACACAAAACTTTAAGGATACCTACTTAGCCGATTTTGGTATTAGTGAAGATGATCAGGTCGATGTCAGCACTGAAGAAGTAATCCATATGGAAGAGTTGGAGGCAGCTCCGGAAAAACTGGATGACCTGAAGGCCGATGCACAAGATCTGCTTGAAGAAGTCAGTCTGGGCCCGTTCGGCCTACCTTCATGAGTCAGCTGCTAGAAGTTGATTTTAAAAGAAAAATCATTGAATTTCTCCAAGAATTTAAAGACTGTTTTGACCAACTCTGTATTTAGAGTCAGAGTTGGCATCATTTGATGACAGCACATTGTAACACCCATCAGTTATTGCTGAATTGGCCAACTGCTGGGCCACTCAGATTTACCATGCTTAGCCCAACACTTTTCAATAGTGTGGTTAAGAAAATGATAGCACTGTGAATCACAAATTTGCAGGGAAAACAGCACCAATAAGATGAATCGCAGGGCATCAATGGACCTTCACTTCACTAAGCAGTATATTGACAAGAAACCCTATTTTTTGTTCATGTTCTACAAACTAGGGTTACACGGCACATAGGGCAGCATAGGTTGCTTCTAACAACAGGAAAAAAATCCTTAGAGGAGCTCTCAAACCAAGAAGAGAACCTCAGGTGCTGGTAGACTAATGCTCTGATACCATATAGTGAAATCAGAGATGAGAAAAACAGTGATGTAGGGGTTCCTAGGTGATTAGGTTTCCTACAAGATTAACTAATTAGGTAAGGTAAACTCAAGGGACTTGGGTTGGGCAGGGTAAGGAAAGCTTAGCAAACAAAATTGACATGCAAAAAAAAGTGAGATTAATGAGCAATAATAATCTAAGAAGAAAAACACATAAACTCACTTAAGCGTCAAGTAGGAATATGGGTTGGGAACATACCAGCAAGCAAAGTTGGGTTCTAACACTAGCCTATTAAGCACCAAAGATAGATAAGAATCCCATGTTATATGTTCTAAAACCAGTCATGCTTTGTAATAAAGAAAATCAACAATGTCTAAGGCAAAACAGTGGGAAAAATAAAGGCCAAAACAATGGGCTAAAAGGGGGGGTTTTAATGGAAGAGGATGAAGCAAATAATAAGGGAACAATGGGGGGTGGAAGGGCTCAGTTCACTACTTACCTGCTGCCCAAGTCTGAGGAGTAAAGAAGAAGATGACGTCCTCCAAGGATGAAAAAAAAAGCTTGTTGTCCACGCTGTTGTTGATGAAGAAAATCCAGCCTGCAGAGAAGTATTCTTGATTGCTGCCGGTGGTTCTTGTGTGTGTGTGTAGGGGCTGCCAGTAGCTTACGAACAGTAGGGGCAGCCAGCAACATCAACCAAGAAAAAGGGGGTGAAAGAGAGAGAGAGTGTCGTGAGAGAGAGAGAGAAGGCGAGAAATAGAGAAAGAGAGAGAGAGAGAGAGAGAGAGAGAGAGAGAGAGAGAGAGACGTTAGCTTTGTGCTTCATTCAATAATTCATTAACTAAAATTCTTGGCCAATGGCCTTACACTTAAATAAGAAACTAATTGCTAACAAAAGGAATCCTAGTCAATTAAAAGAACTAATTACTGACAAAAATAAGTCCTAGTCAATATAGGACTTTCTAAAGACCAATAGAAATAAAACATGTGACTTCCTAATTTACTTCAAACCAAAAATAAAACATGATTCTAAAAGATAAACTACTAAATATAAATAACCAAATCAGATCTGTGGGGGCCACATAAATTGGCCAATGGGGAAGGAGAGAAGAATCGACCAGCGCTGGAAAGGCTGGTTCGATCCTCTCTCTCCTTCCTTCTTCTTTCTTGTTTCTTCTAATCCTCCAGCCACAAAGATGGATCGTGTGGTTGGGCCTTCTTCTTTTGGCTGTACACTTTGATGTCCCCATCAAACAGTGCCTGTGCAACAAGGAGAAAAAGAATGAAGAAGAGAAGGAGAAAAGAGGTTGATGAGGAGAAAGAGGACAAAAAGAAGGGAATAGAGCTCACGGCTTCACTGAATAGCTGAACGGTGAGCCATATGTTCGATTTATAATGTCAACTAATGAAAAATTACGAAACTAATAATTACAAGTGAAGACAGAAATAACAAGAACTAAGACCATAATAACCCTGCGCATGTAAACTGTGACAATATGTATGTATACTCACATCAGTTACATGATTTGAATAATAATTGAGATTTTTTCAAGAGTTTTGAAGCTGTTGAGAGTTGCATACAGGACTGTTATCCTAGACCTGATTTCTTCCTTATTTTTCTTATGATCTGCTCTTATCAGGTGTGATCTTTCTCTACATCTTCTTGATCTTTTAAGCCAAACTGTTGCTATGAATCTCTAAATATACTCTTTATTCTTCCATTGATCTGCAGATACTTTTTATTGTTATATATGGTTTGTTCTACTATACTTGCTGATTACTGCTTCTGATTGTTAAGCCGAACATCTGTGATCATCTAATCAAGTCATTCCATTAACATCAAATTCTGCAGTGTTTCCCAGTTCTTACTGGTGGCTTGAAATTTAAGCGACTTGGGTTTCAACTTTTCTGACACGTGATTTTCAAAATTTTAGTACCAATCGATAGGACTATTAGACGGTTACACTCGACCAGAATTGTAGGGTATTCTGAACTCTAGTGTGAGAGTTATGTAGTTTCTCTTACATTTCTTCTATTCTGTTCCTATATTAATTTTATTGATGCTACATTGATTTCGTCATTTTAGCAGTTTCTTGTCTCCATATTCTTTCTAGAGCCTTGAACTGCATTGCTAGTTTACACCCATGCACCAGGCCCCAATGAAATGTCTCAGGAATTGAAAATTGTTAGAGTTTGTGTATTAAGGGTGTTATGGGAACTTATTGTCTAATATTATAATCGTTCTTTTTTACCTTTTACCTCCCTAAGGAGTGTTGGATAATCTAAAGGGGGTGAATAGGTTATCACTAGTGGATTTAAACTTTTTTCCATTTTTTGTCTTAAATGTGTGATTGTAAAGTAAATGCGGGATGTAAATGATCAATACAATCACAAGAGACACAAAGATTTATAGTGGTTCGACTCAACTTGAATCTAATCCACTCCTCACAAGATCCCCTTGTGGAACTCCACTAGTTCTTATCTTTTAGTATAATAGGTGGAGAGGAATCACCTTTACAAACTCTTTTAAGTATAAGAGGACCCATAAAATCTCTTTACAAGATGAGAGAGGGTCCTTTACAATCTCTTTCAAGGATAAGAGGGTCCTTACAATCTCTTTCTAGGATGAGAGTGTCCTATAATCTCTCAAGGATGAAAGGTTTCTACACAAGCCTAAGTGCAGTACGTAAATAACAAGCCCACTCCTAGAGTTCAACCAATTCTTTGGAGCAAAACAGCTTTCAATGAAATAGAAAGGTAGGTTGTTACCTCGTGTGGAGCGTGTATAATATGCAATGAATAGAATTTATGCTCTTTGATGTCTTCCCAATGCTTGTAATGAAATGCCAATGTGATGGAGAAGACTCATAGAGAGACTTCGGTTCGTCTTTTAAGATATGTTCAGAGTAGCAAAACTTGAACTTAAGAGTATAATTTGTTTTCCTTCGCTCTAATTCTCCAATAAATGCACTTGGATGAGTAGTATTGATTAGATTATTCATTCAAATGTGTTTTAAAAATCAGAAACTCCATGGGAAATTAGTGGAAAACGCAAGTTTTTCTTGATCTATTGGGGAAGTAGACTCCACTTGTGCCAAATTACTTCATTAAAATTGGTTTGAATTTGTTTTAGCTGTGCGGTAGAATGATTGTCAAATTTGATTTCTACAATGTTATTTCTTGGTGGCCTAATCTTTTGGAGAAGCTTTGGAGATTTACTATCCTCACTAGCGGATTGGGCTTGCCTCTTGTTTGGTCTGCTCTTTTGATGGGATCTTGGGACTAATCGGACTATCAATGAATTGGCTAATGTACTAGCCAAATTGGGAGAAGTTCATCCTCGGTTATGGGAGTGGTACTCTATTTTAAGGGCGGGGCTTTAGTCATTGTTTTGCCTCTTTTTCAAGCTTTTTTCCCTATCTTCATATTTTTCAGTTTGCAATAAAATTACTGGTACTTACCCCCCTCCCCCACCAAGGTAGTTGAAGTGTGGAACTCTGATTTATGTTGGTCTCATTATATTGGAATGGTGCATTTTTTTTTTTTTTTAACATATATAGTAAAATCGGCACCTTCTGTTTCCGTAATTATTCCCTGATTACTGAACTGTGACCATGAAATTGGTATAAGGTTGATCACTGGTGCAATTCTTATACCTTGCTTTTGAATAAAAAACCAACTGAGAAGAAATATTGCTTGTTATACTTTGAAATTGGTATTTATTGATGTTAGTATCTCTTTTGGGAAGTACAAGACATTACGGTTTCAGATGATTAGTCTGCCTGATGCCTGAACTATTTCCCTAAAATTCTTAGCTCCTAGTTCTTTTATGCTTTAATATTTTCATATTTGTGTCCCTTGTCGATCCAGATACCTAGTACTATTGAGGATTTGGAGACAGCTATTGAAGATAATATTTCAGAAGCTAATTCTATTCTTTTTCTAAATCAAAACATTCTGGAGGAATATGAAAGCCGTCAGCGCAAGGTAATCCTTGTTATTTTCCTTCTGTTCTACTCAAATCTTTTAATATTCATCCTGTGTCTTCATATTATCGCACAGATAGAAGCCATTTCTAGGAAACTTGAAGCTGATGACCAGGAACTACAAAGGTGTTTAGCAGAAGTTGATGCCCTGAAGGTAATGACTAGTCTAATTGCTTCCTAATTTTTTTTTTTTTTTTGGGGGTGGGGGGAGGTTACAACGGCTTAGTTGTTTGGCTGGTTCTGTGCGGACGAACACACTGAATCAGTTTACGGTTTTGTATTTATTTTCTAATGAGTGGTTTTTGAGCCACTAAATTGATTATTTCTCTTTTCTTGCACACATTTTTAGTATGTTATTTACTGTCTTGTCTCCTCATCTGTTGAAGTGGCTTTAGTTGCACTCAGAAACAAAAATCTTATTCAGGCATTGATGCAGGAAAAGTGGCTCCCAAGATTGAGAAGCCTTGTTGCAGAGATAAACAAGACATTTAGTCTTAATTTTCAAGAAATGGCGGTTGCTGGGGAAGTTTCATTAGGTGCTTACATTTTCTATGTCTGAACAAATTTAATAAGGAAAAATTCGGCTGACCTTTTTTTGTTGTTGTTCTGCAATTCAGATGAACATGACACGGACTATGATAAATTTGGTATAGTTATAAAAGTGAAGTTCAGGTCAGTACAATTTCTGGAAAATTTGATCTGCAATTTTTTATGTGACTGCTGTTGTGGCCTGGATTGTGTTACAGTGCATGCTTTTCAAGCCTTCCTAGGTGCATACACCTACAATATTTTTCACCACACTTACTACCTGTGCTTAGTGGTACCACTTTGTTGACCAAATATATCAAGATTGGTACTTGGATTCTGTGAAAGATTCAGATCTAAATCAATAATCAACATTGGGGCACAAACAAAGAGAGAAGAAGAAGATTCAGGAGAGAAATGAAGAGAAATAATGTAAGGTTGCAAAGAGGGAGCTACAGATTGGAGAGAATGGATCACCAAAGAATAATAAAACTGCCCTTAGAGAAAGGCACCCATGAATAAAAATAGAAAGCACCGGTATGACTAGTGTACCCTTACAACCAAGGTTCAAGAACTTGTTTCGACCACTGAAATCCCAGCGAGTTGGTTTATTTTTTTTTATTTCGAATGGAATTTTCTGTGGTCAAAACAGCCGTATTATTATCTGAAGCTTGGTGGGGAGCTTATTTTATGGTAAATAACATATCTAGGACTTGACTTTGCAAAAATAAATGACACATGGTTTTGTTTTGGAGTTGCACCCTTGTTTGGAAGCCACCATCGAGCTATTCGGTATATTTTATGTAATATTGCCTATTCTACACATTGTTTTACTAAGACAAGACAGTATGGTAGTAAAACAAGTAACTAATGCATCCATGCCATGATTGAACATAATATTGATTACTCGTCATAACTTATGACATATTGACAAAAAAGTAGAACCTACAAAGTAGAGTTCACACAGTATGTAACTCCCAAGTCCTAAGTATCCCAAGTCCCTAACAGATGAATAATACAACACTGATTAGAATGTCTATCGACTGAAATGAACTGTGACGTGGCTGGATTCTACTCATGGTCCGATGGATTTGACTTGTATTTTCCTCCAAGTGCAAAACAAATGCATGCCAGATCATATTATGCAAGAACTAATGAACGTAGTCCTCCACAAATGCCATATAAACTGACACATCTACATACTGAAGTTAACATTTCCTAGTGTATATGTCACTGTTCTATGAAGGATTGTGACATGATGCTTCTGGCAGCACATTCTATTGGGCTTGATCTGGTCCCTATCATTCCCATACCCATGCGTATTTGCTACATCTTCAGCCTCATATTGTAGTCCACATACACCAAGTCAGTGAGTCTCTCTGAACCTAATTGATTCTGCATTTTTGAGTGGATGAGTGAAAATGTATTCTAGTTTCACTCACAACTGGAGGCAGAACATGTCTGAGAGAGCACTTTGATGGCAATCTTCCTCAATTCTTGTGCCGAACCCCCATACAACACCCACTAGTTGACTAAATTAGACCAAGTGCAATATATTATTTTAATTTCATAAGATATAATAAATGTGTAAATAATAGAATGAAATCTGAATTGCATACCATCATCAGTATCTGTACGGACCGCAATTGTGGCTGGGGCTCCAATTACTTTTTAGATTGCTACTGAACTACAAATTTCACCTCATGATTGGCGATAGACTGTAGTCTAATGACTCAATGTAAACATTAATACGTCATATAGTAAGGTATGTATGATAAGGAGTTTGAAAATCACAGACAGGAGTTGGTAGCTCTTAAGAGAGAAGCTGTATCAATTGCTGCCATTACTCCGCAACTTGAGCGGGAATTTCTCAAGGTTTTGATTTAGTTTCTTTATGGAGTTTTATGTATGATAATATTATTCTCTTTTATGTGAGATTGCAATGTTGAAATATCTGTTTGTATCAGTATGTATTTAAAAGGTAATAAAATAACACTTGGCTAATTGGCTTTGGACTTGGAAGGAAGGCACGCCAGTAGATGCTGCACTTGCATGTTTATTCTTTGAGGGACCTGCCTTCAAAAGAGGGATGGGAACGAAGATACTTGAACCACCTGATGCCAATGGGGATTTGCTTCTGGGAACATGAAGCCATGCTTTTAAGCTCTCTCTTCCTTTCACTGGGGATGGGGTTTGTTTTTGGTTGTTTGGTGTGCTTTATCTTGTTGCTATAGTTATTGTTTTGTTTTCTGTTTCTTATTATAACTGAAAGAAGGAAAAGTTAAGAAGAATTTGGTGTTCTTAATTGTACAAATTTTGTGGGGCCTGAAATTTGTCTATTGAGTTCTTGTTGGATTTATAGTTAGACTTCGTCAAGCTGAATCCATATTGACACATTCAAGTAAAAGAACACTTTTTATAGTCTGTCGTTATAAGCATGTAGCTGATTTATAGCATAGTTTTTAAGGCGCTACTAAGGCTAGCATAGTTTTTAAGGCGCTGCTAAGGCGTCGCCTTACCAGCGCCTTGGCGTTGATGCGGTCTAGAGATGATAAGGCAGTGCTCCACCTTACGTGAAGTGGCGCCTAATGGGGTTTTTTTTTTTTTTTTTTTTTTTTTTTTTTTTTTTTTTTTTTAAGGCACATTTTAAAATTACTTGATAAAGATTCCAAATATAGATTTTTTATTGGTAGGTGTATGGTTTTGTTAACACTTGAGATGTATGGGATCAGCTTTACTCCACCCAAAATAACCAAAACAAACAAAACAAAAACACGATTCACAAACAGAGTTTGGATTTTGTCAAGGGTTTTAAGAAAGGGCTTTGA